>NC_137285.1:73355000-73535000 GCF_054371585.1 Giraffa tippelskirchi | reverse complement strand
GCGGGACACGCGCCGAGAAGGCGAAGCGAGAGCGTCCGCTGTGTCCGAAGACCGACGGCCTCACTGACGCCCCGTGGAGGGGGGGCGGGCAGGAGACCGAGAGTCAGGGCCGGAGGCCACACCCACCCTCCCGCCTTCCTCACCCTCCCCGACGGGCAGGGGGAAAGGCAGGCGAGGAGCCCCGTGGACAGACTGAGAAGACCGCACACGTTCACCAGGAACGCCCGTCCCTCGCCTGGCACGGCTTAGGCCCGGCCCGGGAGAGCACGACCACACCACATCGATCCGTTGAGCCGAGGGGGAGGGGGGAAGGCACGGTGAGGACAGTCGCCGGAGGGGCCCGCTTTAAGCCTCACCGGCCGCCTCCCCCCGCCACACCTCACCTCGCCTCAGGCGACAGCCGCCGACGACCCCAGGAGGAGGAGCTGCCTGACACGGGGCACGGGGCCTACAGAGCGGGGGTCGTCCCGGCCACCACCGGGCGCCCGCAGCGGGGGGGTCACACAGGGTAGAAGACCCACGGCGCCTCGCCCCGCCGCCCTCGGGTCGCCCAGAGACCGGAGGTGGCGCCACGGGTCGGGTCTGCCAGACACGCCACGCAGGAGCCGGCGCACAGGCCCAGGCCGGCGGCCCAAAGGCCCAGGCGCCCCGCGTGCGTCCAGAGGCCCAAAGTCCTCGGCGGCAGACGCCGAGAGAGACCGTGTCGGCACTTACCTGGTGGCAGAAAAGGCCCATTTCGGGCGACAAAATGACAGCGCCCGACAGCGGGGCCCACCCACGACTGGCAGGGAGAGACCTTGGCACCTTGGCACCGCCACCTGTCCCCAGCACTACCCCAGAAACACCAGGCCCGGAGCTGTCGGGGGTCATCTGGTCGACTGGGGGGGGGAGGGGGGCGAAGGGGGCGCCCGGTGGGCGAAGTGGGGGCGCAGACGCCAAGGGGGAGGGAGCTGGCCGGGGACGCCCTCCCCCTTCGCCCGCACGGGTAGGTGTACCCGTCCGTCCGAGTCTCCGAGCGGGGGTTTGGCTACGAGTTGCCAAAGAGAAAAACGAAGAGAGACCCGCCGGCGAGGCGCCTCCCACGAGACGAGCGGACCCCAACGAGGGACCACGCCCGGGGCCCCAGACCGTCCTGTCCGGGGCACCCAGGACGGCTCGAGCCGGTCCCTGACCTCCTGGCCGTGATTCAGGGAGTTGGGGAGGGGTGAGAAAGCAAACCCTCCGGGGTGGCGAACCCTCCTGAAAGGGCGGGAAAGCAAAAACCTCCTGAAGGGAGACGCAAACCCTTCTGAAAAGGCGAACAGCAAACCCTTTGGAGGGCGGGAGCCAACCCTCCTGAAGGAAGAAAGCAAACCCTCCTGAGGGGGGCCCGGGAGGAGGCCAGACCGCCGAGTCCCAGGCGCTCCAGGGAGGGACGACCCTCTCCCTCCCTGCCCACCGCGGCAGCCCGGCCCAGGTAGGGTCCGGCCGGTCCGTCTCCGCGGCCGGAGGGGCACGGGGAGACGCTGGTCGACCCGGTCAGGCCACCCCAGAGCCCGGCTCTGGAGCGCCGCCGCCGCCGCGACGGCCACCCTCCTCGGGAACCTAGAGAGCCAATCTCCGGCGACAGCAGGACGTCCCTAGGCCTCGGCGCCACCGCCACTGTCGCCGCCAGCAGAGCTGGTCTCTGAGAGCTGTGCCTCGGGCCCGGCGGCTGAGTCACAACCCTCCTGAAGGTCGCCGAAGCTCCAGAGGGGAGGGACACTATAAAAGCGGCCGCCAGGTGGCTCCTGACAACCGGCTCCAATGTCCCGAGGACGGGTCGCTGTCGCCGGCCGCCGAGGACGCCACAGCGCCGGCCGCCCAAACGCCCGAGCTCGGCCCGGAGCCGCCGCCTCCGAGAGACGCGACGCGACGCGACCCCGGCCGCAGAGGAAGGGAGAGGAGCTGGGAAATAGCTCCCCAGGAGGCTGCCACGAAGGAGACGCGCTCCCCCCCACCCACCCACGCGATTCCAGGCTGGTGGGGGGACATTCCACGGAGACGCCGGCGGGCGGCGGGGCTCGGGGCGGGGACGGCCGAGAGAGGGGCACCAGTGACATCCCGGGCTCCCCCGGGCCCCCTCCCCCGAAGGAGGAGGGAGGGAGGGAGAGAGAGAAGGGAGGGAGGCAGGGAGGGAGGGACCGACCGGCAAAGCGAAACCAGGCAAGCGCTGCTCGGAGAACAAAGCAGGACTTCTCGAAAGCAGACAGAGACACAGACACGCAAGCCCAGGAGCAAGAAAGGAAAAGAAGGAGACACTCGGACCCCCAACAAGAGAAAACGAAAGTCAACCTGTGTCGAGACCGTGATCAAGTCCAACGACAACAAACACAAGCATGCGCCGGTGGGTGGGGAAAGGGCACTTGAGGTCAGGAGAACATGGATTTCAAAATAACTGGCCACAAACACCAGAAAGGAAAGGCGGCCGGGCGGCCGGGCCGGGCGGTCTGGTCTGGGGTGGGGTGGCAGGGCTGCTGGGGGCGGGGGTCGGTGGCGGGGGTGGGGGGTGGGGGGTGGGGGGTGGGGGAAACGGGAGCACCCAGAACGAGGAGGAGACTGTCGGCCGTGCCGAGACACGGAAACATCGCACGGCTGGGGACCCGTTCCTATCGTCTTCCCCGGGGTGTGAAAGAGACTTGGCCTCCCGTCTCCTGAGAGTTCATCTCCCCAGCAACAACGGTCAGGCAAGCTGTCGGGTGTGTGTGTGTTGCGGGGGGTTGGGGGGCGGGGTGGGGAGAAAAAAGAAGACACCTTTCAAGTGAAAGGAGGGAGCGTAAAGGTCACTGAACCCTCTGACAGCGGCCTTCCATTTTCCAGACCAGTGACACGTTCCCCCAAGTCGCCCGGTTCCAGAAAACGCTTTTCGGAAACAGAATCCTCGGGGCCCGCGAACTCCTGAGGAATCCTCGGATGAGCTTCCGGGCCAGGCTATACCGTAGGCAGCGTGCTTCCCCTGAAGCCAAAGCCACGGGCTCCAGAGGGCCGCGTCCAAGAAGCTGATCTCGTACGGAACCCGGTGTCTTCTTCTCTAGGACACTCCTAGAAGCAGCAAGAGCGCCAGTTTGTGAGACTCGAAGGTGAAGCCGGCACGACGTAAACCCAGCGATGTGTGCGGTCAGAGGCCCATCTAGATTCGAGCTCCAGTTCTGGAGGGGAGCAGTGGGGACAGGAGGGTGGCCTGCGAGTCCGCCGTCCCGTCCCCACTCCTCCTGTGAACATCCGCCCCGTGGAAGGTGTCGAGGAACCGCATGACCTGACCTGCGGGGTGAACCGTCGCCAAAGACAAAGAATTCCTCCAGCCAGGCGTTGTCCGCAGCCACGAACCCCTTCCCTCCGTCGCCCGGCCTTTCAGAATGCCACGTGGAGCCCTCTCGAGACGTGTGGGGCTTGGAGGTATGGGCCCCCGAATTCTCCTCGCCCGGCCCTGCAAGAAACCATTCCGTGCCTGCCCCACATGAAGACTTCTCGGGCTTTTCGGTGGACCGGGCCTCCCAGGGTGCCCCTGCACCCGGCACCCTGCGACACCCCGAGAGATCCCACGGAGAAACGTCTCCGGCCACTCGCGCGGCACCTGCCTCGCTGGCGGGCGCCCCTTCCAACCTCCCCAGAGATACGTGAGCACGGACGCTTCTTCCCCATCTGGGTCCCCTCACAGGCTCTGTGAGTTCCTGCGGTTCCGCACGCCCTCGACTTGGCTGTGGTTCGGGGCTCTGTTCTGTTCTGTGTTTGCTCTCCGGCCCACGTGATCTCTCTGGCTAGGGCACCCAGGAAAAGCGAAAAGAAATCGAGTCCGTGTGAGTACTATTCAGGCATCAAGTGGGGATACCTACCAACGACCTCTAACGTGGATCCACCAAGATGGCGGCCGTGTGGGGTTCAGGAGGATCATTTTGCGTTTTCTGGGGGCGCTATTTGCTCTCAATGATTTCACGTGCCTTTGGGGCATGGCTCACGGAGATGGACGTGAAGCAGCAGGGCAGCCACATCTGGCGTCTCGGCCTAGCTAGGGCGGCTCCACGAGTGACCTCTCGGAACCGGGGCTGAGACCGCCATCCCTCCCCGGGCCCCCCTCGGTGGCTGGGTATGGGGGGGAGGGGGGGGAGGTTTCGGAGGGGAGACGGGAGATCTGGGCTTGTGGTTGGGGGCGCGCGGGGCCACACGTGTCATGTCATGATATTCCTGTGACGCTCCAACGAGATACGTATTATTCTCTCTTCTGCAGATTGCTATCTGTATCTGAATGGAAATGTATTAGACTCTTGAAATCTGAGCCTTGACGAGGGGTGCGCCCTGTACGTCTCGGGCTACAGGCAGCACACGGAAACTGAAGATATCAGGAATCACGTATAAAGGTTCAAGTCAAAGAAACGGACCTAGTTCAGTGGCAGACTTAGTCTTCCTCGCTGCAGCCTCAAGGTAAATGCTGGGGGTACCCAGTCTATTCTTGGGAAGATACAGTGTTTATCTTAACTGTTGCCAGCAGCGCAGCTTCTCCTCTACCGGAGTTGAAATTGAGATTTAGTTCTTGCAGCTAGTAGTTCTTTTTCAGAACATCTATCGGGAAGGATCTGAATAGCTTGTCATGTCCCTGAAAATATACTAGACAACATTTGGTTCAGCTCTCGTACCCAGAGACTGGGGAAATTAAGGTGGCACTAGAAATCGCACCTTTGCGTTATATAGTATCTTTCCTGGAAAACAGGGTGCTCTTAAACTCTAATTGTATCAAACAGTAGCAGGGGTAAGAAGTGCACGATCCACAAGTTTCAGTAAAGCCGGCTCTCCCGCGCCTTAACATTGTATACATTGTTAACAAAAGTTTAGAATTGGACACTCGATGGCAACAAAGAGGCATCCTGTTTGGCGTTTCTTTGGACTGCAGCCGGGAGAGGAGCAGAGCCGACTTGTTCAGTCCCCGGTCCCGCTACTCCTAGGCCTTTCCTCACACTTGACCTTGGATGCTCTGGGGCAGGTTGTGTCTGCCACAAGCACTCGATTTGTCCGGAAGCACTGAATCCTCTGTTCGTTGACTTTGTTCCCAGGACTGTCTCAGGAGGTGACGATGTTTTCCCATGGGGGAATCTGTGTCAGAGGCTTGCCAACCATACTTTTCACGTGGTTCATGAAAAGCTCACCCGTCACCGGTCACCTGTCGACTCACCATCCGTACGAGAGTCAGCACCAACACGCCCGGCAGAGCTGAGCGTCAAGAAGGGGTTGCGTGGAAAGAGATTTGTGTGCTTGGTCCTGGTCCTGGTTATAGACAGAAAGTATCAAGGGGGAATAACTCCCAGAATAAGTAGGCTTGCCTGGAATGCGAAATAGTGAGAAGAGGCCTCGCGCTTGGAGGATGGGTCAGAGCTCTAGCCACGGGAGAGTGAAAAGGAAAGGCCCGGGAAAGGGCCGTGGGGCAGGGGACGGTCTGAGCCCAGCACCAGCGGTGAAGGACGAGGAGGCACCTTGAAAGAACGTGCTGTTCGGAGGTTTGTGGTAAGAGCACACCGGTGCTGCTAAAGATGAGGCTTGTGGAACCCAGATGGTGAAGAGGAGCCAGAAACAGGCCAGGAAGGATGAGAATCCTGTGTACTGAGGACCTGCACTTCACCAAGCCCACAGCAAAGGGTGCTGTCTAGATTCAAACCCAGTCACTTGCGCAAACGCCCCTCAGCCACCTCCTCATCTACAAGGCCGACAGATACTCGGTGCGTGAGGTGCGTGTACAGTCTAGGTGGACGGCACTCACATTATCGGGCAACCACACAGCTACTACGTGCTTTGAAAGAACCAACAGTGAGCTGATAGCTTTTTCTGGATCTGCCTATAAGCAAAGATACCGCTCGCTGCATACTGTGGATCTCGACTCCTGTCTCACGTCTCCATGAAGCCGTCAGAAAAGTCCTGTTCGTGCTCCCTCTCAGGCCAGGAATGACACTTAAAGTGTAACGTGCTCACGAAGTCCTCAGAGATTCATGGATTTGAATCGAGAAATTCCACCTGGTCCTTTCGCTCCCGATCCACTCCTGCTCTCACCGCTACTACCACACGGGTCAGACACGAGCGAGTTCCCCTGAATTAGCTTGCACACGTGGGGACGGAGTTAGCTTTCGGCACACGGATATTTAGAAATTCCATGGCAGTAGGCCAGGTATTCACATTATGTATCGGATATTCGCCTAATTTGATAATAAGAGAGCTCAGGCCTCAGGCGTAACTTCAGGCAGATTTCCCCTCCAACAGAAACAGCTCAGATGGGCTGGCAGCCCGAGAAAACGAGCAACTGCCACTGACAGACTGAGACACCCATGGGCTCCCTCCGCGGGGAGACCTTCTGCCAAGGCTTCTCCCTCAAGGGCCGTGACCCAGCCTGCGGGCATCAGCTGAGGAGAAGGGGAGGTGGGTGCCCCGGAAACCAGCCGCGCTCGAGTCAGTCTCCCAGGAGCTCTCATTCCAGCTCTGGACGCTCACTCCCGGGCCTGGGTTCCCACTCCCGCTTTCAGATGGATCCCAGGCCCTTCTTCAGAGAAGTTCCTCCAGATGAGTCCCCAGCCACCAGTGGGCCTCATTCGACCTTGCGGGACCTCCCTCCCCTTCTGAAGCTAGGTTCCGTCTCTCTCTTCACAAAACTTTACGTCCAAAATAGATTGTTAACAGTGACTTGCCGTTTCCTTTTGTTCTCACCATTATTCTGACTACTTGCATTTAATTCCGCTCACCTTCGGATTGCTTATGACACTCCAGGCCACCGGAAAAAAGAGAGTTTCCGTTCTGAGCTCAAAGATCCTCAGGCGGCATTTGGGCCTCACTTTACCTCTGCTGGAGACAGGAAGGTGGCAGGTGACCGGGACCTGCCAAGAGCAGAGCAGAAGCTGTGCCCCTGAGCAGTGGTGCCTGGCTCTCTCTCATTGGTCGCAGAGGGTCTGCAAGATTCGAGGGGGTTCTTGACGGCCCCACCATGCTGGCGAGCCGTGTCGTCTCATCTCATCGGGAATCTGACCCCTCATCAGCAAGCGTAGCCATGTGCCCGCACCCTGAGTCTCTAAACCCTTCCCAGACCATCGCTCGGCCCGCCTTCTCCTCTCGGGCAGAATGAACCTGGGCTTCTCTCCTGGGACAGGTCCTTCTGTGTCATGGGATGTCCTCTTTACTCCTATTGCCGGCAATAGGAGTATTGATGGGCTGCTCATAGGTCAGAGACTCCTCATTCGTATTACCCAGAGGCTTCTCTTCAGTCAGTAAATTTTGTTCCTTTGACGTTAAAGGGATTGCCTTTGAAGACTATCATTTCTGACCTAGTCGCAAACCGTCTCTTTTGAGGAACTTCCTTAGGGTTCCAGGGATTAAGAAAGACAGTTTGCTTCCATTGCAAAGGGCACAGATTCATTCCTCGATTGCAGGATCTAGATCTCCTGTGCCTCACACTCTAGCCAAAAAGGTATATTTTAAATATAAAAGGGCCAAGCATAAACCTACTACTTTCCCTTTCCATTATTATGATAATCATCTAATTCTCTTCAAGGCAACACAAATGTTTCTTACTAACTAGAAGGATCATGTCGCGGAAATTATAAAGAGAAAAACAGGGAATTACTTCATGATATCTCACTATATCCGTCTCTGATCCAGCGTACGAAACATCAAGGAAGTCCACGTGAAATATCATCTTTAAATAGAGCTCTCCGCTTTGAGAGAATAGAACTAAACTCATTAAAACTAAGTTTTCCAGCACGTGGCTGCTTTGAAATCTTGCATCCAACCAACAATTCTGGAACCTATGATAATTCGGAATTGAGTAACCGATGACACAAACACTCTATTAGTCAGGGGGACGTTTTGGATCGCCTGAGTTCTAGGTTCTCAATGTTATCAAGCCAGACACAGTCCTCACGGTTTTTCATAGATCTTGTAATATCTTTTTTAAAATTTCAACTTTTTTGAGGTATAATTGACATACAACATTGCAAGAAATTGAAATATAACTGTGGTGATTTCATGTGTTTACGATGTGAAAGGATTCCTCATCCAGTTAATTCATATCACCTCACATATTTCACCTTCTTTTTTTTTTTCTTCCCTCCATCTTTCCTACTTAGATTTTTATCTTCATATAAGATTTCATTTATACAAAACATGTCAAAAAGATTGCCGTGTTTTACGTGAGATCCTCAGACTCTATTCATCTTATAGCTGAATATTTGTTCCCTTTTACCAACCTCTCCCCATAGCCCTAGTAACCACTTTTCTACTCTCTGTATGAGTTTTACTTTTTCCGGGATGCAATATCAGAGCCAGTCCTGAAATGTCCTCCAATTACAATTCTTCTCTCAGAGTCATCAGTCCATTTTGTGTTCTCTTTCATGTTTTACAACATTACTCCTAACCAGCAATGGAGCGGGTGTGGCAGGCAATGAGCCAAGAAGATTTACAGGGTGGCATCCACTTACTGTGGGAATTAACCACGGCATTGATCAGTCTATCAACCTAGAAAGAGATCACTGGACATTGCACAAAAATTTGCTTATTTCTTTGTAGAAGTTTGGCATTAAACTAAACCCTTAGTTTGGGATGGGATGGGATGGGGTGGGATGGGATGGGATGGGATGGGATGGGGTGGGGGGTGGGGGGTGGAGGAAACGGGAGCACCCAGAACGAGGAGGAGGCTGTCGGCCGTGCCGAGACACGGAAACATCGCACGGCTGGGGACCCGTTCCCATCGTCTTCCCCGGGGTGTGAAAGAGACTTGGCCTCCCGTCTCCTGAGAGTTCATCTCCCCAGCAACAACGGTCAGGCAAGCTGTCGGGTGTGTGTGTGTTGCGGGGGGTTGGGGGGCGGGGTGGGGAGAAAAAAGAAGACACCTTTCAAGTGAAAGGAGGGAGCGTAAAGGTCACTGAACCCTCTGACAGCGGCCTTCCATTTTCCAGACCAGTGACACGTTCCCCCAAGTCGCCCGGTTCCAGAAAACGCTTTTCGGAAACAGAATCCTCGGGGCCCGCGAACTCCTGAGGAATCCTCGGATGAGCTTCCGGGCCAGGCTATACCGTAGGCAGCGTGCTTCCCCTGAAGCCAAAGCCACGGGCTCCAGAGGGCCGCGTCCAAGAAGCTGATCTCGTACGGAACCCGGTGTCTTCTTCTCTAGGACACTCCTAGAAGCAGCAAGAGTGCCAGTTTGTGAGACTCGAAGGTGAAGCCGGCACGACGTAAACCCAGCGATGTGTGCGGTCAGAGGCCCATCTAGATTCGAGCTCCAGTTCTGGAGGGGAGCAGTGGGGACAGGAGGGTGGCCTGCGAGTCCGCCGTCCCGTCCCCACTCCTCCTGTGAACATCCGCCCCGTGGAAGGTGTCGAGGAACCGCATGACCTGACCTGCGGGGTGAACCGTCGCCAAAGACAAAGAATTCCTCCAGCCAGGCGTTGTCCGCAGCCACGAACCCCTTCCCTCCGTCGCCCGGCCTTTCAGAATGCCACGTGGAGCCCTCTCGAGACGTGTGGGGCTTGGAGGTATGGGCCCCCGAATTCTCCTCGCCCGGCCCTGCAAGAAACCATTCCGTGCCTGCCCCACATGAAGACTTCTCGGGCTTTTCGGTGGACCGGGCCTCCCAGGGTGCCCCTGCACCCGGCACCCTGCGACACCCCGAGAGATCCCACGGAGAAACGTCTCCGGCCACTCGCGCGGCACCTGCCTCGCTGGCGGGCGCCCCTTCCAACCTCCCCAGAGATACGTGAGCACGGACGCTTCTTCCCCATCTGGGTCCCCTCACAGGCTCTGTGAGTTCCTGCGGTTCCGCACGCCCTCGACTTGGCTGTGGTTCGGGGCTCTGTTCTGTTCTGTGTTTGCTCTCCGGCCCACGTGATCTCTCTGGCTAGGGCACCCAGGAAAAGCGAAAAGAAATCGAGTCCGTGTGAGTACTATTCAGGCATCAAGTGGGGATACCTACCAACGACCTCTAACGTGGATCCACCAAGATGGCGGCCGTGTGGGGTTCAGGAGGATCATTTTGCGTTTTCTGGGGGCGCTATTTGCTCTCAATGATTTCACGTGCCTTTGGGGCATGGCTCACGGAGATGGACGTGAAGCAGCAGGGCAGCCACATCTGGCGTCTCGGCCTAGCTAGGGCGGCTCCACGAGTGACCTCTCGGAACCGGGGCTGAGACCGCCATCCCTCCCCGGGCCCCCCTCGGTGGCTGGGTATGGGGGGGAGGGGGGGGAGGTTTCGGAGGGGAGACGGGAGATCTGGGCTTGTGGTTGGGGGCGCGCGGGGCCACACGTGTCATGTCATGATATTCCTGTGACGCTCCAACGAGATACGTATTATTCTCTCTTCTGCAGATTGCTATCTGTATCTGAATGGAAATGTATTAGACTCTTGAAATCTGAGCCTTGACGAGGGGTGCGCCCTGTACGTCTCGGGCTACAGGCAGCACACGGAAACTGAAGATATCAGGAATCACGTATAAAGGTTCAAGTCAAAGAAACGGACCTAGTTCAGTGGCAGACTTAGTCTTCCTCGCTGCAGCCTCAAGGTAAATGCTGGGGGTACCCAGTCTATTCTTGGGAAGATACAGTGTTTATCTTAACTGTTGCCAGCAGCGCAGCTTCTCCTCTACCGGAGTTGAAATTGAGATTTAGTTCTTGCAGCTAGTAGTTCTTTTTCAGAACATCTATCGGGAAGGATCTGAATAGCTTGTCATGTCCCTGAAAATATACTAGACAACATTTGGTTCAGCTCTCGTACCCAGAGACTGGGGAAATTAAGGTGGCACTAGAAATCGCACCTTTGCGTTATATAGTATCTTTCCTGGAAAACAGGGTGCTCTTAAACTCTAATTGTATCAAACAGTAGCAGGGATAAGAAGTGCACGATCCACAAGTTTCAGTAAAGCCGGCTCTCCCGCACCTTAACATTGTATACATTGTTAACAAAAGTTTAGAATTGGACACTCGATGGCAACAAAGAGGCATCCTGTTTGGCGTTTCTTTGGACTGCAGCCGGGAGAGGAGCAGAGCCGACTTGTTCAGTCCCCGGTCCCGCTACTCCTAGGCCTTTCCTCACACTTGACCTTGGATGCTCTGGGGCAGGTTGTGTCTGCCACAAGCACTCGATTTGTCCGGAAGCACTGAATCCTCTGTTCGTTGACTTTGTTCCCAGGACTGTCTCAGGAGGTGACGATGTTTTCCCATGGGGGAATCTGTGTCAGAGGCTTGCCAACCATACTTTTCACGTGGTTCATGAAAAGCTCACCCGTCACCGGTCACCTGTCGACTCACCATCCGTACGAGAGTCAGCACCAACACGCCCGGCAGAGCTGAGCGTCAAGAAGGGGTTGCGTGGAAAGAGATTTGTGTGCTTGGTCCTGGTCCTGGTTATAGACAGAAAGTATCAAGGGGGAATAACTCCCAGAATAAGTAGGCTTGCCTGGAATGCGAAATAGTGAGAAGAGGCCTCGCGCTTGGAGGATGGGTCAGAGCTCTAGCCACGGGAGAGTGAAAAGGAAAGGCCCGGGAAAGGGCCGTGGGGCAGGGGACGGTCTGAGCCCAGCACCAGCGGTGAAGGACGAGGAGGCACCTTGAAAGAACGTGCTGTTCGGAGGTTTGTGGTAAGAGCACACCGGTGCTGCTAAAGATGAGGCTTGTGGAACCCAGATGGTGAAGAGGAGCCAGAAACAGGCCAGGAAGGATGAGAATCCTGTGTACTGAGGACCTGCACTTCACCAAGCCCACAGCAAAGGGTGCTGTCTAGATTCAAACCCAGTCACTTGCGCAAACGCCCCTCAGCCACCTCCTCATCTACAAGGCCGACAGATACTCGGTGCGTGAGGTGCGTGTACAGTCTAGGTGGACGGCACTCACATTATCGGGCAACCACACAGCTACTACGTGCTTTGAAAGAACCAACAGTGAGCTGATAGCTTTTTCTGGATCTGCCTATAAGCAAAGATACCGCTCGCTGCATACTGTGGATCTCGACTCCTGTCTCACGTCTCCATGAAGCCGTCAGAAAAGTCCTGTTCGTGCTCCCTCTCAGGCCAGGAATGACACTTAAAGTGTAACGTGCTCACGAAGTCCTCAGAGATTCATGGATTTGAATCGAGAAATTCCACCTGGTCCTTTCGCTCCCGATCCACTCCTGCTCTCACCACTACTACCACACGAGCGAGTTCACCTGAATTAGCTCGCACACGTGGGGATGGAGTTAGCTTTCGGCACACGGATATTTAGAAACTCCATGGCAGTAAGCCAGGTATTCACATTATGTATCAGATATTCGCCTAATTTGATAATAAGAGAGCTCAGGCCTCAGGCATAACTTCAGGCAGATTTCCCCTCCAACAGAAACAGCTCAGATGGGCTGGCAGCCCGAGAAAACGAGCAACTGCCAATAACAGACTGAGACACCTATGGGCTCCCTCCATGGGGTGACCTTCTGCCAAGGCTTCTCCCTCAAGGGCCGTGACCCAGCCTGCGGGCATCAGCTGAGGAGAAGGGGAGGTGGGTGCCCCGGAAACCAGCCGCGCTCGAGTCAGTCTCCCAGGAGCTCTCATTCCAGCTCTGGACGCTCACTCCCGGGCCTGGGTTCCCACTCCCGCTTTCAGATGGATCCCAGGCCCTTCTTCAGAGAAGTTCCTCCAGATGAGTCCCCAGCCACCAGTGGGCCTCATTCGACCTTGCTGGACCTCCCTCCCCTTCTGAAGCTAGGTTCCGTCTCTCTCTTCACAAAACTTTACGTCCAAAATAGATTGTTAACAGTGACTTGCCGTTTCCTTTTGTTCTCACCACTATTCTGACTACTTGCATTTAATTCCGCTCACCTTTGGATTGCTTATGACACTCCAGGCCACTGAAAAAAGAGAGTGTCCATTCTGAGCTCAAAGATTCTCAGGCGGCATTTGGGCCTCACTTTACCTCTGCTGGAGACCTAGGAAGGTGGCAGGTGACCGGGACCTGCCAAGAGCAGAGCAGAAGCTGTGCCCCTGAGCAGTGGTGCCTGGCTCTCTCTCATTGGTCGCAGAGGGTCTGCAAGATTCGAGGGGGTTCTTGACGCCCCCACCATGCTGGCGAGCCATGTCGTCTCATCTCATCGGGAATCTGACCCCTCATCAGCAAGCGTAGCCATGTGCCCGCACCCTGAGTCTCTAAACCCTTCCCAGACCATCGCTCGGCCCGCCTTCTCCTCTCGGGCAGAATGAACCTGGGCTTCTCTCCTGGGACAGGTCCTTCTGTGTCATGGGATGTCCTCTTTACTCCTATTGCCGGCAATAGGAGTATTGATGGGCTGCTCATAGGTCAGAGACTCCTCATTCTTATTACCCAGAGGCTTTTCTTCAGTCAGTAAATTTTGTTCCTTTGACGTTAAAGGGATTGCCTTTGAAGACTATCATTTCTGACCTAGTCGCAAACCGTCTCTTTTGAGGAACTTCCTTAGGGTTCCAGGGATTAAGACAGTTTGCTTCCATTGCAAAGGGCACAGATTCATTCCTCGATTGCAGGATCTAGATCTCCTATGCCTCACACTGTAGCCAAAAAGGTATATTTTAAATATAAAAGGGCCAAGCATAAACCTACTACTTTCCCTTTCCATTATTATGATAATCATCTAATTCTCTTCAAGGCAACACAAATGTTTCTTACTAACTAGAAGGATCATGTCGCGGAAATTATAAAGAGAAAAACAGGGAATTACTTCATGATATCTCACTACATCCGTCTCTGATCCGACGTAGGAAAAATCAAGGAAGTCCACGTAAAGTATCATCTTTAAATAGAGCTCTCCGCTTTGAGAGAATAGAACTAAACTCATTAAAACTAAGTTTTCCAGTATGTGGCTGCTTTGAAATCTTGCATCCAACCAACAATTCTGGAACCTATGATAATTCAGAATTGAGTAACCGATGACACAAACACTCTATTAGTCAGGGGGACGTTTTGGATCGCCTGAGTTCTACGTTCTCAATGTTATCAAGCCAGACACAATCTTCACGGTTTTTCATAGATCTTGTAATATCTTTTTTAAAATTTCAACTTTTTTGAGGTATAATTGACATATAAAATTGCAAGAAATTGAAATATAACTGTGGTGATTTCATGTGGTTACGATGTGAAAGGATTCCTCATCCAGTTAATTCATATCACCTCACATATTTCACCTTCTTTTTTTTTTCTTCCCTCCATCTTTCCTACTTAGATTTTATCTTCATAAGATTTCATTTATACAAAACATGTCAAAAAGATTGCCGTGTTTTACATGAGATCCTCAGACTCTATTCATCTTATAGCTGAATATTTGTTCCCTTTTACCAACCTCTCCCCATAGCCCTAGTAACCACTTTTCTACTCTCTGTATGAGTTTTACTTTTTCCGGGATGCAATATCAGAGCCAGTCCTGAAATGTCCTCCAATTACAATTCTTCTCTCAGAGTCATCAGTCCATTTTGTGTTCTCTTTCATGTTTTACAATATTACTCCTAGGCGTCTCGGCCTAGCTAGGGCGGTTTCACAAGTGACCTCTCAGAACCGCGGCTGAGACCTCCATCCCTCCCCGGGCCCCCCTCGGTGGCTGGGCCCTGGGGTGGTGGGGGGTGGGGAGAGGAGTCGGGGGAGCTGTTCTAGGGGTTGGGGGCGGGTGAGGGCCAGGGGACCGTCCCCGGTGGTCCCGCTGAGACGTGAAGGCAGGTTCTGTCCCGCTGAGAACTTCCTGCCTTCGGGCGTGTGAGAGGAGCAGATTTCTCTCCAATCCAAGGCCATGCATCGTTTTTGGCCTGTTCAACAAGGCTAGACAAGCACGTATTTGTGTGTCTATCTTGGCTTGTTTTCTGACGGAGGCCAAAGACCTCTTCAGGCGTGTCCAAAGGATCTGCCAGGGTGGGAGGGTGCAGGTCAATCCATGTGTCAAGAGAGCCAGAGAATCTGTCACAGCTGTGACTCAGGCCTTTTTCAGAAACAGGCCAACTTTGATGATTCCCCTGGACAGGAATCACCGCAGAAGTTTCCTTGAAGGGATCGAGTTGCAGGAGTCGGGGGCGTGGCCCCGCCGCCGCCAGAGGGCTTCCTCAGCCAGGCAAGGCCGGCCGCTGGCCGGGGCTATTGTCTGTGGGCCCCACCCCCACCGCCACCCTCCACCCCCCGTCCCCCTTCCCCTCCCCCTTCCCCTCCCCCTCCCCCTCCCGCTCCCCCTGCAGGGCCCCTCGTGGGATAGCTTCATTCAAATGCAGAACGCTTTCCAGTCAAGGAAGAGCCTTTGGACTTTGCCTCGATTGAATGGTGATCCGCCCCGACCCCACCCCCATTTCTCCACCTTGAGGCTGCCCCTTCAGCACCGCGCGGAGGAATGGGCCTGGGTGGGGGGGGGAGGCTGAGGGACAAACTCGCCTTGGGTCAGGCCAAAGGAGTCTCCTCCTTTTCGTAACCCAGGAAACCCCGCTAATGCATGTGAGGATCACGGACGTGCGTCGAAGCAGCCATCATCTCTTGACATCTTCCTCCGTGGGAGGCGTTTTTCCTTCCTGCCTGCCTTCAGAGAGACAGAAAAGGAGGGAGGGGCAGAGCGTTCCGCTGGCGCTGGCCGGTTCTTAAGTCACTTGAATCCAAAACACTCCATAGGGCACGGAGGGGTGCGTGCGTGGGGTGGGGTGGGGGCGGCGGCCTACTCCGGACCCCAGGCGTTCCCTCCTCTGACACTTGCCTGGAACCCATGAAAAGCTGAGCTGGTGACTGTGTGTGTGTGTGAATGCGTGCATGTGCGCGTGTCCGTGAGAGAAGGCACGTGTGCGTGAGAGAAAAAGAGAAAAAGGAAGGAGAGAAAGAAAGAGAGAGAGAGAAAGAAAGAGAAGGAAAGAAAGAGAGAGAGAGAGACAGAGAGAGAAAGAAAGAAAGGAAGACAGACAGACAGAGAGGGAGGGAGGGAGGGAGGGGGAGAGAGAGAGAGAGAAAGAAAGAATGAAAGAAAGAAAGAAAAAGAAAAGAAAATCCAGAATGAAAGGAGGAAGGAACGAGGGAAGGAGGGAGGGACCAAATAGGTTAGTTAGTACGGGCCTCCCTGTCATGGAAAAGAGTCTCTGAGCACAGATCCTCCGTTCAGTGAACCAGTTCTCATATCTCCTCTCAGGAGGCTGTGATGTCGATGGACGGGTTTGGGAAAGCAGGCCTGGGGTGCAAGCAATCAGGTATTTCCTCAGAGGCACTTGTAGGGAAACCAAGGAAACACACAGGTTCATCCCTGGAGCGGATTCGAAACCAGTCGGTGCAGGGGGAGTCAGTCAAGGAGATTTCTAGATGTCAGGGTCGGGTCCTTGAGCGGGTTGCCATGCCCTTCTCCAGGAGACCTTCCTGGCCCGGGGATGGAACCCGGGTCTCCTGCATCGCAGGCAGACTCTTGACCGTGTGAGCCACCAAGGAAGCTCTGTCGGAAATGTTCACCGAGTCCTCTTGTTGTAGCCACGCGTTCTGGGAAACAAACTCACTCAGAAGGACCATGCAGGTAGTGGAGTGCAGTTTCTTACACCAGCGGGCCCAAGGCAGAGTCTTCTCTTAGCCAAGGACCCCGACCAGCATTCGTGAAAATCTTTTATACCTCAGGGGTATGTGTCTGAACCCACCACCCCAAATTCCTTGAGACTTACCTAAACAAAGGAAGGGTAAAGACAATCCCGATAACCCCATCATTCATGTGTTATAAGACGAGATACACAGTGGACATTTATTCACAGGCCTGTGGTCATATCCTGATACACATAATGGAACTGATGGCTTTGTTCTGTGACAGAGATAATTAGCATATTCTTTTAGGCCACGGAGAGTCCAAGTACAAGCCCCAAAGGCTGTTTTATCCGGGTGTGTGTGTGTGTGTGTGTGTGTGCGCGCGCGCGCACGCGCGGGCAGGCGCCTGCGTGTGTGTGTGTGCGTGTCCGGTTTTCCATTGGTATGCCCCTTCTATAGACACCGGGCACAAAGTTCAGAGTCCATTGGGAGGGTGACCGTGCGTGTAGCCTCATGTTCGCAGCCTGGCCTAAGATGGAGTCCAGCTCTGTCTGTTTCCTCCTTCACTCTAGCTTCCATCTGCAGAGCTTCAGGCACAGGGCCTTTTGAGTTCTCCGTCAGAAGGGCAAGAGATGGTGGCAAATGTCCCCCCAGAGAGGGTTGTCCCCTCTGACAGAGCTTCCGATATCGGAGGCAACTCAGAAAACTTCAGGATCCAGTCCCACTTTCGGGGGAAGCACCACAGGCAAAGGACCAAACACACGTGGCCCAGGAATCTCCCATCCAGAAGTGGATATCCCCGTTTCACAGAAACATCCTCTGGGCCCCTAAGGAACGTATGGAAATCACTCTCTCGCCAAGGAGAGAAGAATCCTCACTGAGAGTTTCTGAAGTCTGGAAGGACCAGGTAGAGAGAAAAAGAGAAACGATTCTATTCCGCTGACAGGGGCATTATTGTTTGAAGCGACCAAGTGGATGTCCGTCTTTTCCAATTCCCATTTTAAACATTGTGTCCTTTCCGGTCCTTTGTGGTCTCTTTGGATCTGGAAAGCAACAGAGTTAACGGTAAGGTCCTTTTTTTTTTTTTTTTTTTATGATTATGATTATTTTCCCCCCCTGCCTGTCTGCCTGTCCCTCCCCCTCTTCTCTCTGTCTCTCGCGCTTTTCACTCAGGTTAGGGAATTCACAACAACAACAACAAAAGTAGTGAGAAATCTGTATTTCTGCAGGTCAGGAAGCAACAGGTAAGAACTAGACATGGAACACAACAGGCTGGTTCCAAATAGGGTAAGGAGTCCATCAAGGCTCTCTATCATCACCCTGCTTATTTAACTTATATGCCGAGTACAGCATCACGAGACACGCTGGGCTGGATGAAGCACAAGCTGGAATCAAAATGGCTGGGAGAAATAGCAATCCCCTCAGATATGCAGATGACACCACCCTTATGGCAGAAATGAAGTATAGAGTGGGTTTACAAAGTCGTGCTCGTTTCGGGTTTTCAGATTCTTTTCCCTCAGAGGTGAATCCAAAGTAGGAAGCCTACATTTCCTGTGCTGCCTGGTAGGTGCTTGTGGATTGTATGATGTACATGTCGTATGTGTACACGTTCAACCCGACCTCCTAAGTGGACCGTCCTGCCCCTCCCCGCCCCAACGTATTTTCGTCAAGAAGTCAGGCATCCATTTGAGCATCCTACTCCTCAGGTCATCCGATCCCATGGAAGAAGTCAATCCTCCCGTTTTTCCATCGGTCCTCTACACGTCGCCTGATGATGATGGGGGGTGACCGGAAGACTGACAGTTCTGAAGAATTTTGCAAGAGATTCGGTGAAGGCTCCTAGGATTTGCTCAGTGAAGTGGGTGGCGTGTCAACCACTAGGGACCGTGGAAGGTATGCCCCAAGTGGCAAACAGCGTTACCTTCCACAGAGAAAGCTCTACCTAGCATACCAAGGATGCTTGACCACGCACCCGCCCCGCCCCCCCCCAGGTGACAGGCGTGACGGGTCAGACTGTAGAAATCTTCCTGTCAAGGGTGTATTAACAGGCAGAGGCACCTTAGAGGCACCCTGTCCTGTGAAGCTGGAGGTGGGGAGGAAGGGGCAGAGGGACGATGAAGAAGGGAAGGAGAAAGTGAGGGACAGGGACACCACACAGTGTGTGTGGGGGGCGTGTCTGTGCCGTGTGTGGGTTCCACGTGGGTGTGTGCGCCTGTGGGTGCGGGTGTGAGGGGAGGCGGGCAGAGGCAGAGGCAGGGAGACACACAGCCAGGTCAAGGATAACATAATGTGTGTGGGGGGAGGGGCGGGGGTGGGTGGGTGCGTGCGTGCGTGGTGTGTGCGTGGGGGGGGTGGCGCACAGGACCGTGTGTGAAGGAGGGCAGTGTGTGGGGGGCAAGTGTGTGTGTGGGGGGGTGTCTGTGCTGTGTGCGGGTTCCACGTGGTTGTTAAGCGGGGGGTGGGGGGGAGGGGCGGGCAGAGAGACACACCCGGGCCAAGGACAACGTACTGTGTGGCGGAGCGGGCGGGGGGTGGGTGGGAGTGTGGGTGCGGGGTGTGTGCGTGTGTGCGGTGCCCCATAGGACCGTGGGGGGGGGCAGTGTGTGTGTGGGGGTGTGGGTCTGTGCTGTGTGCAGATCCCACGTAAGTGTGAGTGAGGGGAGGGGCAGAGGTAGAGGCAGAGGGACACAGCCAGGCCAAGGACAACATAGTTTGGGGGAGGGTCGGGGTGGGGGGTGCGAGTGTGCGTGCGGGGTGTGTGCGTGTGTGCGATGGCGCCTAGGACTGTGCGGGGGGGCGGGCAGTGTGTGGGGGGTGGTGTGTCTGTGCTGTGTGCGGGTGCCACGTGGGTGTGTGCGCCTGTGGGTGCGGGTGTGGGGGAGGGGAGCGGGCAGTGACAGCGGCAGAGAGAGACAGCCAGGCCAAGGACAACGTAGTGTGTGGGGGAGCGGGCGGGGGGTGGGAGTGTGGGTGTGGGGTGTGTGCGTGTGTGCGGTGGCCCATAGGACCGTGGGGGGGCAGTGTGTGTGTGGGGGGGTGTCTGTGCTGTGTGCAGGTCCCACGGAGGTGTGAGTGGGGGGAGGGGCAGAGGCAGAGAGACACAGCCAGGCCAAGGACAACATAGTGGGGGGGGGCGGGGGGGTGGGAGTGTGCGTGCGGGGTGTGTGCGCGTGTGCGATGACGCATAGGACCGTGTGTGGGGTGTTGCGTGTGTGCGACGGCACATAGGACCGTGTGTGGGGTGTTGTGTCTGTGCTGTGTGGGAATGCCACGGGGGTGTGTCCGGGTGTGTGGGGGGGCGGGCAGTGACAGAGGCAGAGAGAGACAGCCAGGCCAAGGACAACGTAGTGTGTGTGGGCGGGGTCGGGGTGCGGGGTGGGAGTGTGCGTGCAGGGTGTGTGTGGAGGCGCCTAGGACCGTGCGGGGGGGCGGGCAGTGTGTGGGGGGTGGTGTGTCTGTGCTGTGTGCGGGTGCCACGTGGGTGTGTGCGCCTGTGGGTGCGGGTGTGGGGGAGGGGAGCGGGCAGTGACAGCGGCAGAGAGAGACAGCCAGGCCAAGGACAACGTAGTGTGTGGGGGAGGGGGCGGGGGGGAGTGTGGGTGCGGGGTGTGTGCGGTGGCCCATAGGACCGTGGGGGGGGCAGTGTGTGTGTGTGTGGGGGTGTCTGTGCTGTGTGCAGGTCCCACGGAGGGGTGAGTGGGGGGAGGGGCAGAGGCAGAGGCAAAGAGACACAGCCAGGCCAAGGACAACATAGTGTGGGGGGGGCGGGGCGGGGGGTGGGAGTGTGCGTGCGGGGTGTGTGCGTGTGTGCGATGGCACCTAGGACCGTGTGTGTAGGGGGGCAGTGTGGGGGGATATTGTGTCTGTGCTGTGTGCGAATGCCACGGGGGTGTGTGCGCCTGTGGGTGCGGGTGTGGGAGGGGCGGGCAGTGACAGAGGCAGAGAGAGACAGCCAGGCCAAGGACAACGTAGTGTGGGTGGGCGGGTTCGGGGTGCGGGGTGGGGAGTGTGCGTGCGGGGTGTGTGCGTGTGTGCGGAGGCGCCTAGGACCGCGCGGGGGGGGGCAGTGTGTGTGTAGGGGGGGGTGTCTCTGCTGTGTGCGGGTGCCACGTGGGTGTGAGGGGGGCGGCGGGCAGAGAGACACACAGCCAGGCCAAGGACAACATAGTGTGTGGAGGGGGAGGGGCGGGGGTGGGTGGGGGGTGTGTCTGTGCTGTGTGCGGGTGCCACGTGGTTGTTAAGGGGGGGGCGGGCAGAGAGACACACAGCCAGGCCAAGGACAACATAGTGTGTGGGGGAGGGGCGGGGGGGTGAGAAGCAGTGTGGGTGCCGGGTGTGTGCGTGGGTGCGGTGGCCCATAGGACCGTGTGGGGGAGGGCAGTGTGTGTGGGGGGTGTGTGTCTGTGCTGTGTGCAGGTCCCACGTAGTTGTGAGTGGGGGGAGGGGCAGAGGCAGAGGCAGAGGCAGAGAGACACACAGCCAGGCCAAGGACAACATAGTGGGGCGGGTGGGAGTGTGCGTGCGGGGTGTGTGCCTGTGTGCGGTGGCGCATAGGGCCGTGTGTGTAGGGGGCCAGTGTCGGGGTGGTGGTGTGTCTGTGCGCCACGTGGGTGTGGGGGGGGGCCGGCAGAGAGACAGAGCCAGTCCAAGGACAACGCTGTGTGTGTGTGTGAGTGGGTGTGCAGGGTGTGGCCGGCGTGTGTGCGGGTGCTGCGTAGGGCCGTGCGGGAGTGCGTGCGCTGTGTGTGTACGCGTTGGGGGCGTGGGCAGCGTGTGTAGGTGGTGCGGGCAGAGACAGAAAGACACAGTCAGCAAAGGACAACGTGCACGGATATTCTGAATATTTGCTTGTGTTTTCTGAGCTCATCACCTCCGGGATCAAGCTCACTCCCGTGCAACGGGAGTCTGCCCCCCTCACCTCAGCCACCACCGGCCAGCACTTGTCTTGGGCAGACAAGGGAGTGTTCCGATTTGGCCGGCGCGGGGGGGGGTGGGGGTGGCGGAGGAGTGGGGTGGGTGCGCAGGGTTTCGTTGTCACGAGGCGAACTTTGACCCTTGTGTTCTGCCCCTGAACCTCACTGGAGCGACTGGACCCGCGTGACCTGTCACGTCTTGGTTTCAACATCCTTGGCGGGAGAACTAAGATTCCCCCATGCGAAGTGATCAGGCCAGAGAGAAGGAAGTCGATTCCCTTGGGATCCAATGCCCGTTTTCTCGAATCCAGTTAAGTTTCGTCAAGATTTCCCACCCAAACCGAAAAGCCGAAGTGGCTACCTATCCCCGCCCCCTTGACCTCTGTCCCAAGGTGCCCCTCCCACACCGCCTCCTTCCACAGCCTCAAGGCATTCAAGAGTTAGCCGGCCCGGGCCGGCTCCATCCGTGGTCGCCCCGCCCCAAGACCCTCTGAAAAAGCGCCCGACAGGCAGGTGGCGCCCGACCCCCAACCAGCTATCCAGTGAGCCAGCCCCAGCATAGGAGCTTAGTGGGCGACCGACGGGGACTCGTTGCCAGACGGAGCCCATCCTAGTTCGCGTTTCTCCGCTCAGTCAACGGCGCAGACAGGAGAACGGGATCCGCCAACACTTCTCGAGAACGTCCCTGGGCGAGGGATGACGGACGCACGGACGGACGGGACGGGAAGGATTCTTGACTCCCCACCCACGGAGCAGCGGAATGCACTCCCATCCGAGGGGGATCGCAGGCCCACGTCAGACGGTGTGAGCACACGCCCCAGAACAACAACTCGCCAGCATCCCCGTCCGTGTCCCCGTCACCATCTTTGGGCACGCCAGGAGAAAGCCCTTTTGTGACCCGGACGACGGCTCTTTCGGCAAAAGCAACGTTGAGCAACGGCACAAATGAAGAGACTTGGATTTGAAACGACGCGTTCATATTGCAGCGCCTCAAAAGCAAAAGCACGCACTCGTCCCTCACATAACCGCAACCAACAAACCCGACGCACCTGAAAAAGAAAAAGCAAACGGAAGAGAACGGGTCGATCTGGCGGCTCGGTCGCCGAGACCAGATCAACCCCGGAAGGCAGGGCGAGCCGAGAGCCCACTCGGGTGAGGTCGAGCGGGATCAACACGGCAGCTCGGCGGCAGAGGTCGCGAGTGGGAGAGGTCCGTCCGGGTGCTCGACCCGCGGGCGCTGGCCGCTCTGCGGCCCAGTGAGGGAAGGAGGGGGGGAGGGGCGGAGACCCTGACAACTGGGCGACGCGCGCGCGCTGGCGGCTCGGCCGGCAAGGTCGCGAGTGGGAGAGGCCCGGCCGGCAGGTGGACCCGCGGGCACCGCCAGCTCGGCGGCAGAGTGAGGGAAGGAGGGAGGAGGGGCGGAGTCCCTGCCAGGCGGGCGACGCGCGCGCGCTGGCGGCTCGGCGCCAGAGGTCGCGAGTGCGAGAGGCCCGGCCGACAGGTGGACACGCGGGCACCGCCAGCTCGGCGGCAGAGTGAGGCAACGGGGTGAGGGGCAGACAGCCTGACAGCCGGGCGACGGGCGCGCGCTGGCGGCTCGGCGGGCGAGGTCGCGAGTGGGAGAGGCCCGGCCGGCAGGTGGACGCGCGGGCACCGCCAGCTCGGCGGCAGAGTGAGGGGAGGAGGGGGGGAGGGGCAGACAGCCTGACAGCCGGGCGACGGGCACGCGCTGGCGGCTCGGCGGGCGAGGTCGCGAGTGGGAGAGGCCCGGCCGGCAGGTGGACCCGCAGGCACCCGCAGCTCGTCGACAGGGTTAGGGAAGGGGGGGAGGGGATAGAGCCCCGTCGGGCTCGTCGACCCGCGGCTCCTGGCGGCTCTGCGGCCGAGTTAGGGGAGGAGGGGGGGAGGGGCAGTCAGCCTGACAGCCGGGGGACGCGCGCGCGCTGCCGGCTCGGCGGGCGAGGTCGCGAGTGGGAGAGGCCCGGCAGACAGGTGGACACGCGGGCACCGCCAGCTCGTCGACAGAGTGAGGGAAGGAGGGAGGAGGGGCAGAGTCCCTGCCAGGCTGGCGACGCGCGCGTGCCGGCGTCTCGGCGGCAGGGGTCGCGAGTGCGAGAGGCCCGGCCGACAGGTGGACCCGCGGGCACCGCCAGCTCGTCGACAGAGTGAGGGAAGGAGGGAGGAGGGGCGGAGTCCCTGCCAGGCGGGCGACGCGCGCGCGCTGGCGGCTCGGCGGCAGAGGTCGCGAGTGCGAGAGCCCCGGCCGACAGGTGGACACGCGGGCACCGCCAGCTCGGCGGCAGAGTGAGGGAAGGAGGGAGGAGGGGCGGAGTCCCTGCCAGGCGGGCGACGCGCGCGCGCTGGCGGCTCGGCGACAGAGGTCGCGAGTGCGAGAGGCCCGGCCGACAGGTGGACACGCGGGCACCGCCAGCTCGGCGGCAGAGTGAGGGAAGGGGGGGAGGGGCAGACAGCCTGACAACCGGGCGACGGGCGCGCGCTGGCGCCTCGGCTGGCGAGGTCGCGAGTGGGAGAGGCCCTGCCCGCAGGTGGACACGCGGGCACCCGCAGCTCGTCGAGAGTTAGGGAAGGGGGGAAGTCAGGGAAGGGGGGGAGGGGATAGAACCCCGTCGGGCTCGTCGACCCGCGGCTCCTGGCGGCTCTGCGGCCGAGTTAGGGGAGGAGTGGGGGAGGGGCAGACAGCCTGACAGCCGGGCGACGGGCGCGCGCTGGCGGCTCGGCGGGCGAGGTCGCGAGTGGGAGAGGCCCTGCCCGCAGGTGGACCCGCGGGCACCCGCAGCTCGTCGACAGGGTTAGGGAAGGGGGGGAGTCAGGGAAGGGGGGGAGGGGCAGACAGCCTGACAGCCGGGCGACGGGCGCGCGCTGCCGGCTCGGCGGGCGAGGTCGCGAGTGGGAGAGGCCCTGCCCGCAGGTGCACCCGCGGGCACCCGCAGCTCGTCGACAGGGTTAGGGAAGGGGGGGAGTTAGGGAAGGGGGGGAGGGGCTAGAACCCCGTCGGGCTCGTCGACCCGCGGCTCCAAGCGGCTCTGCGGCCGAGTTAGGGGAGGAGGGGGGGAGGGGCAGACAGCCTGACAGCCGGGCGACGGGCGCGCGCTGGCGGCTCGGCGGGCGAGGTCGCGAGTGGGAGAGGCCCTGCCCGCAGGTGGACCCGCGGGCACCCGCAGCTCGTCGACAGGGTTAGGGAAGGGGGGGAGGGGATAGAGCCCCGTCGGGCTCGTCGACCCGCGGCTCCTGGCGGCTCTGCGGCCGAGTTAGGGAAGGGGGGGGAGGGGCAGACTCCCTGCCAGGCGGGCGACGCGCGCGCGCTGGCGGCTGGGCGCCATAGGTCGCGAGTGCGAGAGGCCCGGCCGACAGGTGGACACGCGGGCACCGCCAGCTCGGCGGCAGAGTGAGGGAAGGGGGGGGAGGGGCAGACACCCTGACACCCGGGCGACGGGCGCGCGCTGGCGGCTCGGCGCCAGAGGTCGCGAGTGCGAGAGGCCCGGCCGACAGCTGGACCCGCGGGCACCGCCAGCTCGGCGGCAGAGTGAGGGAAGTAGGGAGGAGGGGCGGAGTCCCTGCCAGGCGGGCGACAAGCGCGCGCTGGCGGCTCGGCGGCAGAGGTCGCGAGTGCGAGAGGCCCGGCCGACAGGTGGACACGTGGGCACCGCCAGCTCGGCGGCAGAGTGAGGGAAGGGGGGGAGGGGCAGACAGCCTGACAACCGGGCGACGGGCGCGCGCTTCCGGCTCGGCGGGCGAGGTCGCGAGTGGGAGAGGCCCTGCCCGCAGGAGGACACGCGGGCACCCGCAGCTCGTCGACAGGGTTAGGGAAGGGGGGGAGGGGATAGAGCCCCGTCGGGCTCGTCGACCCGCGGCTCCTGGCGGCTCTGCGGCCGAGTTAGGGAAGGGGGGGGAGGGGCAGACTCCCTGCCAGGCGGGCGACGCGCGCGCGCTGGCGGCTGGGCGCCATAGGTCGCGAGTGCGAGAGGCCCGGCCGACAGGTGGACACGCGGGCACCCGCAGCTCGTCAACCGGGTGTAGGGAAGGGGGGGAGGGGATAGAGCCCCGTCGGGCTCGTCGACCGGCGGCTCCTGGCGTCTCTGCGGCCGAGTTAGGGGAGGAGGGGGGGAGGGGCAAAGAGCCTGACAACCGGGCGATGGGCGCGCGCTGCCGTCTCGGCGGGCGAGGTCGCGAATGGGAGAGGCCCGGGCGGCAGGTGGACACGCGGGCACCGCCAGCTCGGCGGCAGAGTGAGGAAAGGGGGGGGAGGGGCAGACACCCTGACAGATGGGCGACGCGCGCGCGCTGGCGGCTCGGCGGCAGAGGTCGCGAGTGCGAGGGCCCGGCCACCGCCAGCTTGGCAGCAGAGTGAGGACGGGGGGGGAGGGGCAGACACCCTTACAACCGGGCGTCGGGCGCGCACTGGCGTCTCGGCGGGCGAGGTCGCGAGTGGGAGAGGCCCTGCCCTCAGGTGGACACGCGGGCACCCGCAGCTCGTCGACAGAGTTAGGGAAGGGGGGGAGTTAGGGAAGAGGGGGAGGGGATAGAGCCCCGTCGGGCTCGTCGACCCGCGGCTCCTGCGGCTCTGCGACCGAGTTAGGGGAGGAGGGGGAGAGGGGCAGACAGCCTGACAGCCGGGCGACGGGCGCGCGCTGCAGTCTCGGCGGGCGAGGTCGCGAGTGGGAGAGGCCCGGGCGGCAGGTGGACACGCGGGCACCGCCAGCTTGGCGGCAGAGTGAGGGCAGTAGGGGGGGAGGGGCAGACAGCCTGACAGCCGGGCCACGGGCGCGTGCTGGCGGCTCGGCGAGCGAGGTCTCGAGTGCGAGAGGCCCTGCCCGCAGGTGGACACGCGGGCACCCGCGGCTCGTCGACAGGGTTAGGGAAGGGGGGGAGGGGATAGAGCCCCGTCGGGCTCGTCGACCCGCGGCTCCTGGCGGCTCTGTGGCCGAGTTAGGGGAGGAGGGGGGGAGGGGCAGACAGCCTGACAGTCGGGGGACGGGCGCGCGCTGCCGGCTCGGCCGGAGAGGTCGCGAGTGGGAGAGGCCCTGCCCGCAGGTGGACCCGCGGGCCCGCGCAGCTCGTCGACAGGGTTAGGGAAGGGGGGGAGGGGATAGAGCCGCGTCTGGCTCGTCGACCCTCGGCTCCTGGCGGCTCTGCGGCCGAGTTACGGAAGGGGTGGTAGGGGCAGACTCCATGCCAGGCGGGCGACGGGCGCGCGCTGGCGGCTCGGCGCCAGAGGTGGCGAGTGCGAGAGACCCGGCCGACAGATGGACACGCGGGCACCGCCAGCTCGGCGGGAGAGTGAGGGAAGTGGGGGGAGGAGCAGACACCCTGACAACCGGGCGACGGGCGCGTGCTGGCGGCTCGGCGCCAGAGGTGGCGAGAGCGAGAGGCCCGGCCGACAGGTGGACACGCGGGCACCGCCAGCTCGGCGGCAGAGTGAGGGAAGGGGGGGTGGGGCAGACACCCTGACAACTGGGCGACGCGCCCGCACTGGCGGCTCGGCGGCAGAGGTCGCGAGTGCGGGAAGCCCGGTCGACAGGTGGACACGCGGGCACCGCGAGCTCGGCGGCAGAGTGAGGGAAGGGGGTGAGGGGCAGACAGCCTGACAGCCGGGCGACGGGCACGTGCGGGCGGCTCGGCGGGCGAGGTCGTGTGTGGGAGAGGCCCGGCCGGCAGGTGGACCCGCGGGCACCCGCAGCTCGTCGACAGGGTTAGGGAAGGGGGGGGAGGATAGAGCCCCGTCGGTCTCGTCGACCTGCGGATCCTGACGGCTCTGCGGCCGAGTTAGAGGAGGAGGGGGGGAGGGACAGTCAGGCTGACAGCCAGGGGACGCGCGCGCGCTGCCGGCTCGGCGGGCGAGGTCGCGAGTGGGAGAGGCCCGGCAGACAGGTGGACACGCGGGCACCGCCAGCTCGTCGACAGAGTGAGGGAAGGAGGGAGGAGGGGCGGAGTCCCTGCCAGGCTGGCGACGCCCGCGTGCCGGGGTCTCCGCGGCATGGGTCGCGAGTGCGAGAGGCCCGGCCGACAGGTGGACCCGCGGGCACCGCTAGCTCGTCGACAGAGTGAGGGAAGGAGGGAGAAGGGGCGGAGTCCCTGCCAGGCGGGCGACGCGCACGCGCTGATGGCTCGGCGGCAGAGGTCGCGAGTGCGAGAGGCCCGGCCGACAGGTGGACACGCGGGCACCGCCAGCTCGGCGGCAGAGTGAGGGAAGGGGGGGGAGGGGGAGACAACCTGACAGCCGGGAGACGGGCGCGCGCTGGCGGCTCAGCGGGCGAGGTCGCGAGTGGGAGAGGCCCTGCCCGCAGGTGGACCCGCGGGCACCCGCAGCTCGTCGACAGGGTTAGGGAAGGGTGGGAGGGGATAGAACCCCGTCGGGCTCGTCGACCCGCGGCTCCTGGCGGCTCTGCGGCCGAGTTAGGGAAGGGGGGGGTGGGGCAGACTCCCTGCCACGCGGGCGACGCGCGCGCGCTGGAGGCTCGGCGGGCGAGGTCGCGAGTGGGAGAGGCCCTGCCCGCAGGTGGACACGCGGGCACCCGCAGCTCGTCGAGATTTAGGGAAGGGGGGGAGTTAGGGAAGGGGGGGAGGGGATAGAACCCCGTCGGGCTCGTCGACCCGCGGCTCCTGGAGGCTCTGCGGCCGAGTTAGGGAAGGGGGGGGTGGGGCGGACTCCCTGCCAGGCGGGCGACGCGCGCGCGCTGGCGGCTCGGCGCCAGAGGTGGCGAGTGCGAGAGGCCCGGCCGACAGGTGGACACGCAGGCACCGCCAGCTCGGCGGCAGAGTGAGGGAAGGAGGGAGGAGGGGCGGAGTCCCTGCCAGGCGGGCGACGCGCGCGCGCTGGTGGCTCGGCGGCAGAGGTCGCGAGTGCGAGAGGCCCGGCCGACAGGTGGACACGCGGGCACCGCCAGCTCGGCGGCAGAGTGAGGGAAGGGGGGGGAGGGGCAGACAGCCTGACAGCCGGGCGACGGGCGCGCGCTGGCGGCTCGGCGGGCGAGGTCGCGAGTGGGAGAGGCCCTGCCGCAGGTGGACACGCGGGCACCCGCAGCTCGTCGAGAGTTAGGGAAGGGGGGAGTTAGGGAAGGGGGGGAGGGGATAGAACCCCGTCGGGCTCATCGACCCGCGGCTCCTGGCGGCTCTGCGGCCGAGTTAGGGGAGGGGGGGGAGGGGCAGACAGCCTGACATCAGGGCGACGGGCGCGCGCTTCCGTCTCGGCGGGCGAGGTCGCGAGTGGGAGGGGCCCTGCCCGCAGGTGGACCCGCGGGCACCCGCAGCTCGTCGACAGGGTTAGGGAAGTGGGGGAGTTAGGGAACGTGGGGAGGGGATAGAACCCCGTCGGGCTCGTCGACCCGCGGCTCCTGGCGGCTCTGCGGCCGAGTTAGGGGACAGGGGGGAGGGGCATACAGCCTGACAGCCGGGCGACATGCGCGCGCTGCCGTCTCGGCGGGCGAGGTCGCCAGTGGGAGAGGCCCGGCCGGCAGGTGGACCCGCGGGCACCGCCAGCTCGGCGCCAGAGTGAGGGAAGGAGGGAGGAGGGGCGGAGTCCCTGCCAGGCCGCGACACGCCCGCGCTGACGCCTCGGCGGCAGAGGTCGCGAGTGCGAGAGGCCCGGCAGACAGGTGGACACGCGGTCAGCGCCAGCTCGGGGGCAGAGTAAGGAAAGGGGGGGAGGGGCAGACACCCTGACACCCGGGTGAAGGTCGCACCCTGGCAGCTCGGCGGGCGAGGTCGCGAGTGGGAGAGGCCCTGCCCGCAGGTGGACACGCGGGCACCCACAGCTCGTCGACAGGGTTACGGAATGGGGGGAGGGGATAGAGCCCTGTCGGGCTCGTCGACCCGCGGCTCCTGGCGGCTCTGCGGCCGAGTTAGGGAAGGAGGGGGGGAGGGGCGGAGTCCCTGCCAGGCGGGGGACACGCGCGCGCTGGCGGCTCGGCGCCAGAGGTCGCGAGTGTGAGAGGCCCGGCCGACACGTGGACCCCCGTGCACCGCTAGCTCGTCGACAGAGTGAGGGAAGGAGGGAGGAGGGGGTGAGTCCCTGCCAGGCGGGCGACGCTCGCGCGCCGTCGGCTCGGCGGCAGGAGTCGCGAGTGCGAGAGGCCCGGCCAACAGGTGGACCCGCGGGCACCGCTAGCTCGTCCACAGAGTGAGGGAAGGAGGGAGGAGGGGCGAAGTCCCTGCCAGGCTGGCGACGCGCACGCGCCGGCGTCTTGGCGGCAGGGGTCGCGAGTGCGAGAGGCCCGGCCGACAGGTTGACACGCGGTCAGAGCCAGCTCGGCGGCAGAGTGAGGAAAGGAGGGGGAGGGGCAGACACCCTGACAACCGGGTGACGGGTGCGCGCTAACGGCTCGGCGGGCGAGGTCGCGAGTGGGAGAGACACTGCGCGCAGGTGGACCCGCGGGCACCCGCAGCTCGTCAACCGGGTGTAGGGAAGGGGGAGAGGGGATAGAGCCCCGTCGAGCTCGTCGACCGGCGGCTCCTGGCGTCTCTGCGGCCGAGTTAGGGGAGGAGGGGGGGAGGGGCAAAGAGCCTGACAACCGGGCGACGGGCGCGCGCTGCCGTCTCGGCGGGCGAGGTCGCGAATGGGAGAAGCCCGGGCGGCAGGTGGACACGCGGGCACCGCCAGCTCGGCGGCAGAGTGAGGAAAGGGGGGGGAGGGGCAGACACCCTGACAGATGGGCGACGCGCGCGCGCTGGCGGCTCGGCGGCAGAGGTCGCGAGTGCGAGGGCCCGGCCACCGCCAGCTTGGCAGCAGAGTGAGGACGGGGGGGAGGGGCAGACACCCTTACAACCGGGCGTCGGGCGCGCACTGGCGTCTCGGCGGGCGATGTCGCGAGTGGGAGAGGCCCTGCCCTCAGGTGGACACGCGGGCACCCGCAGCTCGTCGACAGAGTTAGGGAAGGGGGGGAGTTAGGGAAGAGGGGGAGGGGATAGAGCCCCGTCGGGCTCGTCGACCCGCGGCTCCTGCGGCTCTGCGACCGAGTTAGGGGAGGAGGGGGAGAGGGGCAGACAGCCTGACAGCCGGGCGACGGGCGCGCGCTGCAGTCTCGGCGGGCGAGGTCGCGAGTGGGAGAGGCCCGGGCGGCAGGTGGACACGCGGGCACCGCCAGCTCGGCGGCAGAGTGCGGGAAGGGGGGGAGGGGCAGGCAGCCTGACAGCCGGGCGACGGGTGCGCGCTGGCGGCTCGGCGGGCGAGGTCGCGAGTGGGAGAGGCCCTGCCCGCAGGTGGACACGCGGGCACCCGCAGGTCGTCGAGAGTTAGGGAAGGGGGGAAGTCAGGGATGGGGGTAGGGGATAGAACCCCGTCGGACTCGTCGACCCACGGCTCCTGGCGGCTCTGCGGCCGAGTTAGGGAAGGGGGGAGGGGCAGACTCCCTGCCAGGCGGGCGACGCGTGCGCGCTGGCGGCTGGGCCCCATAGGTCGCGAGTGCGAGAGGCCCGGCCGACAGGTGGACACGCGGGCACCGCCAGCTCGGCGGCAGAGTGAGGGAAGGAGGGAGGAGGGGCCGAGTCCCTGCCAGGCTGGCGACGCGCGCGCGCCAGCGTCTCGGCGGCAGGGGTCGCGAGTGCGAGAGGCCCGGCCGACAGAGGGACCCGCGGGCACCGCTAGCTCGTCGACAGAGTGAGGGAAGGAGGGAGAAGGGGCGGAGTCCCTGCCAGGCTGGCGACGCGCGCGCGCTGGCGGCTCGGCGGCAGAGGTCGCGAGTGCGAGAGGCCCGGCCGACAGGTGGACACGCGGGAACCGCCACCTCGGCGGCAGAGTGAGGGAAGGGGGGAGGGGCAGACAGCCTGACAGTCGGGCGACGGACGCGCGCTGGCCGCTCGGCAGCCGACGTCGCCAGTGGGAGAGGCCCGGGCGGCCGGTGGACACGGGGGCACCGCCAGCTCGGCGGCAGAGTGAGGAAAGGGGGAGGAGGGGCAGACACCCTGACAACCGGGCGACGGGCGCGCGCTGGCGGCTCGGCGGGCGAGGTCACGAGTGGGAGAGGCCCTGCCCGCAGGTGGACACGCGGGCACCCGCAGCTCGTCAACCGGGTGTAGGGAAGGGGGGGAGTGGATAGAGCCCCGTCGGGCTCGTCGACCGGCGGCTCCTGGCGTCTCTGCGGCCGAGTTAGGGGAGGAGGGGGGGAGGGGCAAAGAGCCTGACAACCGGGCGACGGGCGCGCGCTGCCGTCTCGGCGGGCGAGGTCGCGAATGGGAGAGGCCCGGGCGGCAGGTGGACACGCGCGCACCGCCAGCTCGCCGGCAGAGTGAGGAAAGGGGGGGGAGGGGCAGACACCCTGACAGATGGGCGACGCGCGCGCGCTGGCGGCTCGGCGGCAGAGGTCGCGAGTGCGAGGGCCCGGCCACCGCCAGCTTGGCAGCAGAGTGAGGACGGGGGGGGAGGGGCAGACACCCTTACAACCGGGCGTCGGGCGCGCACTGGCGTCTCGGCGGGCGAGGTCGCGAGTGGGAGAGGCCCTGCCCTCAGGTGGACACGCGGGCACCCGCAGCTCGTCGACAGAGTTAGGGAAGGGGGGGAGTTAGGGAAGAGGGTGAGGGGATAGAGCCCCGTCGGGTTCGTCGACCCGCGGCTCCTGCGGCTCTGCGACCGAGTTAGGGGAGGAGGGGGAGAGGGGCAGACAGCCTGACAGCCGGGCGACGGGCGCGTGCTGCAGTCTCGGCGGGCGAGGTCGCGAGTGGGAGAGGCCCGGGCGGCAGGTGGACACGCGGGCACCGCCAGCTTGGCGGCAGAGTGAGGGCAGTAGGGGGGGAGGGGCAGACAGCCTGACAGCCGGGCCACGGGCGCGTGCTGGCGGCTCGGCGAGCGAGGTCTCGAGTGCGAGAGGCCCTGCCCGCAGGTGGACACGCGGGCACCCGCGGCTCGTCGACAGGGTTAGGGAAGGGGGGGAGGGGATAGAGCCCCGACGGGCTCGTCGACCCGCGGCTCCTGGCGGCTCTGTGGCCGAGTTAGGGGAGGAGGGGGGGAGGGGCAGACAGCCTGACAGTCGGGGGACGGGCGCGCGCTGCCGGCTCGGCGGGAGAGGTCGCGAGTGGGAGAGGCCCTGCCGGCAGGTGGACCCGCGGGCACGCGCAGCTCGTCGACAGGGTTAGGGAAGGGGGGGAGGGGATAGAGCCGCGTCTGGCTCGTCGACCCTCGGCTCCTGGCGGCTCTGCGGCCGAGTTACGGAAGGGGGGGTAGGGGCAGACTCCATGCCAGGCGGGCGACGGGCGCGCGCTGGCGGCTCGGCGCCAGAGGTGGCGAGTGCGAGAGACCCGGCCGACAGATGGACACGCGGGCACCGCCAGCTCCGCGGGAGAGTGAGGGAAGTGGGGGGAGGAGCAGACACCCTGACAACCGGGCGACGGGCGCGTGCTGGCGGCTCGGCACCAGAGGTGGCGAGAGCGAGAGGCCCGGCCGACAGGTGGACACGCGGGCACCGCCAGCTCGGCGGCAGAGTGAGGGAAGGGGGGGAGGGGAAGACACCCTGACCACTGGGCGACGCGCGCGCACTGGCGGCTCGGCGGCAGAGGTCGCGAGTGCGGGAAGCCCGGTCGACAGGTGGACACGCGGGCACCGCCAGCTCGGCGGCAGAGTGAGGGAAGGGGGTGAGGGGCAGACAGCCTGACAGCCGGGCGACGGGCACGTGCGGGCGGCTCGGCGGGCGAGGTCGCGTGTGGGAGAGGCCCGGCCGGCAGGTGGACCCGCGGGCACCCGCAGCTCGTTGACAGGGTTAGGGAAGGGGGGGGAGGATAGAGCCCCGTCGGGCTCGTCGACCTGCGGATCCTGGCGGCTCTGCGGCCGAGTTAGAGGAGGAGGGGGGGAGGGACAGTCAGGCTGACAGCCAGGGGACGCGCGCGCGCTGCCGGCTCGGCGGGCGAGGTCGCGAGTGGGAGAGGCCCGGCAGACAGGTGGACACGCGGGCACCGCCAGCTCGTCGACAGAGTGAGGGAAGGAGGGAGGAGGGGCGGAGTCCCTGCCAGGCTGGCGACGCCCGCGTGCCGGGGTCTCCGCGGCAGGGGTCGCGAGTGCGAGAGGCCCGGCCGACAGGTGGACCCGCTTGCACCGCTAGCTCGTCGACAGAGTGAGGGAAGGAGGGAGAAGGGGCGGAGTCCCTGCCAGGCGGGCGACGCGCACGCGCTGATGGCTCGGCGGCAGAGGTCGCGAGTGCGAGAGGCGCGGCCGACAGGTGGACACGCGGGCACCGCCAGCTCGGCGGCAGAGTGAGGGAAGGCGGGGGAGGGGGAGACAACCTGACAGCCGGGAGACGGGCGCGCGCTGGCGGCTCGGCGGGCGAGGTCGCGAGTGGGAGAGGCCCTGCCCGCAGGTGGACCCGCGGGCACCCGCAGCTCGTCGACAGGGTTAGGGAAGGGTGGGAGGGGATAGAACCCCGTCGGGCTCGTCGACCCGCGGCTCCTGGCGGCTCTGCGGCCGAGTTAGGGAAGGGGGGGGTGGGGCAGACTCCCTGCCAGGCGGGCGACGCGCGCGCGCTGGCGGCTCGGCTGGCGAGGTCGCGAGTGGGAGAGGCCCTGCCCGCAGGTGGACACGCGGGCACCCGCAGCTCGTCGAGATTTAGGGAAGGGGGGGAGTTAGGGAAGGGGGGGAGGGGATAGAACCCCGTCGGGCTCGTCGACCCGCGGCTCCTGGAGGCTCTGCGGCCGAGTTAGGGAAGGGGGGGGTGGGGCGGACTCCCTGCCAGGCGGGCGACGCGCGCGCGCTGGCGGCTCGGCGCCAGAGGTGGCGAGTGCGAGAGGCCCGGCCGACAGGTGGACACGCAGGCACCGCCAGCTCGGCGGCAGAGTGAGGGAAGGAGGGAGGAGGGGCGGAGTCCCTGCCAGGCGGGCGACGCGCGCGCGCTGGCGGCTCGGCGGCAGAGGTCGCGAGTGCGAGAGGCCCGGCCGACAGGTGGACACGCGGGCACCGCCAGCTCGGCGGCAGAGTGAGGGAAGGGGGGGGAGGGGCAGACAGCCTGACAGCCGGGCGACGGGCGCGCGCTGGCGGCTCGGCGGGCGAGGTCGCGAGTGGGAGAGGCCCTGCCGCAGGTGGACACGCGGGCACCCGCAGCTCGTCGAGAGTTAGGGAAGGGGGGAGTTAGGGAAGGGGGGGAGGGGATAGAACCCCGTCGGGCTCATCGACCCGCGGCTCCTGGCGGCTCTGCGGCCGAGTTAGGGGAGGGGGGGGAGGGGCAGACAGCCTGACATCAGGGCGACGGGCGCGCGCTTCCGTCTCGGCGGGCGAGGTCGCGAGTGGGAGGGGCCCTGCCCGCAGGTGGACTCGCGGGCACCCGCAGCTCGTCGACAGGGTTAGGGAAGGGGGGGAGTTAGGGAACGTGGGGAGGGGATAGAACCCCGTCGGGCTCGTCGACCCGCGGCTCCTGGCGGCTCTGCGGCCGAGTTAGGGGAGGAGGGGGGAGGGGCATACAGCCTGACAGCCGGGCGACGTGCGCGCGCTGCCGTCTCGGCGGGCGAGGTCGCCAGTGGGAGAGGCCCGGCCGGCAGGTGGACCCGCGGGCACCGCCAGCTCGGCGCCAGAGTGAGGGAAGGAGGGAGGAGGGGCGGAGTCCCTGCGAGGCGGGCGACACGCCCGCGCTGACGCCTCGGCGGCAGAGGTCGCGAGTGCGAGAGGCCCGGCAGACAGGTGGACACGCGGTCAGCGCCAGCTCGGGGGCAGAGTAAGGAAAGGGGGGGGAGGGGCAGACACCCTGACACCCGGGTGAAGGTCGCGCCCTGGCAGCTCGGCGGGCGAGGTCGCGAGTGGGAGAGGCCCTGCCCGCAGGTGGACACGCGGGCACCCACAGCTCGTCGACAGGGTTACGGAAGGGGGGGAGGGGATAGAGCCCTGTCGGGCTCGTCGACCCGCGGCTCCTGGCGGCTCTGCGGCCGAGTTAGGGAAGGAGGGGGGGAGGGGCGGAGTCCCTGCCAGGCGGGGGACACGCGCGCGCTGGCGGCTCGGCGCCAGAGGTCGCGAGTGTGAGAGGCCCGGCCGACACGTGGACCCCCGTGCACCGCTAGCTCGTCGACAGAGTGAGGGAAGGAGGGAGGAGGGGCTGAGTCCCTGCCAGGCGGGCGACGCTCGCGCGCCGTCGGCTCGGCGGCAGGAGTCGCGAGTGCGAGAGGCCCGGCCGACAGGTGGACCCGCGGGCACCGCTAGCTCGTCGACAGAGTGAGGGAAGGAGGGAGGAGGGGCGGAGTCCCTGCCAGGCTGGCGACGCGCACGCGCCGGCGTCTTGGCGGCAGGGGTCGCGAGTGCGAGAGGCCCGGCCGACAGGTGGACACGCGGTCAGAGCCAGCTCGGCGGCAGAGTGAGGAAAGGAGGGGGAGGGGCAGACACCCTGACAACCGGGTGACGGGTGCGCGCTAGCGGCTCGGCGGGCGAGGTCGCGAGTGGGAGAGACACTGCGCGCAGGTGGACCCGCGGGCACCGCAGCTCATCTACAGGATTAGGGAAGAGAGGGAGGGGATAGAGCCCCATCGGGCTCGTCGACCCGCGGCTCCTGGCGGCTCTGCAGTCGAGTTAGGGAAGGAGGGGGGAGGGGCGGAGTCCCTGCCAGGCAGGTGACGCGCGCGCACCGGCGTCTCCGCTGCAGCGGTCGCGAGTGCAAGAGGCCCGGCCGACAGGTGGACCCGCGGGCAACTCCAGCTCGTCGACAGAGTGAGGGAAGGAGCGAGAAGGGGCGGAGTCCCTGCCAGGCGGGCGACGCGCGCGCGCTGGCGGCTCGGCGACAGAGGTCGCGAGTGCGAGAGGCCCGGCCGACAGGTGGACACGCGGTCAGCGCCAGCTCGGCGGCAGAGTGAGGAAAGTGGGGGGAGGGGCAGACACCCTGACAGACGGGCGACGCGCGCGCGATGGCGGCTCGGCGGCAGAGGTCGCGAGTGCGACAGGCCCGGCCGACAGGTGGACACGCTGTCAGCGCCAGCTCGGCGGCAGAGTGAGGAAAAGGGGGGGAGGGGCAGACACCCTGACAACCGGACGACGGGCGCGCCTTGGCGGCTCGGCGGGCGAGGTCGCGAGTGGGAGAGGCCCGGCAGACAGGTGGACCCGCGGGCACCTGCAGCTCGTCTACAGGGTTAGGGAAGAGGGGGAGGGGATAGAGCCCCGTCGGGGTCGTCGATCCGCGGCTACTGGCGGCTCTGCAGCCGAGTTAGGGGAGGAGGGGCGGAGGGGCGGAGTCCCTGCCAGGCGGGGGACGCGCGCTCGCTGGCGGCTCGGCGGCAGAGTTCGCGGGTGCGAGAGGCCCGGCCAACAGGTGGACCCGCGGGCACCGCTAGCTTGTCGACAGAGTGAGGGAAGGAGGGAGGAGGGGCGGAGTCCCTGCCAGGCTGGCGACGCGCGCGCGCCAGCGTCTCGGCGGCAGGGGTCGCGAGTGCGAGAGGCCCGGCCGACAGAGGGACCCGCGGGCACCGCTAGCTCGTCGACAGAGTGAGGGAAGGAGGGAGAAGGGGCGGAGTCCCTGCCAGGCTGGCGACGCGCGCGCGCTGGCGGCTCGGCGGCAGAGGTCGCGAGTGCGAGAGGCCCGGCCGACAGGTGGACACGCGGGAACCGCCACCTCGGCGGCAGAGTGAGGGAAGGGGGGAGGGGCAGACAGCCTGACAGTCGGGCGACGGACGCGCGCTGGCCGCTCGGCAGCCGACGTCGCCAGTGGGAGAGGCCCGGGCGGCCGGTGGACACGGGGGCACCGCCAGCTCGGCGGCAGAGTGAGGAAAGGGGGAGGAGGGGCAGACACCCTGACAACCGGGCGACGGGCGCGCGCTGGCGGCTCGGCGGGCGAGGTCACGAGTGGGAGAGGCCCTGCCCGCAGGTGGACACGCGGGCACCCGCAGCTCGTCAACCGGGTGTAGGGAAGGGGGGGAGGGGATAGAGCCCCGTCGAGCTCGTCGACCGGCGGCTCCTGGCGTCTCTGCGGCAGAGTTAGGGGAGGAGGGGGGGAGGGGCAAAGAGCCTGACAACCGGGCGACGGGCGCGCGCTGCCGTCTCGGCGGGCGAGGTCGCGAATGGGAGAAGCCCGGGCGGCAGGTGGACACGCGGGCACCGCCAGCTCGGCGGCAGAGTGAGGAAAGGGGGGGGAGGGGCAGACACCCTGACAGATGGGCGACGCGCGCGCGCTGGCGGCTCGGCGGCAGAGGTCGCGAGTGCGAGGGCCCGGCCACCGCCAGCTTGGCAGCAGAGTGAGGACGGGGGGGGAGGGGCAGACACCCTTACAACCGGGCGTCGGGCGCGCACTGGCGTCTCGGCGGGCGATGTCGCGAGTGGGAGAGGCCCTGCCCTCAGGTGGACACGCGGGCACCCGCAGCTCGTCGACAGAGTTAGGGAAGGGGGGGAGTTAGGGAAGAGGGGGAGGGGATAGAGCCCCGTCGGGCTCGTCGACCCGCGGCTCCTGCGGCTCTGCGACCGAGTTAGGGGAGGAGGGGGAGAGGGGCAGACAGCCTGACAGCCGGGCGACGGGCGCGCGCTGCAGTCTCGGCGGGCGAGGTCGCGAGTGGGAGAGGCCCGGGCGGCAGGTGGACACGCGGGCACCGCCAGCTCGGCGGCAGAGTGCGGGAAGGGGGGGAGGGGCAGGCAGCCTGACAGCCGGGCGACGGGTGCGCGCTGGCGGCTCGGCGGGCGAGGTCGCGAGTGGGAGAGGCCCTGCCCGCAGGTGGACACGCGGGCACCCGCAGGTCGTCGAGAGTTAGGGAAGGGGGGAAGTCAGGGATGGGGGTAGGGGATAGAACCCCGTCGGACTCGTCGACCCACGGCTCCTGGCGGCTCTGCGGCCGAGTTAGGGAAGGGGGGAGGGGCAGACTCCCTGCCAGGCGGGCGACGCGTGCGCGCTGGCGGCTGGGCGCCATAGGTCGCGAGTGCGAGAGGCCCGGTCGACAGGTGGACACGCGGGCACCGCCAGCTCGGCGGCAGAGTGAGGGAAGGAGGGAGGAGGGGCCGAGTCCCTGCCAGGCTGGCGACGCGCGCGCGCCAGCGTCTCGGCGGCAGGGGTCGCGAGTGCGAGAGGCCCGGCCGACAGAGGGACCCGCGGGCACCGCTAGCTCGTCGACAGAGTGAGGGAAGGAGGGAGAAGGGGCGGAGTCCCTGCCAGGCTGGCGACGCGCGCGCGCTGGCGGCTCGGCGGCAGAGGTCGCGAGTGCGAGAGGCCCGGCCGACAGGTGGACACGCGGGAACCGCCACCTCGGCGGCAGAGTGAGGGAAGGGGGGAGGGGCAGACAGCCTGACAGTCGGGCGACGGACGCGCGCTGGCCGCTCGGCAGCCGACGTCGCCAGTGGGAGAGGCCCGGGCGGCCGGTGGACACGGGGGCACCGCCAGCTCGGCGGCAGAGTGAGGAAAGGGGGAGGAGGGGCAGACACCCTGACAACCGGGCGACGGGCGCGCGCTGGCGGCTCGGCGGGCGAGGTCACGAGTGGGAGAGGCCCTGCCCGCAGGTGGACACGCGGGCACCCGCAGCTCGTCAACCGGGTGTAGGGAAGGGGGGGAGTGGATAGAGCCCCGTCGGGCTCGTCGACCGGCGGCTCCTGGCGTCTCTGCGGCCGAGTTAGGGGAGGAGGGGGGGAGGGGCAAAGAGCCTGACAACCGGGCGACGGGCGCGCGCTGCCGTCTCGGCGGGCGAGGTCGCGAATGGGAGAGGCCCGGGCGGCAGGTGGACACGCGCGCACCGCCAGCTCGCCGGCAGAGTGAGGAAAGGGGGGGGAGGGGCAGACACCCTGACAGATGGGCGACGCGCGCGCGCTGGCGGCTCGGCGGCAGAGGTCGCGAGTGCGAGGGCCCGGCCACCGCCAGCTTGGCAGCAGAGTGAGGACGGGGGGGGAGGGGCAGACACCCTTACAACCGGGCGTCGGGCGCGCACTGGCGTCTCGGCGGGCGAGGTCGCGAGTGGGAGAGGCCCTGCCCTCAGGTGGACACGCGGGCACCCGCAGCTCGTCGACAGAGTTAGGGAAGGGGGGGAGTTAGGGAAGAGGGTGAGGGGATAGAGCCCCGTCGGGTTCGTCGACCCGCGGCTCCTGCGGCTCTGCGACCGAGTTAGGGGAGGAGGGGGAGAGGGGCAGACAGCCTGACAGCCGGGCGACGGGCGCGTGCTGCAGTCTCGGCGGGCGAGGTCGCGAGTGGGAGAGGCCCGGGCGGCAGGTGGACACGCGGGCACCGCCAGCTTGGCGGCAGAGTGAGGGCAGTAGGGGGGGAGGGGCAGACAGCCTGACAGCCGGGCCACGGGCGCGTGCTGGCGGCTCGGCGAGCGAGGTCTCGAGTGCGAGAGGCCCTGCCCGCAGGTGGACACGCGGGCACCCGCGGCTCGTCGACAGGGTTAGGGAAGGGGGGGAGGGGATAGAGCCCCGACGGGCTCGTCGACCCGCGGCTCCTGGCGGCTCTGTGGCCGAGTTAGGGGAGGAGGGGGGGAGGGGCAGACAGCCTGACAGTCGGGGGACGGGCGCGCGCTGCCGGCTCGGCGGGAGAGGTCGCGAGTGGGAGAGGCCCTGCCGGCAGGTGGACCCGCGGGCACGCGCAGCTCGTCGACAGGGTTAGGGAAGGGGGGGAGGGGATAGAGCCGCGTCTGGCTCGTCGACCCTCGGCTCCTGGCGGCTCTGCGGCCGAGTTACGGAAGGGGGGGTAGGGGCAGACTCCATGCCAGGCGGGCGACGGGCGCGCGCTGGCGGCTCGGCGCCAGAGGTGGCGAGTGCGAGAGACCCGGCCGACAGATGGACACGCGGGCACCGCCAGCTCCGCGGGAGAGTGAGGGAAGTGGGGGGAGGAGCAGACACCCTGACAACCGGGCGACGGGCGCGTGCTGGCGGCTCGGCACCAGAGGTGGCGAGAGCGAGAGGCCCGGCCGACAGGTGGACACGCGGGCACCGCCAGCTCGGCGGCAGAGTGAGGGAAGGGGGGGAGGGGAAGACACCCTGACCACTGGGCGACGCGCGCGCACTGGCGGCTCGGCGGCAGAGGTCGCGAGTGCGGGAAGCCCGGTCGACAGGTGGACACGCGGGCACCGCCAGCTCGGCGGCAGAGTGAGGGAAGGGGGTGAGGGGCAGACAGCCTGACAGCCGGGCGACGGGCACGTGCGGGCGGCTCGGCGGGCGAGGTCGCGTGTGGGAGAGGCCCGGCCGGCAGGTGGACCCGCGGGCACCCGCAGCTCGTTGACAGGGTTAGGGAAGGGGGGGGAGGATAGAGCCCCGTCGGGCTCGTCGACCTGCGGATCCTGGCGGCTCTGCGGCCGAGTTAGAGGAGGAGGGGGGGAGGGACAGTCAGGCTGACAGCCAGGGGACGCGCGCGCGCTGCCGGCTCGGCGGGCGAGGTCGCGAGTGGGAGAGGCCCGGCAGACAGGTGGACACGCGGGCACCGCCAGCTCGTCGACAGAGTGAGGGAAGGAGGGAGGAGGGGCGGAGTCCCTGCCAGGCTGGCGACGCCCGCGTGCCGGGGTCTCCGCGGCAGGGGTCGCGAGTGCGAGAGGCCCGGCCGACAGGTGGACCCGCTTGCACCGCTAGCTCGTCGACAGAGTGAGGGAAGGAGGGAGAAGGGGCGGAGTCCCTGCCAGGCGGGCGACGCGCACGCGCTGATGGCTCGGCGGCAGAGGTCGCGAGTGCGAGAGGCGCGGCCGACAGGTGGACACGCGGGCACCGCCAGCTCGGCGGCAGAGTGAGGGAAGGCGGGGGAGGGGGAGACAACCTGACAGCCGGGAGACGGGCGCGCGCTGGCGGCTCGGCGGGCGAGGTCGCGAGTGGGAGAGGCCCTGCCCGCAGGTGGACCCGCGGGCACCCGCAGCTCGTCGACAGGGTTAGGGAAGGGTGGGAGGGGATAGAACCCCGTCGGGCTCGTCGACCCGCGGCTCCTGGCGGCTCTGCGGCCGAGTTAGGGAAGGGGGGGGTGGGGCAGACTCCCTGCCAGGCGGGCGACGCGCGCGCGCTGGCGGCTCGGCTGGCGAGGTCGCGAGTGGGAGAGGCCCTGCCCGCAGGTGGACACGCGGGCACCCGCAGCTCGTCGAGATTTAGGGAAGGGGGGGAGTTAGGGAAGGGGGGGAGGGGATAGAACCCCGTCGGGCTCGTCGACCCGCGGCTCCTGGAGGCTCTGCGGCCGAGTTAGGGAAGGGGGGGGTGGGGCGGACTCCCTGCCAGGCGGGCGACGCGCGCGCGCTGGCGGCTCGGCGCCAGAGGTGGCGAGTGCGAGAGGCCCGGCCGACAGGTGGACACGCAGGCACCGCCAGCTCGGCGGCAGAGTGAGGGAAGGAGGGAGGAGGGGCGGAGTCCCTGCCAGGCGGGCGACGCGCGCGCGCTGGCGGCTCGGCGGCAGAGGTCGCGAGTGCGAGAGGCCCGGCCGACAGGTGGACACGCGGGCACCGCCAGCTCGGCGGCAGAGTGAGGGAAGGGGGGGGAGGGGCAGACAGCCTGACAGCCGGGCGACGGGCGCGCGCTGGCGGCTCGGCGGGCGAGGTCGCGAGTGGGAGAGGCCCTGCCGCAGGTGGACACGCGGGCACCCGCAGCTCGTCGAGAGTTAGGGAAGGGGGGAGTTAGGGAAGGGGGGGAGGGGATAGAACCCCGTCGGGCTCATCGACCCGCGGCTCCTGGCGGCTCTGCGGCCGAGTTAGGGGAGGGGGGGGAGGGGCAGACAGCCTGACATCAGGGCGACGGGCGCGCGCTTCCGTCTCGGCGGGCGAGGTCGCGAGTGGGAGGGGCCCTGCCCGCAGGTGGACTCGCGGGCACCCGCAGCTCGTCGACAGGGTTAGGGAAGGGGGGGAGTTAGGGAACGTGGGGAGGGGATAGAACCCCGTCGGGCTCGTCGACCCGCGGCTCCTGGCGGCTCTGCGGCCGAGTTAGGGGAGGAGGGGGGAGGGGCATACAGCCTGACAGCCGGGCGACGTGCGCGCGCTGCCGTCTCGGCGGGCGAGGTCGCCAGTGGGAGAGGCCCGGCCGGCAGGTGGACCCGCGGGCACCGCCAGCTCGGCGCCAGAGTGAGGGAAGGAGGGAGGAGGGGCGGAGTCCCTGCGAGGCGGGCGACACGCCCGCGCTGACGCCTCGGCGGCAGAGGTCGCGAGTGCGAGAGGCCCGGCAGACAGGTGGACACGCGGTCAGCGCCAGCTCGGGGGCAGAGTAAGGAAAGGGGGGGGAGGGGCAGACACCCTGACACCCGGGTGAAGGTCGCGCCCTGGCAGCTCGGCGGGCGAGGTCGCGAGTGGGAGAGGCCCTGCCCGCAGGTGGACACGCGGGCACCCACAGCTCGTCGACAGGGTTACGGAAGGGGGGGAGGGGATAGAGCCCTGTCGGGCTCGTCGACCCGCGGCTCCTGGCGGCTCTGCGGCCGAGTTAGGGAAGGAGGGGGGAGGGGCGGAGTCCCTGCCAGGCGGGGGACACGCGCGCGCTGGCGGCTCGGCGCCAGAGGTCGCGAGTGTGAGAGGCCCGGCCGACACGTGGACCCCCGTGCACCGCTAGCTCGTCGACAGAGTGAGGGAAGGAGGGAGGAGGGGCTGAGTCCCTGCCAGGCGGGCGACGCTCGCGCGCCGTCGGCTCGGCGGCAGGAGTCGCGAGTGCGAGAGGCCCGGCCGACAGGTGGACCCGCGGGCACCGCTAGCTCGTCGACAGAGTGAGGGAAGGAGGGAGGAGGGGCGGAGTCCCTGCCAGGCTGGCGACGCGCACGCGCCGGCGTCTTGGCGGCAGGGGTCGCGAGTGCGAGAGGCCCGGCCGACAGGTGGACACGCGGTCAGAGCCAGCTCGGCGGCAGAGTGAGGAAAGGAGGGGGAGGGGCAGACACCCTGACAACCGGGTGACGGGTGCGCGCTAGCGGCTCGGCGGGCGAGGTCGCGAGTGGGAGAGACACTGCGCGCAGGTGGACCCGCGGGCACCGCAGCTCATCTACAGGATTAGGGAAGAGAGGGAGGGGATAGAGCCCCATCGGGCTCGTCGACCCGCGGCTCCTGGCGGCTCTGCAGTCGAGTTAGGGAAGGAGGGGGGGAGGGGCGGAGTCCCTGCCAGGCAGGTGACGCGCGCGCACCGGCGTCTCCGCTGCAGCGGTCGCGAGTGCAAGAGGCCCGGCCGACAGGTGGACCCGCGGGCAACTCCAGCTCGTCGACAGAGTGAGGGAAGGAGCGAGAAGGGGCGGAGTCCCTGCCAGGCGGGCGACGCGCGCGCGCTGGCGGCTCGGCGACAGAGGTCGCGAGTGCGAGAGGCCCGGCCGACAGGTGGACACGCGGTCAGCGCCAGCTCGGCGGCAGAGTGAGGAAAGTGGGGGGAGGGGCAGACACCCTGACAGACGGGCGACGCGCGCGCGATGGCGGCTCGGCGGCAGAGGTCGCGAGTGCGACAGGCCCGGCCGACAGGTGGACACGCTGTCAGCGCCAGCTCGGCGGCAGAGTGAGGAAAAGGGGGGGAGGGGCAGACACCCTGACAACCGGACGACGGGCGCGCCTTGGCGGCTCGGCGGGCGAGGTCGCGAGTGGGAGAGGCCCGGCAGACAGGTGGACCCGCGGGCACCTGCAGCTCGTCTACAGGGTTAGGGAAGAGGGGGAGGGGATAGAGCCCCGTCGGGGTCGTCGATCCGCGGCTACTGGCGGCTCTGCAGCCGAGTTAGGGGAGGAGGGGCGGAGGGGCGGAGTCCCTGCCAGGCGGGGGACGCGCGCTCGCTGGCGGCTCGGCGGCAGAGTTCGCGGGTGCGAGAGGCCCGGCCAACAGGTGGACCCGCGGGCACCGCTAGCTTGTCGACAGAGTGAGGGAAGGAGGGAGGAGGGGCGGAGTCCCTGCCAGGCTGGCGACGCGCGCGCGCCAGCGTCTCGGCGGCAGGGGTCGCGAGTGCGAGAGGCCCGGCCGACAGAGGGACCCGCGGGCACCGCTAGCTCGTCGACAGAGTGAGGGAAGGAGGGAGAAGGGGCGGAGTCCCTGCCAGGCTGGCGACGCGCGCGCGCTGGCGGCTCGGCGGCAGAGGTCGCGAGTGCGAGAGGCCCGGCCGACAGGTGGACACGCGGGAACCGCCACCTCGGCGGCAGAGTGAGGGAAGGGGGGAGGGGCAGACAGCCTGACAGTCGGGCGACGGACGCGCGCTGGCCGCTCGGCAGCCGACGTCGCCAGTGGGAGAGGCCCGGGCGGCCGGTGGACACGGGGGCACCGCCAGCTCGGCGGCAGAGTGAGGAAAGGGGGAGGAGGGGCAGACACCCTGACAACCGGGCGACGGGCGCGCGCTGGCGGCTCGGCGGGCGAGGTCACGAGTGGGAGAGGCCCTGCCCGCAGGTGGACACGCGGGCACCCGCAGCTCGTCAACCGGGTGTAGGGAAGGGGGGGAGGGGATAGAGCCCCGTCGAGCTCGTCGACCGGCGGCTCCTGGCGTCTCTGCGGCAGAGTTAGGGGAGGAGGGGGGGAGGGGCAAAGAGCCTGACAACCGGGCGACGGGCGCGCGCTGCCGTCTCGGCGGGCGAGGTCGCGAATGGGAGAAGCCCGGGCGGCAGGTGGACACGCGGGCACCGCCAGCTCGGCGGCAGAGTGAGGAAAGGGGGGGGAGGGGCAGACACCCTGACAGATGGGCGACGCGCGCGCGCTGGCGGCTCGGCGGCAGAGGTCGCGAGTGCGAGGGCCCGGCCACCGCCAGCTTGGCAGCAGAGTGAGGACGGGGGGGGAGGGGCAGACACCCTTACAACCGGGCGTCGGGCGCGCACTGGCGTCTCGGCGGGCGATGTCGCGAGTGGGAGAGGCCCTGCCCTCAGGTGGACACGCGGGCACCCGCAGCTCGTCGACAGAGTTAGGGAAGGGGGGGAGTTAGGGAAGAGGGGGAGGGGATAGAGCCCCGTCGGGCTCGTCGACCCGCGGCTCCTGCGGCTCTGCGACCGAGTTAGGGGAGGAGGGGGAGAGGGGCAGACAGCCTGACAGCCGGGCGACGGGCGCGCGCTGCAGTCTCGGCGGGCGAGGTCGCGAGTGGGAGAGGCCCGGGCGGCAGGTGGACACGCGGGCACCGCCAGCTCGGCGGCAGAGTGCGGGAAGGGGGGGAGGGGCAGGCAGCCTGACAGCCGGGCGACGGGTGCGCGCTGGCGGCTCGGCGGGCGAGGTCGCGAGTGGGAGAGGCCCTGCCCGCAGGTGGACACGCGGGCACCCGCAGGTCGTCGAGAGTTAGGGAAGGGGGGAAGTCAGGGATGGGGGTAGGGGATAGAACCCCGTCGGACTCGTCGACCCACGGCTCCTGGCGGCTCTGCGGCCGAGTTAGGGAAGGGGGGAGGGGCAGACTCCCTGCCAGGCGGGCGACGCGTGCGCGCTGGCGGCTGGGCGCCATAGGTCGCGAGTGCGAGAGGCCCGGTCGACAGGTGGACACGCGGGCACCGCCAGCTCGGCGGCAGAGTGAGGGAAGGAGGGAGGAGGGGCCGAGTCCCTGCCAGGCTGGCGACGCGCGCGCGCCAGCGTCTCGGCGGCAGGGGTCGCGAGTGCGAGAGGCCCGGCCGACAGAGGGACCCGCGGGCACCGCTAGCTCGTCGACAGAGTGAGGGAAGGAGGGAGAAGGGGCGGAGTCCCTGCCAGGCTGGCGACGCGCGCGCGCTGGCGGCTCGGCGGCAGAGGTCGCGAGTGCGAGAGGCCCGGCCGACAGGTGGACACGCGGGAACCGCCACCTCGGCGGCAGAGTGAGGGAAGGGGGGAGGGGCAGACAGCCTGACAGTCGGGCGACGGACGCGCGCTGGCCGCTCGGCAGCCGACGTCGCCAGTGGGAGAGGCCCGGGCGGCCGGTGGACACGGGGGCACCGCCAGCTCGGCGGCAGAGTGAGGAAAGGGGGAGGAGGGGCAGACACCCTGACAACCGGGCGACGGGCGCGCGCTGGCGGCTCGGCGGGCGAGGTCACGAGTGGGAGAGGCCCTGCCCGCAGGTGGACACGCGGGCACCCGCAGCTCGTCAACCGGGTGTAGGGAAGGGGGGGAGGGGATAGAGCCCCGTCGAGCTCGTCGACCGGCGGCTCCTGGCGTCTCTGCGGCCGAGTTAGGGGAGGAGGGGGGGAGGGGCAAAGAGCCTGACAACCGGGCGACGGGCGCGCGCTGCCGTCTCGGCGGGCGAGGTCGCGAATGGGAGAAGCCCGGGCGGCAGGTGGACACGCGGGCACCGCCAGCTCGGCGGCAGAGTGAGGAAAGGGGGGGGAGGGGCAGACACCCTGACAGATGGGCGACGCGCGCGCGCTGGCGGCTCGGCGGCAGAGGTCGCGAGTGGGAGGGCCCGGCCACCGCCAGCTTGGCAGCAGAGTGAGGACGGGGGGGGAGGGGCAGACACCCTTACAACCGGGCGTCGGGCGCGCACTGGCGTCTCGGCGGGCGAGGTCGCGAGTGGGAGAGGCCCTGCCCTCAGGTGGACACGCGGGCACCCGCAGCTCGTCGACAGAGTTAGGGAAGGGGGGGAGTTAGGGAAGAGGGGGAGGGGATAGAGCCCCGTCGGGCTCGTCGACCCGCGGCTCCTGCGGCTCTGCGACCGAGTTAGGGGAGGAGGGGGAGAGGGGCAGACAGCCTGACAGCCGGGCGACGGGCGCGCGCTGCAGTCTCGGCGGGCGAGGTCGCGAGTGGGAGAGGCCTGGGCGGCAGGTGGACACGCGGGCACCGCCAGCTTGGCGGCAGAGTGAGGGCAGTAGGGGGGGAGGGGCAGACAGCCTGACAGCCGGGCCACGGGCGCGTGCTGGCGGCTCGGCGAGCGAGGTCTACAGTGCGAGAGGCCCTGCCCGCAGGTGGACACGCGGGCACCCGCGGCTCGTCGACAGGGTTAGGGAAGGGGGGGAGGGGATAGAGCCCCGTCGGGCTCGTCGACCCGCGGCTCCTGGCGGCTCTGTGGCCGAGTTAGGGGAGGAGGGGGGGAGGGGCAGACAGCCTGACAGTCGGGGGACGGGCGCGCGCTGCCGGCTCGGCGGGAGATGTCGCGAGTGGGAGAGGCCCTGCCGGCAGGTGGACCCGCGGGCACGCGAGCTCGTCGACAGGGTTAGGGAAGGGGGGGAGGGGATAGAGCCGCGTCTGGCTCGTCGACCCTCGGCTCCTGGCGGCTCTGCGGCCGAGTTACGGAAGGGGGGGTAGGGGCAGACTCCATGCAAGGCGGGCGACGGGCGCGCGCTGGCGGCTCGGCGCCAGAGGTGGCGAGTGCGAGAGACCCGGCCGACAGATGGACACGCGGGCACCGCCAGCTCGGCGGGAGAGTGAGGGAAGTGGGGGGAGGAGCAGACACCCTGACAACCGGGCGACGGGCGCGTGCTGGCGGCTCGGCGCCAGAGGTGGCGAGAGCGAGAGGCCCGGCCGACAGGTGGACACGCGGGCACCGCCAGCTCGGCGGCAGAGTGAGGGAAGGGGGGGAGGGGCAGACACCCTGACAACTGGGCGACGCGCGCGCACTGGCGGCTCGGCGGCAGAGGTCGCGAGTGCGGGAAGCCCGGTCGACAGGTGGACACGCGGGCACCGCCAGCTCGGCGGCAGAGTGAGGGAAGGGGGTGAGGGGCAGACAGCCTGACAGCCGGGCGACGGGCACGTGCGGGCGGCTCGGCGGGCGAGGTCGCGTGTGGGAGAGGCCCGGCCGGCAGGTGGACCCGCGGGCACCCGCAGCTCGTCGACAGGGTTAGGGAAGGGGGGGGAGGATAGAGCCCCGTCGGGCTCGTCGACCTGCGGATCCTGGCGGCTCTGCGGCCGAGTTAGAGGAGGAGGGGGGGAGGGACAGTCAGGCTGACAGCCAGGGGACGCGCGCGCGCTGCCGGCTCGGCGGGCGAGGTCGCGAGTGGGAGAGGCCCGGCAGACAGGTGGACACGCGGGCACCGCCAGCTCGTCGACAGAGTGAGGGAAGGAGGGAGGAGGGGCGGAGTCCCTGCCAGGCTGGTGACGCCCGCGTGCCGGGGTCTCCGCGGCAGGGGTCGCGAGTGCGAGAGGCCCGGCCGACAGGTGGACACGCGGGCACCGCCAGCTCGGCGGCAGAGTGCGGGAAGGGGGGGAGGGGCAGGCAGCCTGACAGCCGGGCGACGGGTGCGCGCTGGCGGCTCGGCGGGCGAGGTCACGAGTGGGAGAGGCCCTGCCCGCAGGTGGACACGCGGGCACCCGCAGGTCGTCGAGAGTTAGGGAAGGGGGGAAGTCAGGGATGGGGGTAGGGGATAGAACCCCGTCGGACTCGTCGACCCACGGCTCCTGGCGGCTCTGCGGCCGAGTTAGGGAAGGGGGGAGGGGCAGACTCCCTGCCAGGCGGGCGACGCGTGCGCGCTGGCGGCTGGGCCCCATAGGTCGCGAGTGCGAGAGGCCCGGCCGACAGGTGGACACGCGGGCACCGCCAGCTCGGCGGCAGAGTGAGGGAAGGGGGGGGAGGGGCAGACAGCCTGACAGCCGGGCGACGGGCGCGCGCTGGCGGCTCGGCGGGCGAGGTCGCGAGTGGGAGAGGCCCTGCCGCAGGTGGACACGCGGGCACCCGCAGCTCGTCGAGAGTTAGGGAAGGGGGGAGTTAGGGAAGGGGTGGAGGGGATAGAACCCCGTCGGGCTCATCGACCCGCGGCTCCTGGCGGCTCTGCGGCCGAGTTAGGGGAGGGGGGGAGGGGCAGACAGCCTGACATCAGGGCGACTGGCGCGCGCTTCCGTCTCGGCGGGCGAGGTCGCGAGTGGGAGGGGCCCTGCCCGCAGGTGGACCCGCGGGCACCCGCAGCTCGTCGACAGGGTTAGGGAAGGGGGGGAGTTAGGGAACGGGGGGAGGGGATAGAACCCCGTCGGGCTCGTCGACCCGCGGCTCCTGGCAGCTCTGCGGCCGAGTTAGGGAAGCGGGGGGAGGGGCAGACAGCCTGAGAGCCGGGCGACGGGCGCGCGCTGGCGGCTCGGCGGTCGAGGTCGCGAGTGGGAGAGACCCTGCCCGCAGGTGGACCCGCGGGCACCCGCAGCTCGTCGACAGGGTTAGGGAAGGGGGGGAGGGGATAGAGCCCCGTCGGGCTCGTCGACCCGCGGCTCCTGGCGGCTCTGCGGCCGAGTTAGGGAAGGGGGGGAGGGGCAGACTCCCTGCCAGGCGGGCGACGCGCGCGCGCTGGCGGCTGGGCGCCATAGGTCGCGAGTACGAGAGGCCCGGCCGACAGGTGGACACGCGGGCACCACCAGCTCGGCGGCAGAGTGAGGGGAGGAGGGGGGGAGGGGCAGACAGCCTGACAGCCGGGCGACGGGCGCGCGCTGGCGGCTCGGCGGGCGAGGTCGCGAGTGGGAGAGGCCCTGCCCGCAGGTGGACACGCGGGCACCCGCAGCTCGTCGAGAGTTAGGGAAGGGGGGGAGTTAGGGAAGGGGGGGAGGGGATAGAACCCCGTCGGGCTCGTCGACCCGCGGCTCCTGGCGGCTCTGCGGCCGAGTTAGGGAAGGGGGGGGTGGGGCAGACTCCCTGCCAGGCGAGCGACGCGCGCGCGCTGGCGGCTCGGCGGGCGAGGTCGCGAGTGGGAGAGGCCCTGCCCGCAGGTGGACACGCGGGCACCCGCAGCTCGTCGAGAGTTAGGGAAGGGGGGGAGTTAGGGAAGGGGGGGAGGGGATAGAACCCCGTCGGGCTCGTCGACCCGCGGCTCCTGGAGGCTCTGCGGCGGAGTTAGGGAAGGGGGGGGTGGGGCAGACTCCCTGCCAGGCGGGCGACGCTCGCGCGCTTGCGGCTCGGCGCCAGAGGTGGCGAGTGCGAGAGGCCCGGCCGACAGGTGGACACGCGGGCACCACCAGCTCGGCGGCAGAGTGAGGGAAGGAGGGAGGAGGGGCGGAGTCCCTGCCAGGCGGGCGACGCTCGCGCGCTGGCGGCTCGGCGGCAGAGGTCGCGAGTGCGAGAGGCCCGGCCGACAGGTGGACACGCGGGCACCGCCAGCTCGGCGGCAGAGTGCGGGAAGGGGGGGAGGGGCAGACAGCCTGACAGCCGGGCGACGGGCGCGCGCTGGCGGCTCGGCGGGCGAGGTCGCGAGTGGGAGAGGCCCTGCCGCAGGTGGACACGCGGGCACCCGAAGCTCGTCGAGAGTTAGGGAAGGGGGGAGTTAGGGAAGGGGGGGCGGGGATAGAACCCCGTCGGGCTCATCGACCCGCGGCTCCTGGCGGCTCTGCGGCCGAGTTAGGGGAGGGGGGGGAGGGACAGACAGCCTGACATCAGGGCGACGGGCGCGCGCTTCCGTCTCGGCGGGCGAGGTCGCGAGTGGGAGGGGCCCTGCCCGCAGGTGGACCCGCGGGCACCCGCAGCTCGTCGACAGGGTTAGGGAAGGGGGGGAGGGGATAGAGCCCCGTCGGGCTCGTCGACCCGCGGCTCCTGGCGGCTCTGCGGCCGAGTTAGGGGAGGAGCGGGGGAGGGGCAGTCAGCGGGACAGCCGGGGGACGCAGGCGCGCTGCCGGCTCGGCGGGCGAGGTCGCGAGTGGGAGAGGCCCGGCAGACAGGTGGACACGCGGGCACCGCCAGCTCGTCGACAGCGTGAGGGAAGGAGGGAGGAGGGGCGGAGACCCTGCCAGGCGGACGACGCGCGCGCGCTGGCGGCTCGGTGGGCGAGGTCGCGAGTGGGAGAGGCCCTGCCCGCAGGTGGACACGCGGGCACCCGCAGCTCGTCGAGAGTTAGGGAAGGGGGGGAGTTAGGGAAGGGGGGGAGGGGATAGAACCCCGTCGGGCTCGTCGACCCGCGGATCCTGGAGGCTCTGCGGCCGAGTTAGGGAAGGGGGGGGTGGGGCAGACTCCCTGCCAGGCGTGCGACGCGCGCGCGCTGGCGGCTCGGTGCCAGAGGTGGCGAGTGCGAGAGGCCCGGCCGACAGGTGGACACGCGGGCACCGCCAGCTCGGCGGCAGAGAGAGGGAAGGAGGGAGGAGGGGCGGAGTCCCTGCCAGGCGGGCGACGCGCGCGGGCTGGCGGCTCGGCGGCAGAGGTCGCGAGTGCGAGAGGCCCGGCCGACAGGTGGACACGCGGGCACCGCCAGCTCGGCGGCAGAGTGCGGGAAGGAGGGGAGGTGCAGACAGCCTGACAGCCGGGCGACGGGCGCGCGCTGGCGGCTCGGCGGGCGAGGTCGCGAGTGGGAGAGGCCCTGCCCGCAGGTGGACACGCGGGCACCCGCAGGTCGTCGAGAGTTAGGGAAGGGGGGAAGTCAGGGAAGGGGGTAGGGGATAGAACCCCGTCGGACTCGTCGACCCGCGGCTCCTGGCGGCTCTGCGGCCGAGTTAGGGAAGGGGGGGGAGGGGCAGACTCCCTGCCAGGCGGGCGACGCGCGCGCACTGGCGGCTGGGCGCCATAGGTCGCGAGTGCGAGAGGCCCGGCCGACAGGTGGACACGCGGGCACCGCCAGCTCGGCGGCAGAGTGAGGGAAGGGGGGGGAGGGGCAGACACACTGACAACCGGGCGACGGGCGCGTGCTGGCGGCTCGGCGGGTGAGGTCGCGAGTGGGAGAGGCCCGGCCGACAGATGGACCCGCGGGCACCGCCAGCTCGACGGCAGAGTGAGGGAAGGAGGGAGTAGGGGCGGAGTCCCTGCCAGGCGGGCGACGCGCGCGCGCTGGCGGCTCGGCGGCAGAGGTCGCGAGTGCGAGAGGCCCGGCCGACAGGTGGACACGCGGGCACCGCCAGCTCGGCGGCAGAGTGAGGGAAGGAGGGAGGAGGGGCGGAGTCCCTGCCAGGCGGGCGACGCGCGCCCGCTGGCGGCTCGGCGCCAGAGGTGGCGAGTGCGAGAGGCCCGGCAGACAGGTGGACACGCGGGCACCGCCAGCTCGGCGGCAGAGTGAGGGAAGGAGGGAGGAGGGGCGGAGTCCCTGCCAGGCGGGCGACGCGCGCGGGCTGGCGGCTCGGCGGCAGAGGTCGCGAGTGCGAGATGCCCGGCCGACAGGTGGACACGCGGGCACCGCCAGCTCGGCGGCAGAGTGCGGGAAGGAGGGGAGGTGCAGACAGCCTGACAGCCGGGCGACGGGCGCGCGCTGGCGGCTCGGCGGGCGAGGTCGCGAGTGGGAGAGGCCCTGCCCGCAGGTGGACACGCGGGCACCCGCAGGTCGTCGAGAGTTAGGGAAGGGGGGAAGTCAGGGAAGGGGGTAGGGGATAGAACCCCGTCGGACTCGTCGACCCGCGGCTCCTGGCGGCTCTGCGGCCGAGTTAGGGAAGGGGGGGGAGGGGCAGACTCCCTGCCAGGCGGGCGACGCGCGCGCGCTGGCGGCTGGGCGCCATAGGTCGCGAGTGAGAGAGGCCCGGCCGACAGGTGGACACGCGGGCACCGCCAGCTCGGCGGCAGAGTGAGGGAAGGGGGGGAGGGGCAGACACACTGACAACCGGGCGACGGGCGCGTGCTGGCGGCTCGGCGGGTGAGGTCGCGAGTGGGAGAGGCCCGGCCGACAGCTGGACCCGCGGGCACCGCCAGCTCGACGGCAGAGTGAGGGAAGGAGGGAGTAGGGGCGGAGTCCCTGCCAGGCGGGCGACGCGCGCGCGCTGGCGGCTCGGCGGCAGAGGTCGCGAGTGCGAGAGGCCCGGCCGACAGGTGGACACGCGGGCACCGCCAGCTCGGCGGCAGAGTGAGGGAAGGAGGGAGGAGGGGCGGAGTCCCTGCCAGGCGGGCGACGCGCGCGCGCTGGCGGCTCGGCGGCAGAGGTCGCGAGTGCGAGAGGCCCGGCCGACAGGTGGACACGCGGGCACCGCCAGCTCGGCGGCAGAGTGAGGGTAGGGGGGGAGGGGCAGACAGCATGACAGCCGGGCGACGGGCGCGCGCTGGCTGCTCGGCGGGCGAGGTCGCGAGTGGGAGAGGCCCTGCCCGCAGGTGGACACGCGGGCACCCGCAGCTCGTCGAGAGTTACGGAAGGGGGGGAGTTAGGGAAGGGGAGGAGGGGATAGAACCCCGTCGGGCTCGTCGACCCGCGGCTCCTGGCGGCTCTGCGGCCGAGTTAGGGGAGGAGGGGCGGAGGGGCAGACAGCCTGACAGCCGGGCAAAGGGCGCGCGCTGGCGGCTCGGTGGGCGAGGTCGCGAGTGGGAGAGGCCCTGCCCGCAGGTGGACACGCAGGCACCCGCAGCTCGTCGAGAGTTAGGGAAGGGGGGGAGTTAGGTAAGGGGGGGAGGGGATAGAACCCCGTCGGGCTCGTCGACCCGCGGCTCCTGGCGGCTCTGCGGCCGAGTTAGGGAAGGGGGGGTGTGGCAGACTCCCTGCCAGGCGGGCGACGCGCGCGCGCTGGCGGCTCGGCGCCAGAGGTGGCGAGTGCGAGAGGCCCGGCCGACAGGTGGACACGCGGGCACCGCCAGCTCGGCGGCAGAGTGAGGGAAGGGGGGGAGGGGCAGACACCCTGACAACCGGGCGACGGGCGCGCGCTGGCGGTTCGGCGGGCGAGGTCGCGAGTGGGAGAGGCCCGGCCGACAGCTGGACCCGCGGGCACCGCCAGCTCTGCGGCAGAGTGAGGGAAGGAGGGAGGAGGGGCGGAGTCCCTGCCAGGGGGGCGACGCGCGCGCGCTGGCGGCTCGGCGGCAGAGGTCGCGAGTGCGAGAGGCCCGGCCGACAGGTGGACACGCGGGCACCGCCAGCTCGGCGGCAGAGTGAGGGAAGGAGGGAGGAGGGGCGGAGTCCCTGCCAGGCGGGCGACGCGCGCGCGCTGGCGGCTCGGCGGCACAGGTCGCGAGTGCGAGAGGCCCGGCCGACAAGTGGACACGCGGGCACGCCAGCTCGGCGGCAGAGTGAGGGAAGGGGGGGAGGGGCAGACAGCCTGACAACCGGGCGACGGGCGCGCGCTGGCGCCTCGGCTGCCGAGGTCGCGAGTGGGAGAGGCCCTGCCCGCAGGTGGACACGCGGGCACCCGCAGCTCGTCGAGAGTTAGGGAAGGGGGGGAGTTAGGGAAGGGGGGGAGGGGATAGAACCCCGTCGGGCTCGTCGACCCGCCGCTCCTGGCGGCTCTGCGGCCGAGTTAGGGAAGGGGGGGTGGGGCAGACTCCCTGCCAGGCGGGCGACGCGCGCGCGCTGGCGGCTCGGCGGGCGAGGTCGCGATTGGGAGAGGCCCTGCCCGCAGGTGGACACGCGGGCACCCGCAGCTCGTCGAGAGTTAGGGAAGGGGGGGAGTTAGGGAAGGGGGGGAGGGGATAGAACCCCGTCTGGCTCGTCGACCCGCGGCTCCTGGCGGCTCTGCGGCCGAGTTAGGGAAGGGGGGAGGGGCAGACTCCCTGCCAGGCGGGCGACGCGCACGCGCTGGCGGCTGGGCCCCATAGGTCGCGAGTGCGAGAGGCCCGGCCGACAGGTGGACACGCGGGCACCGCCAGCTCGGCGGCAGAGTGAGGGAAGGGGGGGAGGGGCAGACACCCTGACAACAGGGCGACGGGCGCATGCTGGCGGCTCGGCGGGCGAGGTCGCGAGTGAGAGTGGCCCGGCCGACAGCTGGACCCGCGGTCACCGCCAGCTCGGCGGCAGAGTGAGGGAAGGAGGGAGGAGGGGCGGAGTCCCTGCCAGGCGGGCGAAGCGCGCGCGCTGGCGGCTCGGCGGCAGAGGTCGCGAGTGCGAGAGGCCCGGCCGACAGGTGGACACGCGGGCACCGCCAGCTCGGCGGCAGAGTGAGGGAAGGGGGGGAGGGGCAGACAGCCTGACAGCCGGGCGACGGGCGCGCGCTGGCTGCTCGGCGGGCGAGGTCGCGAGTGGGAGAGGCCCTGCCCGCAGGTGGACACGCGGGTACCCGCAGCTCGTCGAGAGTTAGGGAAGGGGGGGAGTTAGGGAAGGGGAGGAGGGGATAGAACCCCGTCGGGCTCGTCGACCCGCGGCTCCTGGCGGCTCTGCGGCCGAGTTAGGGGAGGAGGGGCGGAGGGGCAGACAGCCTGACAGCCGGGCGAAGGGCGCGCGCTGGCGGCTCGGTGGGCGAGGTCGCGAGTGGGAGAGGCCCTGCCCGCAGGTGGACACGCAGGCACCCGCAGCTCGTCGAGAGTTAGGGAAGGGGGGGAGTTAGGGAAGGGGGGGAGTGGATAGAACCCCGTCGGGCTCGTCGACCCGCGGCTCCTGGCGGCTCTGCGGCCGAGTTAGGGAAGGGAGGGTGGGGCAGACTCCCTGCCAGGCGGGCGACGCGCGCGCGCTGGCGACTCGGCGCCAGAGGTGGCGAGTGCGAGAGGCCCGGCCGACAGGTGGACACGCGCGCACCGCCAGCTCGGCGGCAGAGTGAGGGAAGGGGGGGAGGGGATAGAGCCCCTTTGGGCTCGTCGACCCGCGGCTCCTGGCGGCTCTGCGGCCGAGTTAGGGAAGGGGGGGGGAGGGGCAGACTCCCTGCCAGGCGGGCGACGCGCGCGCGCTGGCGGCTGGGCGCCATAGGTCGCGAGTGCGAGAGGCCCGGCCGACAGGTGGACACGCGGGCACCGCCAGCTCGGCGGCAGAGTGAGGGAAGGGGGGGGAAGGGCAGACACCCTGACAACCGGGCGACGGGCGCGTGCTGGCGGCTCGGCGGGCGAGGTCGCGAGTGGGAGAGGCCCGGCCGACAGCTGGACCCGCGGGCACCGCCAGCTCGGCGGCAGAGTGAGGGAAGGAGGGAGGAGGGGCGGAGTCCCTGCCAGGCGGGCGACGCGCGCGCGCTGGCGGCTCGGCGGCAGAGGTCGCGAGTGCGAGAGGCCCGGCCGACAGGTGGACACGCGGGCACCGCCAGCTCGGCGGCAGAGTGAGGGAAGGAGGGAGGAGGGGCGGAGTCCCTGCCAGGCGGGCGACGCGCGCGCGCTGGCGGCTCGGCGGCAGAGGTCGCGAGTGCGAGAGGCCCGGCCGACAGGTGGACACGCGCGCACCGCCAGCTCGGCGGCAGAGTTAGGGAAGGGGTGGAGGGGATAGAGCCCCGTCGGGCTCGTCGACCCGCGGCTCCTGGCCGCTATGCGGCCGAGTTAGGGAAGGGGGGGTAGGGGCAGACTCCCTGCCAGGCGGGCGACGCGCGGGCGCTGGCGGCTGGGCGCCATAGGTCGCGAGTGCGAGAGGCCCGGCCAACAGGTGGACACGCGGGCACCGCCAGCTCGGCGGCAGAGTGAGGGAAGGGGGGGAGGGGCAGACAGCCTGACAACCGGGCGACGGGCGCGCGCTGGCGGCTCGGCGGGCGAGGTCGCGAGTGGGAGAGGCCCTGCCCGCAGGTGGACACGCGGGCACCCGCAGCTCGTCGAGAGTTAGGGAAGGGGGGGTGTCAGGGATGGGGGGGAGGGGATAGAACCCCGTCGGGCTCGTCGACCCGCGGCTCCTGGCGGCTCTGCGGCCGAGTTAGGGAAGGGGGCGGAGGGGCAGACTCCCTGCCAGGCGGGCGACGCGCGCGAGCTGGCGGCTGGGCGGCATAGGTCGCGAGTGCGAGAGGCCCGGCCGACAGGTGGACACGCGGGCACCGCCAGCTCGGCGGCAGAGTGAGGGAGGGGGGGAGGGGCAGACACCCTGACAACCGGGCGACGGGCACGTGCTGGCGGCTCGGCGGGCGAGGTCGCGAGTGGGAGAGGCCCGGCCGACAGCTGGACACACGGGCACCGCCAGCTCAGCGGCAGAGTGGGGGAAGGAGGGAGGAGGGGCGGAGTCCCTGCCAGGCGGGCGACACGCGCGCGCTGGCGCCTCGGCGGCAGAGGTCGCTAGTGCGAGAGGCCCGGCCGACAGGTGGACACGCGGGCACCGCCAGCTCGGCGGCAGAGTGAGGGAAGGCGGAGGAGGTGCAGACAGCCTGACAGCCGGGCGACGGGCGCGCGCTGGCGGCTCGGCGGGCGAGGTCGCGAGTGGGAGAGGCCCTGCCCGCGGGTGGAACCGCGGGCACCCGCAGCTCGTCGACAGGTTTAGGGAAGGGGGGGAGTTAGGGAAGGGGGGGAGGGGCTAGAACCCCGTCGGGCTCGTCGACCCGCGGCTCCACGCGGCTCTGCGGCCGAGTTAGGGGAGGAGGGGGGGAGGGGCAGACAGCCTGACAGCCGGGCGACGGGCGCGCGCTGGCGGCTCGGCGGGCGAGGTCGCGAGTGGGAGAGGCCCTGCCCGCAGGTGGACCCGCGGGCACCCGCAGCTCGTCAACAGTTTTAGGGAAGGGGGGGAGGGGATAGAGCCCCGTCGGGCTCGTCGACCCGCGGCTCCTGGCGGCTCTGCGGCCGAGTTAGGGAAGGGGGGGAGGGGCAGACTCCCTGCCAGGCGGGCGACGCGCGCGCGCTGGCGGCTGGGCGCCATAGGTCGCGAGTGCGAGAGGCCCGGCCGACAGGTGGACACGCGGGCACCGCCAGCTCGGCGGCAGAGTGAGGGAAGGGGGGGGAGGGGCAGACACCCTGACAACCGGGCGACGGGCGCGCGCTGGCGGCTCGGCGGGCGAGGTCGCGAGTGGGAGAGGCCCGGCCGACAGCTGGACCCGCGGGCACCGCCAGCTCTGCGGCAGAGTGAGGGAAGGAGGGAGGAGGGGCGGAGTCCCTGCCAGGCGGGCGACGCGCGCGCGCTGGCAGCTCGGCGGCAGAGGTCGCGAGTGCGAGAGGCCCGGCCGACAGGTGGACACGCGGGCACCGCCAGCTCGGCGGCAGAGTGAGGGAAGGAGGGAGGAGGGGCGGAGTCCCTGCCAGGCGGGCGACGCGCGCGCGCTGGCGGCTCGGCGACAGAGGTCGCGAGTGCGAGAGGCCCGGCCGACAGGTGGACACGCGGGCACCGCCAGCTCGGCGGCAGAATGAGGGAAGGGGGGGAGGCGCAGACAGCCTGACAGCCGGGCGACGGGCGAGCGCTGGCGGCTCGGCGGGCGAGGTCGCGAGTGGGAGAGGCCCTGCCCGCAGGTGGACACGCGGGCACCCGCAGCTCGTCGAGAGTTAGGGAAGGAGGGGAGTTAGGGAAGGGGGGGAGGGGATAGAACCCCGTCGGGCTCGTCGACCCGCGGCTCCTGGCGGCTCTGCGGCCGAGTTAGGGGAGGAGTGGGGGAGGGGCAGACAGCCTGACAGCCGGGCGACGGGCGCGCGCTGGCGGCTCGGCGGGCGAGGTCGCGAGTGGGAGAGGCCCTGCCCGCAGGTGGACCCGCGGGCACCCGCAGCTCGTCGACAGGGTTAGGGAAGGGGGGGAGGGGATAGAGCCCCGTCGGGCTTGTCGACCCGCGGCTCCTGGCGGCTCTGCGGCCGAGTTAGGCAAGGGGGGGAGGGGCAGACTCCCTGCCAGGCGGGCGACGCGCGCGCGCTGGCGGCTGGGCGCCATAGGTCGCGAGTGCGAGAGGCCCGGCCGACAGGTGGACACGCGGGCACCGCCAGCTCGGCGGCAGAGTGAGGGAAGCGGGGGGAGGGGCAGACACCCTGACAACCGGGCGACGGGCGCGCGCTGGCGGCTCGGCGGGCGAGGTCGCGAGTGGGAGAGGCCCGGCCGACAGCTGGACCCGCGGGCACCGCCAGCTCGGCGGCAGAGTGAGGGAAGGAGGGAGGAGGGGCGGAGTCCCTGCCAGGCGGCCGACGCCTGCGCGCTGGCGGCTCGGCGGCAGAGGTCGCGAGTGCGAGAGGCCCGGCCGACAGGTGGACACGCGGGCACCGCCAGCTCGGCGGCAGAGTGAGGGAAGGAGGGAGGAGGGGCGGAGTCCCAGCCAGGCGGGCGACGCGCGCGCGCTGGCGGCTCGGCGCCAGAGGTCGCGAGTGCGAGAGGCCCGGCCGACAGGTGGACACGCGGGCACCGCCAGCTCGTCGACAGAGTGAGGGAAGGAGGGAGGAGGGGCAGAGTCCCTGCCAGGCTGGCGACGCGCGCGTGCCGGCGTCTCGGCGGCAGGGGTCGCGAGTGCGAGAGGCCAGGCCGACAGGTGGACACGCGGGCACCGCCAGCTCGTCGACAGAGTGAGGGAAGAAGGGAGGAGGGGCAGAGTCCCTGCCAGGCTGGCGACGCGCGCGTGCCGGCGTCTCGGCGGCAGGGGTCGCGAGTGCGAGAGGCCCGGCCGACAGGTGGACACGCGGGCACCGCCAGCTCGGCGGCAGAGTGAGGGAAGGGGGGGAGGGGCAGACAGCCTGACAACCGGGCGACGGGCGCGCGCTGGCGCCTCGGCTGGCGAGGTCGCGAGTGGGAGAGGCCCTGCCCGCAGGTGGACACGCGGGCACCCGCAGCTCGTCGAGAGTTAGGGAAGGGGGGAAGTCAGGGAAGGGGGGGAGGGCATAGAACCCCGTCGGGCTCGTCGACCCGCGGCTCCTGGCGGCTCTGCGGCCGAGTTAGGGGAGCAGTGGGGGAGGGGCAGACGGCCTGACAGCCGGGCGACGGGCGCGCGCTGGCGGCTCGGCGGGCGAGGTCGCGAGAGGGAGAGGCCCTGCCCGCAGGTGGACCCGCGGACACCCGCAGCTCGTCGACAGGGTTAGGGAAGGGGGGGAGGGGATAGAGCCCCGTCGGGCTCGTCGACCCGCGGCTCCTGGCGGCTCTGCGGCCGAGTTAGGGAAGGGGGGGAGGGGCAGACTCCCTGCCAGGCGGGCGACGCGCGCGCGCTGGCGGCTGCGCGCCATAGGTCGCGAGTGCGAGAGGCCCGGCCGACAGGTGGACACGCGGGCACCGCCAGCTCGGCGGCAGAGTGAGGGAAGTGGGGGGAGGGGCAGACACCCTGACAACCGGGCGACGGGCGCGCGCTGGCGGCTCGGCGGGCGAGGTCGCGAGTGGGAGAGGCCCGGCCGACAGCTGGACCCGCGGGCACCGCCAGCTCGGCGGCAGAGTGAGGGAAGGAGGGAGGAGGGGCGGAGTCCCTGCCAGGCGGGCGACGCGCGCGCGCTGGCGGCTCGGCGGCAGAGGTCGCGAGTGCGAGAGGCCCGGCCGACAGGTGGACACGCGGGCACCGCCAGCTCGTCGACAGAGTGAGGGAAGGAGGGAGAAGGGGCAGAGTCCCTGCCAGGCTGGCGACGCGCGCGTGCCGGCGTCTCGGCCGCAGGGGTCGCGAGTGCGAGAGGCCCGGCCGACAGGTGGACCCGCGGGTACCGCCAGCTCGGCCGCAGAGTGAGGGAAGGAGGGAGGAGGGGCAGAGTCCCTGCCAGGCGGGCGACGCGCGCGCGCTGGCGGCTCGGCGACAGAGGTCGCGAGTGCGAGAGGCCCGGCCGACAGGTGGACACGCGGGCACCGCCAGCTCGGCGGCAGAATGAGGGAAGGGGGGGGAGGCGCAGACAGCCTGACAGCCGGGCGACGGGCGAGCGCTGGCGGCTCGGCGGGCGAGGTCGCGAGTGGGAGAGGCCCTGCCCGCAGGTGGACACGCGGGCAACCGCAGCTCGTCGAAAGTTAGGGAAGGGGGGGAGTTAGGGAAGGGGGGGAGGGGATAGAACCCCGTCGGGCTCGTCGACCCGCGGCTCCTGGCTGCTCTGCGGCCGAGTTAGGGGAGGAGTGGGGGAGGGGCAGACAGCCTGACAGCCGGGCGACGGGCGCGCGCTGGCGGCTCGGCGGGCGAGGTCGCGAGTGGGAGAGGCCCTGCCCGCAGGTGGACCCGCGGGCACCCGCAGCTCGTCGACAGGGTTAGGGAAGGGGGGTAGGGGATAGAGCCCCGTCGGGCTCGTCGACCCGCGGCTCCTGGCGGCTCTGCGGCCGAGTTAGGGAAGGGGGGGGAGGGGCAGACTCCCTGCCAGGCGGGTGACGCGCGCGCGCTGGCGGCTGGGCGCCATAGGTCGCGAGTGCGAGAGGCCCGGCCGACAGGTGGACACGCGGGCACCGCCAGCTCGGCGGCAGAGTGAGGGAAGGGGGGGGAGGGGCAGACACCCTGACAACCGGGCGACGGGCGCGCGCTGGCGGCTCGGCGGGCGAGGTCGCGAGTGGGAGAGGCCCGGCCGACAGCTGGACCCGCGGGCACCGCCAGCTCGGCGGCAGAGTGAGGGAAGGAGGGAGGAGGGGCGGAGTCCCTGCCAGGCGGGCGACGCGTGCGCGCTGGCGGCTCGGCGGCAGAGGTCGCGAGTGCGAGAGGCCCGGCCGACAGGTGGACACGCGGGCACCGCCAGCTCGGCGGCAGAGTGAGGGAAGGAGGGAGGAGGGGCGGAGTCCCTGCCAGGCGGGCGACGCGCGCGCGCTGGCGGCTCGGCGCCAGAGGTCGCGAGTGCGAGAGGCCCGGCCGACAGGTGGACACGCGGGCACCGCCAACTCGGCGGCAGAGTGAGGGAAGGGGGGGAGGGGCAGACAGCCTGACAACCGGGCGACGGGCGCGCGCTGGCGCCTCGGCTGGCGAGGTCGCGAGTGGGAGAGGCCCTGCCCGCAGGTGGACACGCGGGCACCCGCAGCTCGTCGAGAGTTAGGGAAGGGGGGAAGTCAGGGAACGGGGGGAGGTGATAGAACCCCGTCGGGCTCGTCGACCCGCGGCTCCTGGCGGCTCTGCGGCCGAGTTAGGGGAGGAGTGGGGGAGGGGCAGACCGCCTGACAGCCGGGCGACGGGCGCGCGCTGGCGGCTCGGCGGGCGAGGTCGCGAGTGGGAGAGGCCCTGCCCGCAGGTGGACCCGCGGGCACCCGCAGCTCGTCGACAGGGTTAGGGAAGGGGGGGAGGGGATAGAGCCCCGTCGGGCTCGTCGACCCGCGGCTCCTGGCGGCTCTGCGGCCGAGTTAGGGAAGGGGGGGAGGGGCAGACTCCCTGCCAGGCGGGCGACGCGCGCGCCCTGGCGGCTGGGCGCCATAGGTCGCGAGTGCGAGAGGCCCGGCCGACAGGTGGACACGTGGGCACCGCCAGCTCGGCGGCAGAGTGAGGGAAGGGGGGGAGGGGCACACACCCTGACAACCGGGCGACGGGCGCGCGCTGGCGGCTCGGCGGGCGAGGTCGCGAGTGGGAGAGGCCCGGCCGACAGCTGGACCCGCGGGCACCGCCAGCTCGGCGGCAGAGTGAGGGAAGGAGGGAGGAGGGGCGGAGTCCCTGCCAGGCGGGCGACGCGCGCGGGCTGGCGGCTCGGCGGCAGAGGTCGCGAGTGCGAGATGCCCGGCCGACAGGTGGACACGCGGGCACCGCCAGCTCGTCGACAGAGTGAGGGAAGGAGGGAGGAGGAGCAGAGTCCCTGCCAGGCTGGCGACGCGCGCGTGCCGGCGTCTCGGCGGCAGGGGTCGCGAGTGCGAGAGGCCCGGCCGACAGGTGGACCCGCGGGCACCGCCAGCTCGTCGACAGAGTGAGGGAAGGAGGGAGGAGGGGCAGATTCCCTGCCAGGCGGGCGACGCGCGCGCGCTGGCGGCTCGGCGACAGAGGTCGCGAGTGCGAGAGGCCCGGCCGACAGGTGGACACGCGGGCACCGCCAGCTCGGCGGCAGAGTGAGGGAAGGGGGGGAGGGGCAGGCACCCTGACAACCGGGCGACGGGCGCGCGCTGGCGGCTCGGCGGGCGAGGTCGCGAGTGGGAGAGGCCCGACCGACAGCTGGACCCACGGGCACCGCCAGCTCGGCGGCAGAATGAGGGAAGGAGGGAGGAGGGGCGGAGTCCCTGCCAGGCGGGCGACGCGCGCGCGCTGGCGGCTCGGCGGCAGAGGTCGCGAGTGCGAGAGGCCCGGCCGACAGGTGGACACGCGGGCACCGCCAGCTCGGCGGCAGAGTGAGGGAAGGAGGGAGGAGGGGCGGAGTCCCTGCCAGGCGGGCGACGCGCGCGCGCTGGCGGCTCGGCGCCAGAGGTCGCGAGTGCGAGAGGCCCGGCCGACAGGTGGACACGCGGGCACCGCCAGCTCGGCGGCAGAGTGATGGAAGGGGGGGAGGGGCAGACAGCCTGACAACCGGGCGACGGGCGCGCGCTGGCGCCTCGGCTGGCGAGGTCGCGAGTGGGAGAGGCCCTGCCCGCAGGTGGACACGCGGGCACCCGCAGCTCGTCGAGAGTTAGGGAAGGGGGGAAGTCAGGGAAGGGGGGGAGGGGATAGAACCCCGTCGGGCTCGTCGACCCGCGGCTCCTGGCGGCTCTGCGGCCGAATTAGGGGAGCAGTGGGGGAGGGGCAGACAGCCTGACAGCCGGGCGACGGGCGCGCGCTGGCGGTTCGGCGGGCGAGGTCGCGAGTGGGAGAGGCCCTGCCCGCAGGTGGACCCGCGGGCACCCGCAGCTCGTCGACAGGGTTAGGGAAGGGGGGGAGGGGATAGAGCCCCGTCGGGCTCGTCGACCCGCGGCTCCTGGCGGCTCTGCGGCCGAGTGAGGGAAGGGGGGGAGGGGCAGACTCCCTGCCAGGCGGGCGACGCGCGCGCGCTGGCGGCTGGGCGCCATAGGTCGCGAGTGCGAGAGGCCCGGCCGACAGGTGGACACGCGGGCACCGCCAGCTCGGCGGCAGTGTGAGGGAAGGGGGGGAGGGGCAGACAGCCTGACAACCGGGCGACGGGCGCGCGCTGGCGGCTCGGCGGGCGAGGTCGCGAGTGGGAGAGGCCCGGCCGACAGCTGGACCCGCGGGCACCGCCAGCTCGGCGGCAGAGTGAGGGAAGGAGGGAGGAGGGGCGGAGTCCCTGCCAGGCGGGCGACGCGCGCGCGCTGGCGGCTCGGCGGCAGAGGTCGCGAGTGCGAGAGGCCCGGCCGACAGGTGGACACGCGGGCACCGCCAGCTCGGCGGCAGAGTGAGGGAAGGAGGGAGGAGGTGCGGAGTCCCAGCCAGGCGGGCGACGCGCGCGCGCTGGCGGCTCGGCGCCAGAGATCGCGAGTGCGAGAGGCCCGGCCGACAGGTGGACACGCGGGCACCGCCAGCTCGTCGACAGAGTGAGGGAAGGAGGGAGGAGGGGCAGAGTCCCTGCCAGGCTGGCGACGCGCGCGTGCCGGCGTCTCGGCGGCAGGAGTCGCGAGTGCGAGAGGCCCGGCCGACAGGTGGACACGTGGGCACCGCCAGCTCGTCGACAGAGTGAGGGAAGGAGGGAGGAGGGGCAGAGTCCCTGCCAGGCTGGCGACGCGCGCGTGCCGGCGTCTCGGCGGCAGGGGTCGCGAGTACGAGAGGCCCGGCCGACAGGTGGACCCGCGGGCACCGCCAGCTCGGCGGCAGAGTGAGGGAAGGAGGAAGGAGGGGCAGAGTCCCTGCCAGGCGGGCGACACGCGCGCGCTGGCGGCTCGGCGACAGAGGTCGCGAGTGCGAGAGGCCCGGCCGACAGGTGGACACGCGGGCACCGCCAGCTCGGCGGCAGAATGAGGGAAGGGGGGGGAGGCGCAGACAGCCTGACAGCCGGGCGACGGGCGAGCGCTGGCGGCTCGGCGGGCGAGGTCGCGAGTGGGAGAGGCCCTGCCCGCAGGTGGACACGCAGGCACCCGCAGTTCGTCGAGAGTTAGGGAAGGGGGGGAGTTAGGGAAGGGGGGGAGGGGATAGAACCCCGTCGGGCTCGTCGACCCGCGGCTCCTGGCGGCTCTGCGGCCGAGTTAGGGGAGGAGTGGGGGAGGGGCAGACAGCCTGACAGCCGGGCGATGGGCGCGCGCTGGCGGCTCGGCGGGCGAGGTCGCGAGTGGGAGAGGCCCTGCCCGCAGGTGGACCCGCGGGCACCCGCAGCTCGTCGACAGGGTTAGGGAATGGGGGGAGGTGATAGAGCCCCGTCGGGCTCGTCGACCCGCGGCTCCTGGCGGCTCTGCGGCCGAGTTAGGGAAGGGGGGGAGGGGCAGACTCCCTGCCAGGCGGGCGACGCGCGCGCGCTGGCGGCTGGGCGCCATAGGTCGCGAGTGCGAGAGGCCCGGCCGACAGGTGGACACGCGGGCACCGCCAGCTCGGCGGCAGAGTGAGGGAAGGGGGGGGAGGGGCAGACACCCTGACAACCGGGCGACGGGCGCGCGCTGGCGGCTCGGCGGGAGAGGTCGCGAGTGGGAGAGGCCCGGCCGACAGCTGGACCCGCGGGCACCGCCAGCTCGGCGTCAGAGTGAGGGAAGGAGGGAGGAGGGGCGGAGTCCCTGCCAGGCGGGCGACGCGCGCGCGCTGGCGGCTCGGCGGCAGAGGTCGCGAGTGCGAGAGGCCCGGCCGACAGGTGGACACGCGGGCACCGCCAGCTCGGCGGCAGAGTGAGGGAAGGAGGGAGGAGGGGCGGAGTCCCAGCCAGGCGGGCGACGCGCGCGCGCTGGCGGCTCGGCGCCAGAGGTCGCGAGTGCGAGAGGCCCGGCCGACAGGTGGACACGCGGGCACCGCCAGCTCGTCGACAGAGTGAGGGAAGGAGGGAGGAGGGGCAGAGTCCCTGCCAGGCTGGCGACGCGCGCGTGCCGGCGTCTCGGCGGCAGGGGTCGCGAGTGCGAGAGGCCCGGCCGACAGGTGGACACGCGGGTACCGCCAGCTCGTCGACAGAGTGAGGGAAGGAGGGAGGAGGGGCAGAGTCCCTGCCAGGCGGGCGACGCGCGCGCGCTGGCGGCTCGGCGCCAGAGGTCGCGAGTGCGAGAGGCCCGGCCGACAGGTGGACACGCGGGCACCGCCAGCTCGGCGGCAGAGTGAGGGAAGGGGGGGAGGGGCAGACAGCCTGACAACCGGGCGACGGGCGCGCGCTGGCGCCTCGGCTGGCGAGGTCGCGAGTGGGAGAGGCCCTGCCCGCAGGTGGACACGCGGGCACCCGCAGCTCGTCGAGAGTTAGGGAAGGGGGGAAGTCAGGGAAGGGGGGGAGGGGATAGAACCCCGTCGGGCTCGTCGACCCGCGGCTCCTGGCGGCTCTGCGGCCGAGTTAGGGGAGGAGTGGGGGAGGGGCAGACAGCCTGACAGCCGGGCGACGGGCGCGCGCTGGCGGCTCGGCGGGCGAGGTCGCGAGTGGGAGAGGCCCTGCCCGCAGGTGGACCCGCGGGCACCCGCAGCTCGTCGACAGGGTTAGGGAAGGGGGGGAGGGGATAGAGCCCCGTCGGGCTCGTCGACCCGCAGCTCCTGGCGGCTCTGCGGCCGAGTTAGGGAAGGGGGGGAGGGGCAGACTCCCCGCCAGGCGGGCGACGCGCGCGCGCTGGCGGCTTGGCGGCAGAGGTCGCGAGTGCGAGAGGCCCGGCCGACAGGTGGACCCGCGGGCACCGCCAGCTCGTCGACAGAGTGAGGGAAGGAGGGAGGAGGGGCAGAGTCCCTGCCAGGCGGGCGACGCGCGCGCGCTGGCGGCTCAGCGACAGAGGTCGCGAGTGCGAGAGGCCCGGCCGACAGGTGGACACGCGGGCACCGCCAGCTCGGCGGCAGAATGAGGGAAGGGGGGGGAGGCGCAGACAGCCTGACAGCCGGGCGACGGGCGAGCGCTGGCGGCTCGGCGGGCGAGGTCGCGAGTGGGAGAGGCCCTGCCCGCAGGTGGACACGCGGGAACCCGCAGCTCGTCGAGAGTTAGGGAAGGGGGGGAGTTAGGGAAGGGGGGGAGGGGATAGAACGCCGTCGGGCTCGTCGACCCGCGGCTCCTGGCGGCTCTGCGGCCGAGTTAGGGGAGGAGTGGGGGAGGGGCAGACAGCCTGACAGCCGGGCGACGGGCGCGCGCTGGCGGCTCGGCGGGCGAGGTCGCGAGTGGGAGAGGCCCTGCCCGCAGGTGGACCCGCGGGCACCCGCAGCTCGTCGACAGGGTTAGGGAAGGGGGGGAGGGGATAGAGCCCCGTCGGGCTCGTCGACCCGCGGCTCCTGGCGGCTCTGCGGCCGAGTTAGGGAAGGGGGGGAGGGGCAGACTCCCTGCCAGGCGGGCGACGCGCGCGCGCTGGCGGCTGGGCGCCATAGGTCGCGAGTGAGAGAGGCCCGGCCGACAGGTGGACACGCGGGCACCGCCAGCTCGGCGGCAGAGTGAGGGAAGGGGGGGGAGGGGCAGACACCCTGACAACCGGGCGACGGGCGCGCGCTGGCGGCTCGGCGGGCGAGGTCGCGAGTGGGAGAGGCCCGGCCGACAGCTGGACCCGCGGGCACCGCCAGCTCGGCGGCAGAGTGAGGGAAGGAGGGAGGAGGGGCGGAGTCCCTGCCAGGCGGGCGACGCGCGCGCGCTGGCGGCTCGGCGGCAGAGGTCGCGAGTGCGAGAGGCCCGGCCGACAGGTGGACACGCGGGCACCGCCAGCTCGTCGACAGAGTGAGGGAAGGAGGGAGGAGGGGCAGAGTCCCTGCCAGGCTGGCGACGCGCGCGTGCCGGCGTCTCGGCGGCAGGGGTCGCGAGTGCGAGAGGCCCGGCCGACAGGTGGACCCGCGGGCACAACCAGCTCGGCGGCAGAGTGAGGGAAGGAGGGAGGAGGCGCAGAGTCCCTGCCAGGCGGGCGACGCGCGCGCGCTGGCGGCTCGGCGACCGAGGTCGCGAGTGCGAGAGGCCCGGCCGACAGGTGGACACGCGGGCACCGCCAGCTCGGCGGCAGAATGAGGGAAGGGGGGGGAGGCGCAGACAGCCTGACAGCCGGGCGACGGGCGAGCGCTGGCGGCTCGGCGGGCGAGGTCGCGAGTGGGAGAGGCCCTGCCCGCAGGTGGACACGCGGGCACCCACAGCTCGTCGAGAGTTAGGGAAGGGGGGGAGTTAGGGAAGGGGGGGAGGGGATAGAACCCCGTCGGGCTCGTCGACCCGCGGCTCCTGGCGGCTCTGCGGCCGAGTTAGGGGAGGAGTGGGGGAGGGGCAGACAGCCTGACAGCCGGGCGACGGGCGCGCGCTGGCGGCTCGGCGGGCGAGGTCGCGAGTGGGAGAGGCCCTGCCCGCAGGTGGACCCGCGGGCACCCGCAGCTCGTCGACAGGGTTAGGGAAGGGGGGGAGGGGATAGAGCCCCGTCGGGCTCGTCGACCCGCGACTCCTGGCGGCTCTGCGGCCGAGTTAGGGAAGGGGGGGAGGGGCAGACTCCCTGACAGGCGGACGACGCGCGCGCGCTGGCGGCTGGGCGCCATAGGTCGCGAGTGCGAGAGGCCCGGCCGACAGGTGGACACGCGGGCACCGCCAGCTCGGCGGCAGAGTGAGGGAAGGGGGGGAGGGGCAGACACCCTGACAACCGGGCGACGGGCGCGCGCTGGCGGCTCGGCGGGCGAGGTCGCGAGTGGGAGAGGCCCGGCCGACAGCTGGACCCGCGGGCACCGCCAGCTCGGCGGCAGAGTGAGGGAAGGAGGGAGGAGGGGCGGAGTCCCTGCAAGGCGGGCGACGCGCGCGCGCTGGCGGCTCGGCGGCAGAGGTCGCGAGTGCGAGAGGCCCGGCCGACAGGTGGACACGCGGGCACCGCGAGCTCGGCGACAGAGTGAGGGAAGGAGGGAGGAGGGGCGGAGTCCCTGCCAGGCGGGCAACGCGCGCGCGCTGGCGGCTCGGCGGCAGAGGTCGCGAGTGCGAGAGGCCCGGCCGACAGGTGGACACGCGGGCACCGCCAGCTCGGCGGCAGAGTGAGGGAAGGGGGGGAGGGCCAGACAGCCTGACAACCGGGCGACGGGCGCGCGCTGGCGCCTCGGCTGGCGAGGTCGCGAGTGGGAGAGGCCCTGCCCGCAGGTGGACACGCGGGCACCCGCAGCTCGTCGAGAGTTAGGGAAGGGGGAAGTCAGGGAAGGGGGGGAGGGGATAGAACCCCGTCGGGCTCGTCGACCCGCGGCTCCTGGCGGCTCTGCGGCCGAGTTAGGGGAGGAGTGGGGGAGGGGCAGACAGCCTGACAGCCGGGCGACGGGCGCGCGCTGGCGGCTCGGCGGGCGAGGTCGCGAGTGGGAGAGGCCCTGCCCGCAGGTGGACCCGCGGGCACCCGCAGCTCGTCGACAGGGTTAGGGAAGGGGGGGAGGGGATAGAGCCCCGTCGGGCTCGTCGACCCGCGGCTCCTGGAGGCTCTGCGGCCGAGTTAGGGAAGGGGGGGAGGGGCAGACTCCCTGCCAGGCGGGCGACGCGCGCGCGCTGGCGGCTGGGCGCCATAGGTCGCGAGTGCGAGAGGCCCGGCCGACAGGTGGACACGCGGGCACCGCCAGCTCGGCGGCAGAGTGAGGGAAGGGGGGGGAGGGGCAGACACCCTGACAACCGGGCGACGGGCGCGCGCTGGCGGCTCGGCGGGCGAGGTGGCGAGTGGGAGAGGCCCGGCCGACAGCTGGACCCGCGGGCACCGCCAGCTCGGCGGCAGAGTGAGGGAAGGAGGGAGGAGGGGCGGAGTCCCTGCCAGGCGGGTGACGCGCGTGCGCTGGCGGCTCGGCGGCAGAGGTCGCGAGTGCGAGAGGCCCGGCCGACAGGTGGACACGCGGGCACCGCCAGTTCGTCGACAGAGTGAGGGAAGGAGGGAGGAGGGGCAGAGTCCCTGCCAGGCTGGCGACGCGCGCGTGCCGGCGTCTCGGCGGCAGGGGTCGCGAGTGCGAGAGGCCCGGCCGACAGGTGGACCCGCGGGCACCGCCAGCTCGTCGACAGAGTGAGGGAAGGAGGGAGGAGGGGCAGAGTCCCTGCCAGGCGGGCGACGCGCGCGCGCTGGCGGCTCGGCGACAGAGGTCGCGAGTGCGAGAGGCCCGGCCGACAGGTGGACACGCGGGCACCGCCAGCTCGGCGGCAGAATGAGGGAAGGGGGGGGAGGCGCAGACAGCCTGACAGCCGGGCGACGGGCGAGCGCTGGCGGCTCGGCGGGCGAGGTCGCGAGTGGGAGAGGCCCTGCCCGCAGGTGGACACGCGGGCACCCGCAGCTCGTCGAGAGTTAGGGAAGGGGGGAGTTAGGGAAGGGGGGGAGGGGATAGAACCCCGTCGGGCTCGTCGACCCGCGGCTCCTGGCGGCTCTGCGGCCGAGTTAGGGGAGGAGTGGGGGAGGGGCAGACAGCCTGACAGCCGGGCGACGGGCGCGCGCTGGCGACTCGGCGGGCGAGGTCGCGAGTGGGAGAGGCCCTGCCCGCAGGTGGACCCGCGGGCACCCGCAGCTCGTCGACAGGGTTAGGGAAGGGGGGGAGGGGATAGAGCCCCGTCGGGCTCGTCGACCCGCGGCTCCTGGCGGCTCTGCGGCCGAGTTAGGGAAGGGGGGGGAGGGGCAGACTCCCTGCCAGGCGGGCGACGCGCGCGCGCTGGCGGCTGGGCGCCATAGGTCGCGAGTGCGAGAGGCCCGGCCGACAGGTGGACACGCGGGCACCGCCAGCTCGGCGGCAGAGTGAGGGAAGGGGGGGAGGGGCAGACACCCTGACAACCGGGCGACGGGCGCGCGCTGGCGGCTCGGCGGGCGAGGTCGCGAGTGGGAGAGGCCCGGCCGACAGCTGGACCCGCGGGCACCGCCAGCTCGGCGGCAGAGTGAGGGAAGGAGGGAGGAGGGGCGGGGTCCCTGCCAGGCGGGCGACGCGCGCGCGCTGGCGGCTCGGCGGCAGAGGTCGCGAGTGCGAGAGGCCCGGCCGACAGGTGGACACGCGGGCACCGCCAGCTCGGCGGCAGAGTGAGGGAAGGAGGGAGGAGGGGCGGAGTCCCTGCCAGGCGGGCGACGCGCGCGCGCTGGCGGCTCGGCGCCAGAGGTCGCGAGTGCGAGAGGCCCGGCCGACAGGTGGATACGCGGGCACCGCCAGCTCGGCGGCAGAGTGAGGGAAGGGGCGGAGGGGCAGACAGCCTGACAACCGGGCGACGGGCGCGCGCTGGCGCCTCGGCTGGCGAGGTCGCGAGTGGGAGAGGCCCGGCCCGCAGGTGGACACGCGGGCACCCGCAGCTCGTCGAGAGTTAGGGAAGGGGGGAAGTCAGGGAAGGGGGGGAGGGGATAGAGCCCCGTCGGGCTCGTCGACCCGCGGCTCCTGGCGGCTCTGCGGCCGAGTTAGGGAAGGGGGGGAGGGGCAGACTCCCTGCCAGGCGGGCGACGCGCGCGCGCTGGCGGCTGGGCGCCATAGGTCGCGAGTGCGAGAGGCCCGGCCGACAGGTGGACACGCGGGCACCGCCAGCTCGGCGGCAGAGTGAGGGAAGGGGGGGGAGGGGCAGACACCCTGACAACCGGGTGACGGGCGCGCGCTGGCGGCTCGGCGGGCGAGGTCGCGAGTGGGAGAGGCCCGGCCGACAGCTGGACCCGCGGGCACCGCCAGCTCGGCGGCAGAGTGAGGGAAGGAGGGAGGAGGGGCGGAGTCCCAGCCAGGCGGGCGACGCGCGCGCGCTGGCGGCTCGGCGGCAGAGGTCGCGAGTGCGAGAGGCCCGGCCGACAGGTCGACACGCGGGCACCGCCAGCTCGTCGACAGAGTGAGGAAAGGAGGGAGGAGGGGCAGAGTCCCTGCCAGGCTGGCGACGCGCACGTGCCGGCGTCTCGGAGGCAGGGGTCGCGAGTGCGAGAGGCCCGGCCGACAGGTGGACCCGCGGGCACCGCCAGCTCGGCGGCAGAGTGAGGGAAGGAGGGAGGAGGGGCAGAGTCCCTGCCAGGCGGGCGACGCGCGCGCGCTGGCGGCTCGGCGACAGAGGTCGCGAGTGCGAGAGGCCCGGCCGACAGGTGGACACGCGGGCACCGCCAGCTCGGCGGCAGAATGAGGGAAGGGGGGGGAGGCGCAGACAGCCTGACAGCCGGGCGACGGGCGAGCGCTGGCGGCTCGTCGGGCGAGGTCGCGAGTGGGAGAGGCCCTGCCCGCAGGTGGACACGCGGGCACCCGCAGCTCGTCGACAGGGTTAGGGAAGGGGGGGAGGGGATAGAGCCCCGTCGGGCTGGTCGACCCGCGGCTCCAGGCGGCTCTGCGGCCGAGTTAGGGAAGGGGGGGAGGGGCAGACTCCCTGCCAGGCGGGCGACGCGCGCGCGCTGGCGGCTGGGCGCCATAGGTCGCGAGTGCGAGAGGCCCGGCCGACAGGTGGACACGCGGGCACCGCCAGCTCGGCGGCAGAGTGAGGGAAGGGGGGGGAGGGGCAGACACCCTGACAACCGGGCGACGGGCGCGCGCTGGCGGCTCGGCGGGCGAGGTCGCGAGTGGGAGAGGCCCGGCCGACAGCTGGACCCGCGGGCACCGCCAGCTCGGCGGCAGAGTGAGGGAAGGAGGGAGGAGGGGCGGGGTCCCTGCCAGGCGGGCGACGCGCGCGCGCTGGCGGCTCGGCGGCAGAGGTCGCGAGTGCGAGAGCCCCGGCCGACAGGTGGACACGCGGGCACCGCCAGCTCGGCGGCAGAGTGAGGGAAGGAGGGAGGAGGGGCGGAGTCCCTGCCAGGCGGGCGACGCGCGCGCGCTGGCGGCTCGGCGCCAGAGGTCGCGAGTGCGAGAGGCCCGGCCGACAGGTGGACACGCGGGCACCGCCAGCTCGGCGGCAGAGTGAGGGAAGGGGCGGAGGGGCAGACAGCCTGACAACCGGGCGACGGGCGCGCGCTGGCGGCTCGGCGGGCGAGGTGGCGAGTGGGAGAGGCCCGGCCGACAGCTGGACCCGCGGGCACCGCCAGCTCGGCGGCAGAGTGAGGGAAGGAGGGAGGAGGGGCGGAGTCCCTGCCAGGCGGGCGACGCGCGCGCGCTGGCGGCTCGGCGGCAGAGGTCGCGAGTGCGAGAGGCCCGGCCGACAGGTGGACACGCGGGCACCGCCAGCTCGTCGACAGAGTGAGGGAAGGAGGGAGGAGGGGCAGAGTCCCTGCCAGGCTGGCGACGCGCGCGTGCCGGCGTCTCGGCGGCAGGGGTCGCGAGTGCGAGAGGCCCGGCCGACAGGTGGACCCGCGGGCATCGTCAGCTCGTCGACAGAGTGAGGGAAGGAGGGAGGAGGGGCAGAGTCCCTGCCAGGCGGGCGACGCGCGCGCGCTGGCGGCTCGGCGACAGAGGTCGCGAGTGCGAGAGGCCCGGCCGACAGGTGGACACGCGGGCACCGCCAGCTCGGCGGCAGAGTGAGGGAAGGGGCGGAGGGGCAGACAGCCTGACAACCGGGCGACGGGCGCGCGCTGGCGCCTCGGCTGGCGAGGTCGCGAGTGGGAGAGGCCCTGCCCGCAGGTGGACACGCGGGCACCCGCAGCTCGTCGAGAGTTAGGGAAGGGGGGAAGTCAGGGAAGGGGGGGAGGGGATAGAACCCCGTCGGGCTCGTCGACCCGCGGCTCCTGGCGGCTCTGCGGCCGAGTTAGGGGAGGAGTGGGGGAGGGGCAGACAGCCTGACAGCCGGGCGACGGGCGCGCGCTGGCGGCTCGGCGGGCGAGGTCGCGAGTGGGAGAGGCCCTGCCCGAAGGTGGACCCGCGGGCACCCGCAGCTCGTCGACAGGGTTAGGGAAGGGGGGGAGGGGATAGAGCCCCGTCGGGCTCGTCGACCCGCGGCTCCTGGCGGCTCTGCGGCCGAGTTAGGGAAGGGGGGGAGGGGCAGACTCCCTGCCAGGCGGGCGACGCGCGCGCGCTGGCGGCTGGGCGCCATAGGTCGCGAGTGCGAGAGGCTCGGCCGACAGGTGGACACGCGGGCACCGCCAGCTCGGCGGCAGAGTGAGGGAAGTGGGGGGAGGGGCAGACACCCTGACAACCGGGCGACGGGCGCGCGCTGGCGGCTCGGCGGGCGAGGTCGCGAGTGGGAGAGGCCCGGCCGACAGCTGGACCCGCGGGCACCGCCAGCTCGGCGGCAGAGTGAGGGAAGGAGGGAGGAGGGGCGGAGTCCCTGCCAGGGGGGCGACGCGCGCGCGCTGGCGGCTCGGCGCCAGAGGTCGCGAGTGCCAGAGGCCCGACCGACAGGTGGACACGCGGGCACCGACAGCTCGGCGGCAGAGTGAGGGAAGGGGGGGAGGGGCAGACAGCCTGACAACCGGGCGACGGGCGCGCGCTGGCGCCTCGGCTGGCGAGGTCGCGAGTGGGAGAGGCCCTGCCCGCAGGTGGACACGCGGGCACCCGCAGCTCGTCGAGAGTTAGGGAAGGGGGGAAGTCAGGGAAGGGGGGGAGGGGATAGAACGCCGTCGGGCTCGTCGACCCGCGGCTCCTGGCGGCTCTGCGGCCGAGTTAGGGGAGGAGTGGGGGAGGGGCAGACAGCCTGACAGCCGGGCGACGGGCGCGCGCTGGCGGCTCGGCGGGCGAGGTCGCGAGTGGGAGAGGCCCTGCCCGCAGGTGGACCCGGGCAGCTCGTCGACAGGGTTAGGGAAGGGGGGGAGGGGATAGAGCCCCGTCGGGCTCGTCGACCCGCGGCTCCTGGCGGCTCTGCGGCCGAGTTAGGGAAGGGGGGGAGGGGCAGACTCCCTGCCAGGCGGGCGACGCGCGCGCGCTGGCGGCTGGGCGCCATAGGTCGCGAGTGCGAGAGGCCCGGCCGACAGGTGGACACGCGGGCACCGCCAGCTCGGCGGCAGAGTGAGGGAAGGGGGGGGAGGGGCAGACACCCTGACAACCGGGCGACGGGCGCGCGCTGGCGGCTCGGCGGGCGAGGTCGCGAGTGGGAGAGGCCCGGCCGACAGCTGGACCCGCGGGCACCGCCAGCTCGGCGGCAGAGTGAGGGAAGGAGGGAGGAGGGGCGGAGTCCCTGCCAGGCGGGCGACGCGCGCGCGCTGGCGGCTCGGCGGCAGAGGTCGCGAGTGCGAGAGTCCCGGCCGACAGGTGGACACGCGGGCACCGCCAGCTCGGCGGCAGAGTGAGGGAAGGAGGGAGGAGGGGCGGAGTCCCTGCCAGGCGGGCGACGCGCGCGCGCTGGCGGCTCGGCGCCAGAGGTCGCGAGTGCGAGAGGCCCGGCCGACAGGTGGACACGCGGGCACCGCCAGCTCGGCGGCAGAGTGAGGGAAGGGGGGGAGGGGCAGACAGCCTGACAACCGGGCGACGGGCGCGCGCTGGCGTCTCGGCTGGCGAGGTCGCGAGTGGGAGAGGCCCTGCCCGCAGGTGGACACGCGGGCACCCGCAGCTCGTCGAGAGTTAGGGAAGGGGGGAAGTCAGGGAAAGGGGGGAGGGGATAGAACCCCGTCGGGCTCGTCGACCCGCGGCTCCTGGCGGCTCTGCGGCCGAGTTAGGGGAGGAGTGGGGGAGGGGCAGACAGCCTGACAGCCGGGCGACGGGCGCGCGCTGGCGGCTCGGCGGGTGAGGTCGCGAGTGGGAGAGGCCCTGCCCGCAGGTGGACCCGCGGGCACCCGCAGCTCGTCGACAGGGTTAGGGAAGGGGGGGAGGGGATAGAGCCCCGTCGGCCTCGTCGACCCGCGGTTCCTGGCGGCTCTGCGGCCGAGTTAGGGAAGGGGGGGAGGGGCAGACTCCCTGCCAGGCTGGCGACGCGCGCGCGCTGGCGGCTGGGCGCCATAGGTCGCGAGTGCGAGAGGCCCGGCCGACAGGTGGACACGCGGGCACCGCCAGCTCGGCGGCAGAGTGAGGGAAGGGGGGGGAGGGGCAGACACCCTGACAACCGGGCGACGGGCGCGCGCTGGCGGCTCGGCGGGCGAGGTCGCGAGTGGGAGAGGCCCGGCCGACAGCTGGACCCGCGGGCACCGACAGCTCGGGGGCAGAGTGAGGGAAGGAGGGAGGAGGGGCGGAGTCCCTGCCAGGCGGGCGACGCGCGCGCGCTGGCGGCTCGGCGGCAGAGGTCGCGAGTGCGAGAGGCCCGGCCGACAGGTGGACACGCGGGCACCGCCAGCTCGTCGACAGAGTGAGGGAAGGAGGGAGGAGGGGCAGAGTCCCTGCCAGGCTGGCGACGCGCGCGTGCCGGCGTCTCGGCGGCAGGGGTCGCGAGTGCGAGAGGCCCGGCCGACAGGTGGACCCGCGGGCACCGCCAGCTCGGCGGCAGAGTGAGGGAAGGAGGGAGGAGGGGCAGAGTCCCTGCCAGGCGGCCGACGCGCGCGCGCTGGTGGCTCGGCGACAGAGGTCGCGAGTGCGAGAGGCCCGGCCGACAGGTGGACACGCGGGCACCGCCAGCTCGGCGGCAGAATGAGGGAAGGGGGGGGAGGCGCAGACAGCCTGACAGCCGGGCGACGGGCGCCCGCTGGCGCCTCGGCTGGCGAGGTCGCGAGTGGGAGAGGCCCTGCCCGCAGGTGGACACGCGGGCACCCGCAGCTCGTCGAGAGTTAGGGAAGGGGGGAAGTCAGGGAAGGGGGGGAGGGGATAGAGCCCCGTCGGGCTCGTCGACCCGCGGCTCCTGGCGGCTCTGCGGCCGAGTTAGGGAAGGGGGGGAGGGGCAGACTCCCTGCCAGGCGGGCGACGCGCGCGCGCTGGCGGCTGGGCGCCATAGGTCGCGAGTGCGAGAGGCCCGGCCGACAGGTGGACACGCGGGCACCGCCAGCTCGGCGGCAGAGTGAGGGAAGGGGGGGGAGGGGCAGACACCCTGACAACCGGGCGACGGGCGCGCGCTGGCGGCTCGGCGGGCGAGGTCGCGAGTGGGAGAGGCCCGGCCGACAGCTGGACCCGCGGGCACCGCCAGCTCGGCGGCAGAGTGAGGGAAGGGGGGGGAGGGGCAGACACCCTGACAACCGGGCGACGGGCGCGCGCTGGCGGCTCGGCGGCAGAGGTCGCGAGTGCGAGAGGCCCGGCCGACAGGTGGACACGCGGGCACCGCCAGCTCGTCGACAGAGTGAGGGAAGGAGGGAGGAGGGGCAGAGTCCCTGCCAGGCTGGCGACGCGCGCGTGCCGGCGTCTCGGCGGCAGGGGTCGCGAGTGCGAGAGGCCCGGCCGACAGGTGGACCCGCGGGCACCGCCAGCTCGGCGGCAGAGTGAGGGAAGGAGGGAGGAGGGGCAGAGTCCCTGCCAGGCGGGCGACGCGCGCGCGCTGGCGGCTCGGCGACAGAGGTCGCGAGTGCGAGAGGCCCGGCCGACAGGTGGACACGCGGGCACTGCCAGCTCGGCGGCAGAGTGAGGGAAGGGGGGGAGGGGCAGACACCCTGACAACCGGGCGACGGGCGCGCGCTGGCGGCTCGGCGGGCGAGGTCGCGAGTGGGAGAGGCCCGGCCGACAGCTGGACCCGCGGGCACCGCCAGTTCGGCGGCAGAGTGAGGGAAGGAGGGAGGAGGGGCGGAGTCCCTGCCAGGCGGGCGACGCGCGCGCGCTGGCGGCTCGGCGGCAGAGGTCGCGAGTGCGAGAGGCCCGGCCGACAGGTGGACACGCGGGCACCGCCAGCTCGGCGGCAGAGTGAGGGAAGGAGGGAGGAGGGGCGGAGTCCCTGCCAGGCGGGCGACGCGCGCGCGCTGGCGGCTCGGCGCCAGAGGTCGCGAGTGCGAGAGGCCCGGCCGACAGGTGGACACGCGGGCACCGCCAGCTCGGCGGCAGAGTGAGGGAAGGGGGGGAGGGGCAGACAGCCTGACAACCGGGCGACGGGCGCGCGCTGGCGCCTCGGCTGGCGAGGTCGCGAGTGGGAGAGGCCCTGCCCGCAGGTGGACACGCGGGCACCCGCAGCTCGTCGAGAGTTAGGGAAGGGGGGAAGTCAGGGAAGGGGGGTGGGGATAGAACGCCGTCGGGCTCGTCGACCCGCGGCTCCTGGCGGCTCTGCGGCCGAGTTAGGGGAGGAGTGGGGGAGGGGCAGACAGCCTGACAGCCGGGCGACGGGCGCGCGCTGGCGTCTCGGCGGGCGAGGTCGCGAGTGGGAGAGGCCCTGCCCGCAGGTGGACCCGCGGGCACCCGCAGCTCGTCGACAGGGTTAGGGAAGGGGGGGAGGGCATAGAGCCCCGTCGGGCTCGTCGACCCGCGGCTCCTGGCGGCTCTGCGGCCGAGTTAGGGAAGGGGGGGAGGGGCAGACTCCCTGCCAGGCGGGCGACGCGCGCGCGCTGGCGGCTGGGCGCCATAGGTCGCGAGTGCGAGAGGCCCGGCCGACAGGTGGACACGCGGGCACCGCCAGCTCGGCGGCAGAGTGAGGGAAGGGGGGGGAGGGGCAGACACCCTGACAACCGGGCGACGGGCGCGCGCTGGCGGCTCGGCGGGCGAGGTCGCGAGTGGGAGAGGCCCGGCCGACAGCTGGACCCGCGGGCACCGCCAGCTCGGCGGCAGAGTGAGGGAAGGAGGGAGGAGGGGCGGAGTCCCTGCCAGGCGGGCGACGCGCGCGCGCTGGCGGCTCGGCGGCAGAGGTCGCGAGTGCGAGAGGCCCGGCCGACAGGTGGACACGCGGGCACCGCCAGCTCGTCGACAGAGTGAGGGAAGGAGGGAGGAGGGGCAGAGTCCCTGCCAGGCTGGCGACGCGCGGGTGCCGGCGTCTCGGCGGCAGGGGTCGCGAGTGCGAGAGGCCCGGCCGCCAGGTGGACCCGCGGGCACCACCAGCTCGGCGGCAGAGTGAGGGAAGGAGGGAGGAGGGGCAGAGTCCCTGCCAGGCGGGCGACGCGCGCGCGCTGGCGGCTCGGCGACAGAGGTCGCGAGTGCGAGAGGCCCGGCCGACAGGTGGACACGCGGGCACCGCCAGCTCGGCGGCAGAATGAGGGAAGGGGGGGGAGGCGCAGACAGCCTGACAGCCGGGCGACGGGCGAGCGCTGGCGGCTCGGCGGGCGAGGTCGCGAGTGGGAGAGGCCCTGCCCGCAGGTGGACACGTGGGCACCCGCAGCTCGTCGAGAGTTAGGGAAGGGGGGGAGTTAGGGAAGGGGGGGAGGGGATAGAACCCCGTCGGGCTCGTCGACCCGCGGCTCCTGGCGGCTCTGCGGCCGAGTTAGGGGAGGAGTGGGGGAGGGGCAGACAGCCTGACAGCCGGGCGACGGGCGCGCGCTGGCGGCTCGGCGGGCGAGGTCGCGAGTGGGAGAGGCCCTGCCCGCAGGTGGACCCGCGGGCACCCGCAGCTCGTCGACAGGGTTAGGGAAGGGGGGGAGGGGATAGAGCCCCGTCGGGCTCGTCGACCCGCGACTCCTGGCGGCTCTGCGGCCGAGTTAGGGAAGGGGGGGGAGGGGCAGACTCCCTGCCAGGCGGGCGACGCGCGCGCGCTGGCGGCTGGGCGCCATAGGTCGCGAGTGCGAGAGGCCCGGCCGACAGGTGGACACGCGGGCACCGCCAGCTCGGCGGCAGAGTGAGGGAAGGGGGGGAGGGGCAGACACCCTGACAACCGGGCGACGGGCGCGCGCTGGCGGCTCGGCGGGCGAGGTCGCGAGTGGGAGAGGCCCGGCCGACAGCTGGACCCGCGGGCACCGCCAGCTCGGCGGAAGAGTGAGGGAAGGAGGGAGGAGGGGCGGAGTCCCTGCCAGGGGGGCGACGCGTGCGCGCTGGCGGCTCGGCGGCAGAGGTCGCGAGTGCGAGAGGCCCGGCCGACAGGTGGACACGCGGGCACCGCCAGCTCGTCGACAGAGTGAGGGAAGGAGGGAGGAGGGGCAGAGTCCCTGCCAGGCTGGCGACGCGCGCGTGCCGGCGTCTCGGCGGCAGGGGTCGCGAGTGCGAGAGGCCCGGCCGACAGGTGGACCCGCGGGCACCGCCAGCTCGGCGGCAGAGTGAGGGAAGGAGGGAGGAGGGGCAGAGTCCCTGCCAGGCGGGCGACGCGCGCGCGCTGGCGGCTCGGCGACAGAGGTCGCGAGTGCGAGAGGCCCGGCCGACAGGTGGACACGCGGGCACCGCCAGCTCGGCGGCAGAATGAGGGAAGGGGGGGAGGCGCAGACAGCCTGACAGCCGGGCGTCGGGCGGGCGCTGGCGGCTCGGCGGGCGAGGTCGCGAGTGGGAGAGGCCCTGCCCGCAGGTGGACACGCGGGCACCCGCAGCTCGTCGAGAGTTAGGGAAGGGGGGGAGTTAGGGAAGGGGGGGAGGGGATAGAACCCCGTCGGGCTCGTCGACCCGCGGCTCCTGGCGGCTCTGCGGCCGAGTTAGGGGAGGAGTGGGGGAGGGGCAGACAGCCTGACAGCCGGGCGACGGGCGCGCGCTGGCGGCTCGGCCGGCGAGGTCGCGAGTGGTAGAGGCCCTGCCCGCAGGTGGACCCGCGGGCACCCGCAGCTCGTCGACAGGGTTAGGGAAGGGGGGGAGGGGATAGAGCCCCGTCGGGCTCGTCGACCCGCGGCTCCTGGCGGCTCTGCGGCCGAGTTAGGGAAGGGGGGGGAGGGGCAGACTCCCTGCCAGGCGGGCGACGCGCGCGCGCTGGCGGCTGGGCGCCATAGGTCGCGAGGGCGAGAGGCCCGGCCGACAGGTGGACACGCGGGCACCGCCAGCTCGGCGGCAGAGTGAGGGAGGGGGGGGAGGGGCAGACACCCTGACAACCGGGCGACGGGCGCGCGCTGGCGGCTCGGCGGGCGAGGTCGCGAGTGGGAGAGGCCCGGCCGACAGCTGGACCCGCGGGCACCGCCAGCTCGGCGGCAGAGTGAGGGAAGGAGGGAGGAGGGGCGGAGTCCCTGCCAGGCGGGCGACGCGCGCGCGCTGGCGGCTCGGCGGCAGAGGTCGCGAGTGCGAGAGGCCCGGCCGACAGGTGGACACGCGGGCACCGCCAGCTCGGCGGCAGAGTGAGGGAAGGAGGGAGGAGGGGCGGAGTCCCTGCCAGGCGGGCGACGCGCGCGCGCTGGCGGCTCGGCGCCAGAGGTCGCGAGTGCGAGAGGCCCGGCCGACAGGTGGACACGCGGGCACCGCCAGCTCGGCATCAGAGTGAGGGAAGGGGGGGAGGGGCAGACAGCCTGACAACCGGGCGACGGGCGCGCGCTGGCGCCTCGGCTGGCGAGGTCGCGAGTGGGAGAGGCCCTGCCCGCAGGTGGACACGCGGGCACCCGCAGCTCGTCGAGAGTTAGGGAAGGGGGGAAGTCAGGGAAGGGGGGGAGGGGATAGAACGCCGTCGGGCTCGTCGACCCGCGGCTCCTGGCGGCTCTGCGGCCGAGTTAGGGGAGGAGTGGGGGAGGGGAAGACAGCATGACAGCCGGGCGACGGGCGCGCGCTGGCGGCTCGGCGGGCGAGGTCACGAGTGGGAGAGGCCCTGCCCGAAGGTGGACCCGCGGGCACCCGCAGCTCGTCGACAGGGTTAGGGAAGGGGGGGAGGGGATAGAGCCCCGTCGGGCTCGTCGACCCGCGGCTCCTGGCGGCTCTGCGGCCGAGTTAGGGAAGGGGGGGAGGGGCAGACTCCCTGCCAGGCGGGCGACGCGCGCGCGCTGGCGGCTGGGCGCCATAGGTCGCGAGTGCGAGAGGCCCGGCCGACAGGTGGACACGCGGGCACCGCCAGCTCGGCGGCAGAGTGAGGGAAGGGGGGGGAGGGGCAGACACCCTGACAACCGGGCGACGGGCGCGCGCTGGCGGCTCGGCGGGCGAGGTCGCGAGTGGGAGAGGCCCGGCCGACAGCTGGACCCGCGGGCACCGCCAGCTCGGCGGCAGAGTGAGGGAAGGAGGGAGGAGGGGCGGAGTCCCTGCCAGGCGGGCGACGCGCGCGCGCTGGCGGCTCGGCGGCAGAGGTCGCGAGTGCGAGAGGCCCGGCCGACAGGTGGACACGCGGGCACCGCCAGCTCGGCGGCAGAGTGAGGGAAGGAGGGAGGAGGGGCGGAGTCCCTGCCAGGCGGGCGACGCGCGCGCGCTGGCGGCTCGGCGCCAGAGGTCGCGAGTGCGAGAGGCCCGGCCGACAGGTGGACACGCGGGCACCGACAGCTCGGCGGCAGAGTGAGGGAAGGGGGGGAGGGGCAGACAGCCTGACAACCGGGCGACGGGCGCGCGCTGGCGCCTCGGCTGGCGAGGTCGCGAGTGGGAGAGGCCCTGCCCGCAGGTGGACACGCGGGCACCCGCAGCTCGTCGAGAGTTAGGGAAGGGGGGAAGTCAGGGAAGGGGGGGAGGGGATAGAACCCCGTCGGGCTCGTCGACCCGCGGCTCCTGGCGGCTCTGCGGCCGAGTTAGGGGAGGAGTGGGGGAGGGGCAGACAGCCTGACAGCCGGGCGACGGGCGCGCGCTGGCGGCTCGGCGGGCGAGGTCGCGAGTGGGAGAGGCCCTGCCCGCAGGTGGACCCGCGGGCACCCGCAGCTCGTCGACAGGGTTAGGGAAGGGGGGGAGGGGATAGAGCCCCGTCGGGCTCGTCGACCCGCGGCTCCTGGCGGCTCTGCGGACGAGTTAGGGAAGGGGGGGAGGGGCAGACTCCCTGCCAGGCGGGCGTCGCGCGCGCGCTGGCGGCTGGGCGCCATAGGTCGCGAGTGCGAGAGGCCCGGCCGACAGGTGGACACGCGGGCACCGCCAGCTCGGCGGCAGAGTGAGGGAAGGGGGGGAGGGGCAGACACCCTGACAACCGGGCGACGGGCGCGCGCTGGCGGCTCGGCGGGCGAGGTCGCGAGTGGGAGAGGCCCGGCCGACAGCTGGACCCGCGGGCACCGCCAGCTCGGCGGCAGAGTGAGGGAAGGAGGGAGGAGGGGCGGAGTCCCTGCCAGGCGGGCGACGCGCGCGCGCTGGCGGCTCGGCGGCAGAGGTCGCGAGTGCGAGAGGCCCGGCCGACAGGTGGACACGCGGGCACCGCCAGCTCGTGGACAGAGTGAGGGAAGGAGGGAGGAGGGGCAGAGTCCCTGCCAGGCTGGCGACGCGCGCGTGCCGGCGTCTCGGCGGCAGGGGTCGCGAGTGCGAGAGGCCCGGCCGACAGGTGGACACGCGGGCACCGCCAGCTCGGCGGCAGAATGAGGGAAGGGGGGGGAGGCGCAGACAGCCTGACAGCCTGGCGACGGGCGAGCGCTGGCGGCTCGGCGGGCGAGGTCGCGAGTGGGAGAGGCCCTGCCCGCAGGTGGACACGCGGGCACCCGCAGCTCGTCGAGAGTTAGGGAAGGGGGGAAGTCAGGGAAGGGGGGGAGGGGATAGAACCCCGTCGGGCTCGTCGACCCGCGGCTCCTGGCGGCTCTGCGGCCGAGTTAGGGGAGGAGTGGGGGAGGGGCAGACAGCCTGACAGCCGGGCGACGGGCGCGCGCTGGCGGCTCGGCGGGCGAGGTCGCGAGTGGGAGAGGCCCTGCCCGCAGGTGGACCCGCGGGCACCCGCAGCTCGTCGACAGGGTTAGGGAAGGGGGGGAGGGGATAGAGCCCCGTCGGGCTCGTCGACCCGCGGCTCCTGGCGGCTCTGCGGCCGAGTTAGGGAAGGGGGGGAGGGGCAGACTCCCTGCCAGGCGGGCGACGCGCGCGCGCTGGCGGCTGGGCGCCATAGGTCGCGAGTGCGAGAGGCCCGGCCGACAGGTGGACACGCGGGCACCGCCAGCTCGGCGGCAGAGTGAGGGAAGGGGGGAGGAGGGACGGAGTCCCTGCCAGGCGGGCGACGCGCGCGCGCTGGCGGCTCGGCGGCAGAGGTCGCGAGTGCGAGAGGCCCGGCCGACAGGTGGACACGCGGGCACCGCCAGCTCGTCGACAGAGTGAGGGAAGGAGGGAGGAGGGGCAGAGTCCCTGCCAGGCTGGCGACGCGCGCGTGCCGGCGTCTCGGCGGCAGGGGTCGCGAGTGCGAGAGGCCCGGCCGACAGGTGGACCCGCGGGCACCGCCAGCTCGGCGGCAGAGTGAGGGAAGGAGGGAGGAGGGGCAGAGTCCCTGCCAGGCTGGCGACGCGCGCGTGCCGGCGTCTCGGCGGCAGGGGTCGCGAGTGCGAGAGGCCCGGCCGACAGGTGGACCCGCGGGCACCGCCAGCTCGGCGGCAGAGTGAGGGAAGGGGGGGGAGGGGCAGACACCCTGACAACCGGGCGACGGGCGCGCGCTGGCGGCTCGGCGGGCGAGGTCGCGAGTGGGAGAGGCCCGGCCGACAGCTGGACCCGCGGGCACCGCCAGCTCGGCGACAGAGTGAGGGAAGGAGGGAGGAGGGGCGGAGTCCCTGCCAGGCGGGCGACGCGCGCGCGCTGGCGGCTCGGCGGCAGAGGTCGCGAGTGCGAGAGGCCCGGCCGACAGGTGGACACGCGGGCACCGCCAGCTCGGCGGCAGAGTGAGGGAAGGAGGGAGGAGGGGCGGAGTTCCTGCCAGGCGGGCGACGCGCGCGCGCTGGCGGCTCGGCGCCAGAGGTCGCGAGTGCGAGAGGCCCGGCCGACAGGTGGACACGCGGGCACCGCCAGCTCGGCGGCAGAGTGATGGAAGGGGGGGAGGGGCAGACAGCCTGACAGCCGGGCGACGGGCGCGCGCTGGCGCCTCGGCTGGCGAGGTCGCGAGTGGGAGAGGCCCTGCCCGCAGGTGGACACGCGGGCACCCGCAGCTCGTCGAGAGTTAGGGAAGGGGGGAAGTCAGGGAAGGGGGGGAGGGGATAGAACCCCGTCGGGCTCGTCGACCCGCGGCTCCTGGCGGCTCTGCGGCCGAGTTAGGGGAGGAGTGGGGGAGGGGCAGACAGCCTGACAGCCGGGCGACGGGCGCGCGCTGGCGGCTCGGCGGGCGAGGTCGCGAGTGGGAGAGGCCCTGCCCCCAGGTGGACCCGCGGGCACCCGCAGCTCGTCGACAGGGTTAGGGAAGGGGGGGAGGGGATAGAGCCCCGTCGGGCTCGTCGACCCGCGGCTCCTGGCGGCTCTGCGGCCGAGTTAGGGAAGGGGGGGAGGGGCAGACTCCCTGCCAGGCGGGCGACGCGCGCGCGCTGGCGGCTGGGCGCCATAGGTCGCGAGTGCGAGAGGCCCGGCCGACAGGTGGACACGCGGGCACCGCCAGCTCGGCGGCAGAGTGAGGGAAGGGGGGGGAGGGGCAGACACCCTGACAACCGGGCGACGGGCGCGCGCTGGCGGCTCGGCGGGCGAGGTCGCGAGTGGGAGAGGCCCGGCCGACAGCTGTACCCGCGGGCACCGCCAGCTCGGCGGCAGAGTGAGGGAAGGAGGGAGGAGGGGCGGAGCCCCTGCCAGGCGGGCGACGCGCGCGCGCTGGCGGCTCGGCGCCAGAGGTCGCGAGTGGGAGAGGCCCGGCCGACAGCTGGACCCGCGGGCACCGCCAGCTCGGCGGCAGAGTGAGGGAAGGAGGGAGGAGGGGCGGAGTCCCTGCCAGGCTGGCGACGCGCGCGTGCCGGCGTCTCGGCGGCAGGGGTCGCGAGTGCGAGAGGCCCGGCCGACAGGTGGACCCGCGGGCACCGCCAGCTCGGCGGCAGAGTGAGGGAAGGAGGGAGGAGGGGCAGAGTCCCTGCCAGGCGGGCGACGCGCGCGCGCTGGCGGCTCGGCGACAGAGGTCGCGAGTGCGAGAGGCCCGGCCGACAGGTGGACACGCGGGCACCGCCAGCTCGGCGGCAGAATGAGGGAAGGGGGGGGAGGCGCAGACAGCCTGACACCCGGGCGACGGGCGAGCTCTGGCGGCTCGGCGGGCGAGGTCGCGAGTGGGAGAGGCCCTGCCCGCAGGTGGACACGCGGGCACCCGCAGCTCGTCGAGAGTTAGGGAAGGGGGGGAGTTAGGGAAGGGGGGGAGGGGATAGAACCCCGTCGGGCTCGTCGACCCGCGGCTCCTGGCGGCTCTGCGGCCGAGTTAGGGGAGGAGTGGGGGAGGGGCAGACAGCCTGACAGCCGGGCGACGGGCGCGCGCTGGCGGCTCGGCGGGCGAGGTCGCGAGTGGGAGAGGCCCTGCCCGCAGGTGGACCCGCGGGCACCCGCAGCTCGTCGACAGGGTTAGGGAAGGGGGGGAGGGGATAGAGCCCCGTCGGGCTCGTCGACCCGCGGCTCCTGGCGGCTCTGCGGCCGAGTTAGGGAAGGGGGGGGAGGGGCAGACTCCCTGCCAGGCGGGCGACGCGCGCGCGCTGGCGGCTGGGCGCCATAGGTTGCGAGTGCGAGAGGCCCGGCCGACAGGTGGACACGCGGGCACCACCAGCTTGGCGGCAGAGTGAGGGAAGGGGGGGGAGGGGCAGACACCCTGACAACCGGGCGACGGGCGCGCGCTGGCGGCTCGGCGGGCGAGGTCGCGAGTGGGAGAGGCCCGGCCGACAGCTGGACCCGCGGGCACCGCCAGCTCGGCGGCAGAGTGAGGGAAGGAGGGAGGAGGGGCGGAGTCCCTGCCAGGCGGGCGACGCGCGCGCGCTGGCGGCTCGGCGGCAGAGGTCGCGAGTGCGAGAGGCCCGGCCGACAGGTGGACACGCGGGCACCGCCAGCTCGGCGGCAGAGTGAGGGAAGGAGGGAGGAGGGGCGGAGTCCCTGCCAGGCGGGCGACGCGCGCGCGGTGGTGGCTCGGCGCCAGAGGTCGCGAGTGCGAGAGGCCCGGCCGACAGGTGGACACGCGGGCACCGCCAGCTCGGTGGCAGAGTGAGGGAAGGGGGGGAGGGGCAGACAGCCTGACAACCGGGCGACGGGCGCGCGCTGGCGCCTCGGCTGGCGAGGTCGCGAGTGGGAGAGGCCCTGCCCGCAGGTGGACACGCGGGCACCCGCAGCTCGTCGAGAGTTAGGGAAGGGGGGAAGTCAGGGAAGGGGGGGAGGGGATAGAACCCCGTCGGGCTCGTCGACCCGCGGCTCCTGGCGGCTCTGCGGCCGAGTTAGGGGAGGAGTGGGGGAGGGGCAGACAGCCTGACAGCCGGGCGACGGGCGCGCGCTGGCGGCTCGGCGGGCGAGGTCGCGAGTGGGAGAGGCCCTGCCCGCAGGTGGACCCGCGGGCACCCGCAGCTCGTCGACAGGGTTAGGGAAGGGGGGGAGGGGATAGAGCCCCGTCGGGCTCGTCGACCCGCGGCTCCTGGCGGCTCTGCGGACGAGTTAGGGAAGGGGGGGAGGGGCAGACTCCCTGCCAGGCGGGCGTCGCGCGCGCGCTGGCGGCTGGGCGCCATAGGTCGCGAGTGCGAGAGGCCCGGCCGACAGGTGGACACGCGGGCACCGCCAGCTCGGCGGCAGAGTGAGGGAAGGGGGGGAGGGGCAGACACCGTGACAACCGGGCGACGGGCGCGCGCTGGCGGCTCGGCGGGCGAGGTCGCGAGTGGGAGAGGCCCGGCCGACAGCTGGACCCGCGGGCACCGCCAGCTCGGCGGCAGAGTGAGGGAAGGAGGGAGGAGGGGCGGAGTCCCTGCCAGGCGGGCGACGCGCGCGCGCTGGCGGCTCGGCGGCAGAGGTCGCGAGTGCGAGAGGCCCGGCCGACAGGTGGACACGCGGGCACCGCCAGCTCGTGGACAGAGTGAGGGAAGGAGGGAGGAGGGGCAGAGTCCCTGCCAGGCTGGCGACGCGCGCGTGCCGGCGTCTCGGCGGCAGGGGTCGCGAGTGCGAGAGGCCCGGCCGACAGGTGGACACGCGGGCACCGCCAGCTCGGCGGCAGAATGAGGGAAGGGGGGGGAGGCGCAGACAGCCTGACAGCCGGGCGACGGGCGAGCGCTGGCGGCTCGGCGGGCGAGGTCGCGAGTGGGAGAGGCCCTGCCCGCAGGTGGACACGCGGGCACCCGCAGCTCGTCGAGAGTTAGGGAAGGGGGGAAGTCAGGGAAGTGGGGGAGGGGATAGAACCCCGTCGGGCTCGTCGACCCGCGGCTCCTGGCGGCTCTGCGGCCGAGTTAGGGGAGGAGTGGGGGAGGGGCAGACAGCCTGACAGCCGGGCGACGGGCGCGCGCTGGCGGCTCGGCGGGCGAGGTCGCGAGTGGGAGAGGCCCTGCCCGCAGGTGGACCCGCGGGCACCCGCAGCTCGTCGACAGGGTTAGGGAAGGGGGGGAGGGGATAGAGCCCCGTCGGGCTCGTCGACCCGCGGCTCCTGGCGGCTCTGCGGCCGAGTTAGGGAAGGGGGGGAGGGGCAGACTCCCTGCCAGGCGGGCGACGCGCGCGCGCTGGCGGCTGGGCGCCATAGGTCGCGAGTGCGAGAGGCCCGGCCGACAGGTGGACACGCGGGCACCGCCAGCTCGGCGGCAGAGTGAGGGAAGGGGGGGGAGGGGCAGACACCCTGACAACCGGGCGACGGGCGCGCGCTGGCGGCTCGGCGGGCGAGGTCGCGAGTGGGAGAGGCCCGGCCGACAGCTGGACCCGCGGGCACCGCCAGCTCGGCGGCAGAGTGAGGGAAGGAGGGAGGAGGGGCGGAGTCCCTGCCAGGCGGGCGACGCGCGCGCGCTGGCGGCTCGGCGGCAGAGGTCGCGAGTGCGAGAGGCCCGGCCGACAGGTGGACACGCGGGCACCGCCAGCTCGTCGACAGAGTGAGGGAAGGAGGGAGGAGGGGCAGAGTCCCTGCCAGGCTGGCGACGCGCGCGTGCCGGCGTCTCGGCGGCAGGGGTCGCGAGTGCGAGAGGCCCGGCCGACAGGTGGACCCGCGGGCACCGCCAGCTCGGCGGCAGAGTGAGGGAAGGAGGGAGGAGGGGCAGAGTCCCTGCCAGGCGGGCGACGCGGGCGCGTTGGCGGCTCGGCGACAGAGGTCGCGAGTGCGAGAGGCCCGGCCGACAGGTGGACAAGCGGGCACCGCCAGCTCGGCGGCAGAATGAGGGAAGGGGGGGGAGGCGCAGACAGCCTGACAGCCGGGCGACGGGCGAGCGCTGGCAGCTCGGCGGGCGAGGTCGCGAGTGGGAGAGGCCCTGCCCGCAGGTGGACACGCGGGCACCCGCAGCTCGTCGAGAGTTAGGGAAGGGGGGGAGTCAGGGAAGGGGGGGAGGGGATAGAACCCCGTCGGGCTCGTCGACCCGCGGCTCCTGGCGGCTCTGCGGCCGAGTTAGGGGAGGAGTGGGGGAGGGGCAGACAGCCTGACAGCCGGGCGACGGGCGCGCGCTGGCGGCTCGGCGGGCGAGGTCGCGAGTGGGAGAGGCCCTGCCCGCAGGTGGACCCGCGGGCACCCGCAGCTCGTCGACAGGGTTAGGGAAGGGGGGGAGGGGATAGAGCCCCGTCGGGCTCGTCGACCCGCGGCTCCTGGCGGCTCTGCGGCCGAGTTAGGGAAGGGGGGGGAGGGGCAGACTCCCTGCCAGGCGGGCGACGCGTGCGCGCTGGCGGCTGGGCGCCATAGGTCGCGAGTGCGAGAGGCCCGGCCGACAGGTGGACACGCGGGCACCGCCAGCTCGGCGGCAGAGTGAGGGAAGGGGGGGGAGGGGCAGACACCCTGACAACCGGGCGACGGGCGCGCGCTGGCGGCTCGGCGGGCGAGGTCGCGAGTGGGAGAGGCCCAGCCGACAGCTGGACCCGCGGGCACCGCCAGCTCGGCGGCAGAGTGAGGGAAGGAGGGAGGAGGGGCGGAGTCCCTGCCAGGCGGGCGACGCGCGCGCGCTGGCGTCTCGGCGGCAGAGGTCGCGAGTGCGAGAGGCCCGGCCGACAGGTGGACACGCGGGCACCGCCAGCTCGGCGGCAGAGTGAGGGAAGGAGGGAGGAGGGGCGGAGTCCCTGCCAGGCGGGCGACGCGCGCGCCCGCTGGCGGCTCGGCGCCAGAGGTCGCGAGTGCGAGAGGCCCGGCCGACAGGTGGACACGCGGGCACCGCCAGCTCGGCGGCAGAGTGAGGGAAGGGGGGGAGGGGCAGACAGCCTGACAACCGGGCGACGGGCGCGCGCTGGCGCCTCGGCTGGCGAGGTCGCGAGTGGGAGAGGCCCTGCCCGCAGGTGGACACGCGGGCACCCGCAGCTCGTCGAGAGTTAGGGAAGGGGGGAAGTCAGGGAAGGGGGGGAGGGGATAGAACCCCGTCGGGCTCGTCGACCCGCGGCTCCTGGCGGCTCTGCGGCCGAGTTAGGGGAGGAGTGGGGGAGGGGCAGACAGCCTGACAGCCGGGCGACGGGCACGCGCTGGCGGCTCGGCGGGCGAGGTCGCGAGTGGGAGAGGCCCGGCCGACAGCTGGACCCGCGGGCACCGCCAGCTCGGCGGCAGAGTGAGGGAAGGGGGGGGAGGGGCAGACACCCTGACAAAAGGGCGACGGGCGCGCGCTGGCGGCTCGGCGGGCGAGGTCGCGAGTGGGAGAAGCCCGGCCGACAGCTGGACCCGCGGGCACCGCCAGCTCGGCGGCAGAGTGAGGGAAGGAGGGAGGAGGGGCGGAGTCCCTGCCAGGCGGGCGACGCGCGCGCGCTGGCGGCTCGGCGGCAGAGGTCGCGAGTGCGAGAGGCCCGGCCGACAGGTGGACACGCGGGCACCGCCAGCTCGTCGACAGAGTGAGGGAAGGAGGGAGGAGGGGCAGAGTCCCTGCCAGGCTGGCGACGCGCGCGTGCCGGCGTCTCGGCGGCAGGGGTCGCGAGTGCGAGAGGCCCGGCCGACAGGTGGACCCGCGGGCACCGCCAGCTCGGCGGCAGAGTGAGGGAAGGAGGGAGGAGGGGCAGAGTCCCTGCCAGGCGGGCGACGCGCGCGCGCTGGCGGCTCGGCGGCAGAGGTCGCGAGTGCGAGAGGCCCGGCCGACAGGTGGACACGCGGGCACCGCCAGCTCAGCGGCAGAGTGAGGGAAGGAGGGAGGAGGGGCGGAGTCCCAGCCAGGCGGGCGACGCGCGCGCGCTGGCGGCTCGGCGCCAGAGGTCGCGAGTGCGAGAGGCCCGGCCGACAGGTGGACAGGCGGGCACCGCCAGCTCGTCGACAGAGTGAGGGAAGGAGGGAGGAGGGGCAGAGTCCCTGCCAGGCTGGCGACGCGTGCGTGCCGGCGTCTCGGCGGCAGGGGTCGCGAGTGCGAGAGGCCCGGCCGACAGGTGGACACGCGGGCACCGCCAGCTCGTCGACAGAGTGAGGGAAGGAGGGAGGAGGGGCAGAGTCCCTGCCAGGCTGGCGACGCGCGCGTGCCGGCGTCTCGGCAGCAGGGGTCGCGAGTGCGAGAGGCCCGGCCGACAGGTGGACCGCGGGCACCGCCAGCTCGGCGGCAGAGTGAGGGAAGGAGGGAGGAGGGGCAGAGTCCCTGCCAGGCGGGCGACGCGCGCGCGCTGGCGGCTCGGCGACAGAGGGCGCGAGTGCGAGAGGCCCGGCCGACAGGTGGACACGCGGGCACCGCCAGCTCGGCGGCAGAATGAGGGAAGGGGGGGGAGGCGCAGACAGCCTGACAGCCGGGCGACGGGCGAGCGCTGGCGGCTCGGCGGGCGAGGTCGCGAGTGGGAGAGGCCCTGCCCGCAGGTGGACACGCGGGCACCCGCAGCTCGTCGAGAGTTAGGGAAGGGGGGGAGTTAGGGAAGGGGGGGAGGGGATAGAACCCCGTCGGGCTCGTCGACCCGCGGCTCCTGGCGGCTCTCCGGCCGAGTTAGGGGAGGAGTGGGGGAGGGGCAGACAGCCTGACAGCCGGGCGACGGGCGCGCGCTGGCGGCTCGGCGGGCGAGGTCGCGAGTGGGAGAGGCCCTGCCCGCAGGTGGACCCGCGGGCACCCGCAGCTCGTCGACAGGGTTAGGGAAGGGGGGGAGGGGATAGAGCCCCGTCGGGCTCGTCGACCCGCGGCTCCTGGCGGCTCTGCGGCCGAGTTAGGGAAGGGGGGGGAGGGGCAGACTCCCTGCCAGGCGGGCGACGCGCGCGCGCTGGCGGCTGGGCGCCATAGGTCGCGAGTGCGAGAGGCCCGGCCGACAGGTGGACACGCGGGCACCGCCAGCTCGGCGGCAGAGTGTGGGAAGGGGGGGGAGGGGCAGACACCTGACAACCGGGCGACGGGCGCGCGCTGGCGGCTCGGCGGGCGAGGTCGCGAGTGGGAGAGGCCCGGCCGACAGCTGGACCCGCGGGCACCGCCAGCTCGGCGGCAGAGTGAGGGAAGGAGGGAGGAGGGGCGGAGTCCCTGCCAGGCGGGCGACGCGCGCGCGCTGGCGGCTCGGCGGCAGAGGTCGCGAGTGCGAGAGGCCCGGCCGACAGGTGGACACGCGGGCACCGCCAGCTCGGCGGCAGAGTGAGGGATGGAGGGAGGAGGGGCGGAGTCCCTGCCAGGCGGGCGACGCGCGCGCGCTGGCGGCTCGGCGCCAGAGGTCGCGAGTGCGAGAGGCCCGGCCGACAGGTGGACACGCGGGCACCGCCAGCTCGGCGGCAGAGTGAGGGAAGGGGGGGAGGGGCAGACAGCCTGACAACCGGGCGACGGGCGCGCGCTGGCGCCTCGGCTGGCGAGGTCGCGAGTGGGAGAGGCCCTGCCCGCAGGTGGACACGCGGGCACCCGCAGCTCGTCGAGAGTTAGGGAAGGGGGGAAGTCAGGGAAGGGGGGGAGGGGATAGAACCCCGTCGGGCTCGTCGACCCGCGGCTCCTGGCGGCTCTGCGGCCGAGTTAGGGGAGGAGTGGGGGAGGGGCAGACAGCCTGACAGCCGGGCGACGGGCGCGCGCTGGCGGCTCGGCGGGCGAGGTCGCGAGTGGGAGAGGCCCTGCCCGCAGGTGGACCCGCGGGCACCCGCAGCTCGTCGACAGGGTTAGGGAAGGGGGGGAGGGGATAGAGCCCCGTCGGGCTCGTCGACCCGCGGCTCCTGGCGGCTCTGCGGCCGAGTTAGGGAAGGGGGGGAGGGGCAGACTCCCTGCCAGGCGGGCGACGCGCGCGCGCTGGCGGCTGGGCGCCATAGGTCGCGAGTGCGAGAGGCCCGGCCGACAGGTGGACACGCGGGCACCGCCAGCTCGGCGGCAGAGTGAGGGAAGGGGGGGAGGGGCAGACACCCTGACAACCGGGCGACGGGCGCGCGCTGGCGGCTCGGCGGGCGAGGTCGCGAGTGGGAGAGGCCCGGCCGACAGCTGGACCCGCGGGCACCGCCAGCTCGGCGGCAGAGTGAGGGAAGGAGGGAGGAGGGGCGGAGTCCCTGACAGGCGGGCGACGCGCGCGCGCTGGCGGCTCGGCGGCAGAGGTCGCGAGTGCGAGAGGCCCGGCCGACAGGTGGACACGCGGGCACCGCCAGCTCGGCGGCAGAGTGAGGGAAGGAGGGAGGAGGGGCGGAGTCCCTGCCAGGCGGGCGACGCGCGCGCGCTGGCGGCTCGGCGCCAGAGGTCGCGAGTGCGAGAGGCCCGGCCGACAGGTGGACACGCGGGCACCGCCAGCTCGGCGGCAGAGTGAGGGAAGGGGGGGAGGGGCAGACAGCCTGACAACCGGGCGACGGGCGCGCGCTGGCGCCTCGGCTGGCGAGGTCGCGAGTGGGAGAGGCCCTGCCCGAAGGTGGACACGCGGGCACCCGCAGCTCGTCGAGAGTTAGGGAAGGGGGGAAGTCAGGGAAGGGGGGGAGGGGATAGAACCCCGTCGGGCTCGTCGACCCGCGGCTCCTGGCGGCTCTGCGGCCGAGTTAGGGGAGGAGTGGGGGAGGGGCAGACAGCCTGACAGCCGGGCGACGGGCGCGCGCTGGCGGCTCGGCGGGCGAGGTCGCGAGTGGGAGAGGCCCTGCCCGCAGGTGGACCCGCGGGCACCCGCAGCTCGTCGACAGGGTTAGGGAAGGGGGGGAGTTAGGGAAGGGGGGGAGGGGCTAGAACCCCGTCGGGCTCGTCGACCCGCGGCTCCAAGCGGCTCTGCGGCCGAGTTAGGGGAGGAGGGGGGAGGGGCAGACAGCCTGACAGCCGGGCGACGGGCGCGCGCTGCCGGCTCGGCGGGCGAGGTCGTGAGTGGGAGAGGCCCTGCCCGCAGGTGGACCCGCGGGCACCCGCAGCTCGTCGACAGGGTTAGGGAAGGGGGGGAGGGGATAGAGCCCCGTCGGGCTCGTCGACCCGCGGCTCCTGGCGGCTCTGCGGCCGAGTTAGGGAAGGGGGGGGAGGGGCAGACTCCCTGCCAGGCGGGCGACGCGCGCGCGCTGGCGGCTGGGCGCCATAGGTCGCGAGTGCGAGAGGCCCGGCCGACAGGTGGACACGCGGGCACCGCCAGCTCGGAGGCAGAGTGAGGGAAGGGGGGGAGGGGCAGACACCCTGACAACCGGGCGACGGGCGCGCGCTGGCGGCTCGGCGGGCGAGGTCGCGAGTGGGAGAGGCCCGGCCGACAGCTGGACCCGCGGGCACCGCCAGCTCGGCGGCAGAGTGAGGGAAGGAGGGAGGAGGGGCGGAGTCCCTGCCAGGCGGGCGACGCGCCCGCGCTGGCGGCTCGGCGGCAGAGGTCGCGAGTGCGAGAGGCCCGGCCGACAGGTGGACACGCGGGCACCGCCAGCTCGGCGGCAGAGTGAGGGAAGGGGGGGGAGGGGCAGACACCCTGACAACCGGGCGACGGGCGCGTGCTGGCGGCTCGGCGGGCGAGGTCGCGAGTGGGAGAGGCCCGGCCGACAGCTGGACCCGCGGGCACCGCCAGCTCGGCGGCAGAGTGAGGGAAGGAGGGAGGAGGGGCGGAGTCCCTGCCAGGCGGGCGACGCGCGCGCGCTGGCGGCTCGGCGGCAGAGGTCGCGAGTGCGAGAGGCCCGGCCGACAGGTGGACACGCGGGCACCGCCAGCTCGGCGGCAGAGTGAGGGAAGGAGGGAGGAGGGGCGGAGTCCCAGCCAGACGGGCGACGCGCGCGCGCTGGCGGCTCGGCGCCAGAGGTCGCGAGTGCGAGAGGCCCGGCCGACAGGTGGACACGCGGGCACCGCCAGCTCGGCGGCAGAATGAGGGAAGGGGGGGGAGGCGCAGACAGCCTGACAGCCGGGCGACGGGCGAGCGCTGGCGGCTCGGCGGGCGAGGTCGCGAGTGGGAGAGGCCCTGCCCGCAGGTGGACACGCGGGCACCCGCAGCTCGTCGAGAGTTAGGGAAGGGGGGGAGTTAGGGAAGGGGGGGAGGGTATAGAACCCCGTCGGGCTCGTCGACCCGCGGCTCCAAGCGGCTCTGCGGCCGAGTTAGGGGAGGAGGGGGGGAGGGGCAGACAGCCTGACAGCCGGGCGACGGGCGCGCGCTGCCGGCTCGGCGGGCGAGGTCGCGAGTGGGAGAGGCCCTGCCCGCAGGTGGACCCGTGGGCACCCGCAGCTCGTCGACAGGGTTAGGGAAGGGGGGGAGGGGATAGAGCCCCGTCGGGCTCGTCGACCCGCGGCTCCTGGCGGCTCTGCGGCCGAGTTAGGGAAGGGGGGGGAGGGGCAGACTCCCTGCCAGGCGGGCGACGCGCGCGCGCTGGCGGCTCGGCGCCAGAGGTCGCGAGTGCGAGAGGCCCGGCCGACAGGTGGACACGCGGGCTCCGCCAGCTCGGCGGCAGAGTGAGGGAAGGGGGGGGAGGGGCAGACACCCTGACAACCGGGCGACGGGCGCGTGCTGGCGGCTCGGCGGGCGAGGTCGCGAGTGGGAGAGGCCCGGCCGACAGCTGGACCCGCGGGCACCGCCAGCTCGGCGGCAGAGTGAGGGAAGGGGGGGAGGGGCAGACAGCCTGACAACCGGGCGACGGGCGCGCGCTGGCGCCTCGGCTGGCGAGGTCGCGAGTGGGAGAGGCCCTGCCCGAAGGTGGACACGCGGGCACCCGCAGCTCGTCGAGAGTTAGGGAAGGGGGGAAGTCAGGGAAGGGGGGAAGGGGATAGAACCCCGTCGGGCTCGTCGACCCGCGGCTCCTGGCGGCTCTGCGGCCGAGTTAGGGGAGGAGTGGGGGAGGGGCAGACAGCCTGACAGCCGGGCGACGGGCGCGCGCTGGCGGCTCGGCGGGCGAGGTCGCGAGTGGGAGAGGCCCTGCCCGCAGGTGGACCCGCGGGCACCCGCAGCTCGGCGACAGGGTTAGGGAAGGGGGGGAGGGGATAGAGCCCCGTCGGGCTCGTCGACCCGCGGCTCCTGGCGGCTCTGCGGCCGCGTTAGGGAAGGGGGGGGAGGGGCAGACTCCCTGCCAGGCGGGCGACGCGCGCGCGCTGGCGGCTGGGCGCCATAGGTCGCGAGTGCGAGAGGCCCGGCCGACAGGTGGACACGCGGGCACCGCCAGCTCGGCGGCAGAGTGAGGGAAGGGGGGGAGGGGCAGACACCCTGACAACCGGGCGACGGGCGCGCGCTGGCGGCTCGGCGGGCGAGGTCGCGAGTGGGAGAGGCCCGGCCGACAGCTGGACCCGCGGGCACCGCCAGCTCGGCGGCAGAGTGAGGGAAGGAGGGAGGAGGGGCGGAGTCCCTGCCAGGCGGGCGACGCGCGCGCGCTGGCGGCTCGGCGGCAGAGGTCGCGAGTGCGAGAGGCCCGGCCGACAGGTGGACACGCGGGCACCGCCAGCTCGGCGGCAGAGTGAGGGAAGGAGGGAGGAGTGGCGGAGTCCCAGCCAGGCGGGCGACGCGCGCGCGCTGGCGGCTCGGCGCCAGAGGTCGCGAGTGCGAGAGGCCCGGCCGACAGGTGGACACGCGGGCACCGCCAGCTCGTCGACAGAGTGAGGGAAGGAGGGAGGAGGGGCAGAGTCCCTGCCAGGCTGGCGACGCGCGCGTGCCGGCGTCTCGGCGGCAGGGGTCGCGAGTGCGAGAGGCCCGGCCGACAGGTGGACCCGCGGGCACCGCCAGCTCGTCGACAGAGTGAGGGAAGGAGGGAGGAGGGGCAGAGTCCCTGCCAGGCGGGCGACGCGCGCGCGCTGGCGGCTCGGCGACAGAGGTCGCGAGTGCGAGAGGCCCGGCCGACAGGTGGACACGCGGGCACCGCCAGCTCGGCGGCAGAATGAGGGAAGGGGGGGGAGGCGCAGACAGCCTGACAGCCGGGCGACGGGCGAGCGCTGGCGGCTCGGCGGGCGAGGTCGCGAGTGGGAGAGGCCCTGCCCGCAGGTGGACACGCGGGCACCCGCAGCTCGTCGAGAGTTAGGGAAGGGGGGGAGTTAGGGAAGGGGGGGAGGGTATAGAACCCCGTCGGGCTCGTCGACCCGCGGCTCCAAGCGGCTCTGCGGCCGAGTTAGGGGAGGAGGGGGGGAGGGGCAGACAGCCTGACAGCCGGGCGACGGGCGCGCGCTGCCGGCTCGGCGGGCGAGGTCGCGAGTGGGAGAGGCCCTGCCCGCAGGTGGACCCGCGGGCACCCGCAGCTCGTCGACAGGGTTAGGGAAGGGGGGGAGGGGATAGAGCCCCGTCGGGCTCGTCGACCCGCGGCTCCTGGCGGCTCTGCGGCCGAGTTAGGGAAGGGGGGGGAGGGGCAGACTCCCTGCCAGGCGGGCGACGCGCGCGCGCTGGCGGCTCGGCGTGCGAGGTCGCGAGTGGGAGAGGCCCTGCCCGCAGGTGGACCCGCGGGCACCCGCAGCTCGTCGACAGGGTTAGGGAAGGGGGGGAGTTAGGGAAGGGGGGGAGGGGCTAGAACCCCGTCGGGCTCGTCGACCCGCGGCTCCAAGCGGCTCTGCGGCCGAGTTAGGGGAGGAGGGGGGGAGGGGCAGACAGCCTGACAGCCGGGCGACGGGTGCGCGCTGGCGGCTCGGCGGGCGAGGTCGCGAGTGGGAGAGGCCCTGCCCGCAGGTGGACCCGCGGGCACCCGCAGCTCGTCGACAGGGTTAGGGAAGGGGGGAGGGGATAGAGCCCCGTCGGGCTCGTCGACCCGCGGCTCCTGGCGGCTCTGCGGCCGAGTTAGGGAAGGGGGGGGAGGGGCAGACTCCCTGCCAGGCGGGCGACGCGCGCGCGCTGGCGGCTGGGCGCCATAGGTCGCGAGTGCGAGAGGCCCGGCCGACAGGTGGACACGCGGGCACCGCCAGCTCGGCGGCAGAGTGAGGGAAGGGGGGGAGGGGCAGACACCCTGACAACCGGGCGACGGGCGCGCGCTGGCGGCTCGGCGTGCGAGGTCGCAAGTGGGAGAGGCCCGGCCGACAGCTGGACCCGCGGGCACCGCCAGCTCGGCGGCAGAGTGAGGGAAGGAAGGAGGAGGGGCGGAGTCCCTGCCAGGCGGGCGACGCGCGCGCGCTGGCGGCTCGGCGGCAGAGGTCGCGAGTGCGAGAGGCCCGGCCGACAGGTGGACACGCGGGCACCGCCAGCTCGGCGGCAGAGTGAGGGAAGGAGGGAGGAGGGGCGCAGTCCCAGCCAGGCGGGCGACGCGCGCGCGCTGGCGGCTCGGCGCCAGAGGTCGCGAGTGCGAGAGGCCCGGCCGACAGGTGGACACGCGGGCACCGCCAGCTCGTCGACAGAGTGAGGGAAGGAGGGAGGAGGGGCAGAGTCCCTGCCAGGCTGGCGACGCGCGCGTGCCGGCGTCTCGGCGGCAGGGGTCGCGAGTGCGAGAGGCCCGGCCGACAGGTGGACCCGCGGGCACCGCCAGCTCGTCGACAGAGTGAGGGAAGGAGGGAGGAGGGGCAGAGTCCCTGCCAGGCTGGCGACGCGCGCGTGCCGGCGTCTCGGCGGCAGGGGTCGCGAGTGCGAGAGGCCCGGCCGACAGGTGGACCCGCGGGCACCGCCAGCTCGTCGACAGAGTGAGGGAAGGAGGGAGGAGGGGCAGAGTCCCTGCCAGGCGGGCGACGCGCGCGCGCTGGCGGCTCGGCGACAGAGGTCGCGAGTGCGAGAGGCCCGGCCGACAGGTGGACACGCGGGCACCGCCAGCTCGGCGGCAGAATGAGGGAAGGGGGGGGAGGCGCAGACAGCCTGACAGCCGGGCGACGGGCGAGCGCTGTCGGCTCGGCGGGCGAGGTCGCGAGTGGGAGAGGCCCTGCCCGCAGGTGGACACGCGGGCACCCGCAGCTCGTCGAGAGTTAGGGAAGGGGGGGAGTTAGGGAAGGGGGGGAGGGGATAGAACCCCGTCGGGCTCGTCGACCCGCGGCTCCAAGCGGCTCTGCGGCCGAGTTAGGGGAGGAGGGGGGGAGGGGCAGACAGCCTGACAGCCGGGCGACGGGCGCGCGCTGCCGGCTCGGCGGGCGAGGTCGCGAGTGGGAGAGGCCCTGCCCGCAGGTGGACCCGCGGGCACCCGCAGCTCGTCGACAGGGTTAGGGAAGGGGGGGAGGGGATAGAGCCCCGTCGGGTTCGTCGACCCGCGGCTCCTGGCGGCTCTGCGGCCGAGTTAGGGAAGGGGGGGGGAGGGGCAGACTCCCTGCCAGGCGGGCGACGCGCGCGCGCTGGCGGCTCGGCGCCAGAGGTCGCGAGTGCGAGAGGCCCGGCCGACAGGTGGACACGCGGGCACCGCCAGCTCGGCGGCAGAGTGAGGGAAGGGGGGGAGGGGCAGACAGCCTGACAACCGGGCGACGGGCGCGCGCTGGCGCCTCGGCTGGCGAGGTCGCGAGTGGGAGAGGCCCTGCCCGAAGGTGGACACGCGGGCACCCGCAGCTCGTCGAGAGTTAGGGAAGGGGGGAAGTCAGGGAAGGGGGGGAGGGGATAGAACCCCGTCGGGCTCGTCGACCCGCGGCTCCTGGCGGCTCTGCGGCCGAGTTAGGGGAGGAGTGGGGGAGGGGCAGACAGCCTGACAGCCGGGCGACGGGCGCGCGCTGGCGGCTCGGCGGGCGAGGTCGCGAGTGGGAGAGGCCCTGCCCGCAGGTGGACCCGCGGGCACCCGCAGCTCGTCGACAGGGTTAGGGAAGGGGGGGAGTTAGGGAAGGGGGGGAGGGGCTAGAACCCCGTCGGGCTCGTCGACCCGCGGCTCCAAGCGGCTCTGCGGCCGAGTTAGGGGAGGAGGGGGGAGGGGCAGACAGCCTGACAGCCGGGCGACGGGCGCGCGCTGCCGGCTCGGCGGGCGAGGTCGCGAGTGGGAGAGGCCCTGCCCGCAGGTGGACCCGCGGGCACCCGCAGCTCGTCGACAGGGTTAGGGAAGGGGGGGAGGGGATAGAGCCCCGTCGGGCTCGTCGACCCGCGGCTCCTGGCGGCTCTGCGGCCGAGTTAGGGAAGGGGGGGGAGGGGCAGACTCCCTGCCAGGCGGGCGACGCGCGCGCGCTGGCTGCTGGGCGCCATAGGTCGCGAGTGCGAGAGGCCCGGCCGACAGGTGGACACGCGGGCACCGCCAGCTCGGAGGCAGAGTGAGGGAAGGGGGGAGGGGCAGACACCCTGACAACCGGGCGACGGGCGCGCGCTGGCGGCTCGGCGGGCGAGGTCGCGAGTGGGAGAGGCCCGGCCGACAGCTGGACCCGCGGGCACCGCCAGCTCGGCGGCAGAGTGAGGGAAGGAGGGAGGAGGGGCGGAGTCCCTGCCAGGCGGGCGACGCGCCCGCGCTGGCGGCTCGGCGGCAGAGGTCGCGAGTGCGAGAGGCCCGGCCGACAGGTGGACACGCGGGCACCGCCAGCTCGGCGGCAGAGTGAGGGAAGGGGGGGGAGGGGCAGACACCCTGACAACCGGGCGACGGGCGCGTGCTGGCGGCTCGGCGGGCGAGGTCGCGAGTGGGAGAGGCCCGGCCGACAGCTGGACCCGCGGGCACCGCCAGCTCGGCGGCAGAGTGAGGGAAGGAGGGAGGAGGGGCGGAGTCCCTGCCAGGCGGGCGACGCGCGCGCGCTGGCGGCTCGGCGGCAGAGGTCGCGAGTGCGAGAGGCCCGGCCGACAGGTGGACACGCGGGCACCGCCAGCTCGGCGGCAGAGTGAGGGAAGGAGGGAGGAGGGGCGGAGTCCCAGCCAGACGGGCGACGCGCGTGCGCTGGCGGCTCGGCGCCAGAGGTCGCGAGTGCGAGAGGCCCGGCCGACAGGTGGACACGCGGGCACCGCCAGCTCGTCGACAGAGTGAGGGAAGGAGGGAGGAGGGGCAGAGTCCCTGCCAGGCTGGCGACGCGCGCGTGCCGGCGTCTCGGCGGCAGGGGTCGCGAGTGCGAGAGGCCCGGCCGACAGGTGGACCCGCGGGCACCGCCAGCTCGTCGACAGAGTGAGGGAAGGAGGGAGGAGGGGCAGAGTCCCTGCCAGGCTGGCTACGCGCGCGTGCCGGCGTCTCGGCGGCAGGGGTCGCGAGTGCGAGAGGCCCGGCGGACAGGTGGACCCGCGGGCACCGCCAGCTCGTCGACAGAGTGAGGGAAGGAGGGAGGAGGGGCAGAGTCCCTGCCAGGCGGGCGACGCGCGCGCGCTGGCGGCTCGGCGACAGAGGTCGCGAGTGCGAGAGGCCCGGCCGACAGGTGGACACGCGGGCACCGCCAGCTCGGCGGCAGAATGAGGGAAGGGGGGGGAGGCGCAGATAGCCTGACAGCCGGGCGACGGGCGAGCGCTGGCGGCTCGGCGGGCGAGGTCGCGAGTGGGAGAGGCCCTGCCCGCAGGTGGACACGCGGGCACCCGCAGCTCGTCGAGAGTTAGGGAAGGGGGGGAGTTAGGGAAGGGGGGGAGGGGATAGAACCCCGTCGGGCTCGTCGACCCGCGGCTCCTGGCGGCTCTGCGGCCGAGTTAGGGGAGGAGTGGGGGAGGGGCAGACAGCCTGACAGCCGGGCGACGGGCGCGCGCTGGCGGCTCGGCGGGCGAGGTCGCGAGTGGGAGAGGCCCTGCCCGCAGGTGGACCCGCGGGCACCCGCAGCTCGTCGACAGGGTTAGGGAAGGGGGGGAGGGGATAGAGCCCCGTCGGGCTCGTCGACCCGCGGCTCCTGGCGGCTCTGCGGCCGAGTTAGGGAAGGGGGGGGAGGGGCAGACTCCCTGCCAGGCGGGCGACGCGCGCGCGCTGGCGGCTCGGCGCCAGAGGTCGCGAGTGCGAGAGGCCCGGCCGACAGGTGGACACGCGGGCTCCGCCAGCTCGGCGGCAGAGTGAGGGAAGGGGGGGGAGGGGCAGACACCCTGACAACCGGGCGACGGGCGCGTGCTGGCGGCTCGGCGGGCGAGGTCGCGAGTGGGAGAGGCCCGGCCGACAGCTGGACCCGCGGGCACCGCCAGCTCGGCGGCAGAGTGAGGGAAGGGGGGGAGGGGCAGACAGCCTGACAACTGGGCGACGGGCGCGCGCTGGCGCCTCGGCTGGCGAGGTCGCGAGTGGGAGAGGCCCTGCCCGAAGGTGGACACGCGGGCACCCGCAGCTCGTCGAGAGTTAGGGAAGGGGGGAAGTCAGGGAAGGGGGGGAGGGGATAGAACCCCGTCGGGCTCGTCGACCCGCGGCTCCTGGCGGCTCTGCGGCCGAGTTAGGGGAGGAGTGGGGGAGGGGCAGACAGCCTGACAGCCGGGCGACGGGCGCGCGCTGGCGGCTCGGCGGGCGAGGTCGCGAGTGGGAGAGGCCCTGCCCGCAGGTGGACCCGCGGGCACCCGCAGCTCGGCGACAGGGTTAGGGAAGGGGGGGAGGGGATAGAGCCCCGTCGGGCTCGTCGACCCGCGGCTCCTGGCGGCTCTGCGGCCGCGTTAGGGAAGGGGGGGGAGGGGCAGACTCCCTGCCAGGCGGGCGACGCGCGCGCGCTGGCGGCTGGGCGCCATAGGTCGCGAGTGCGAGAGGCCCGGCCGACAGGTGGACACGCGGGCACCGCCAGCTCGGCGGCAGAGTGAGGGAAGGGGGGGAGGGGCAGACACCCTGACAACCGGGCGACGGGCGCGCGCTGGCGGCTCGGCGGGCGAGGTCGCGAGTGGGAGAGGCCCGGCCGACAGCTGGACCCGCGGGCACCGCCAGCTCGGCGGCAGAGTGAGGGAAGGAGGGAGGAGGGGCGGAGTCCCTGCCAGGCGGGCGACGCGCGCGCGCTGGCGGCTCGGCGGCAGAGGTCGCGAGTGCGAGAGGCCCGGCCGACAGGTGGACACGCGGGCACCGCCAGCTCGGCGGCAGAGTGAGGGAAGGATGGAGGAGGGGCGGAGTCCCAGCCAGGCGAGCGACGCGCGCGCGCTGGCGGCTCGGCGCCAGAGGTCGCGAGTGCGAGAGGCCCGGCCGACAGGTGGACCCGCGGGCACCGCCAGCTCGTCGACAGAGTGAGGGAAGGAGGGAGGAGGGGCAGAGTCCCTGCCAGGCTGGCGACGCGCGCGTGCCGTCGTCTCGGCGGCAGGGGTCGCGAGTGCGAGAGGCCCGGCCGTCAGGTGGACCCGCGGGCACCGCCAGCTCGTCGACAGAGTGAGGGAAGGAGGGAGGAGGGGCAGAGTCCCTGCCAGGCGGGCGACGCGCGCGCGCTGGCGGCTCGGCGACAGAGGTCGCGAGTGCGAGAGGCCCGGCCGACAGGTGGACACGCGGGCACCGCCAGCTCGGCGGCAGAATGAGGGAAGGGGGGGGAGGCGCAGACAGCCTGACAGCCGGGCGACGGGCGAGCGCTGGCGGCTCGGCGGGCGAGGTCGCGAGTGGGAGAGGCCCTGCCCGCAGGTGGACACGCGGGCACCCGCAGCTCGTCGAGAGTTAGGGAAGGGGGGGAGTTAGGGAAGGGGGGGAGGGGATAGAACCCCGTCGGGCTCGTCGACCCGCGGCTCCAAGCGGCTCTGCGGCCGAGTTAGGGGAGGAGGGGGGGAGGGGCAGACAGCCTGACAGCCGGGCGACGGGCGCGCGTTGCCGGCTCGGCGGGCGAGGTCGCGAGTGGGAGAGGCCCTGCCCGCAGGTGGACCAGCGGGCACCCGCAGCTCGTCGACAGGGTTAGGGAAGGGGGGGAGGGGATAGAGCCCCGTCGGGCTCGTCGACCCGCGGCTCCTGGCGGCTCTGCGGCCGAGTTAGGGAAGGGGGGGGAGGGGCAGACTCCCTGCCAGGCGGGCGACGCGCGCGCGCTGGCGGCTCGGCGCCAGAGGTCGCGAGTGCGAGAGGCCCGGCCGACAGGTGGACACGCGGGCTCCGCCAGCTCGGCGGCAGAGTGAGGGAAGGGGGGGGAGGGGCAGACACCCTGACAACCGGGCGACGGGCGCGTGCTGGCGGCTCGGCGGGCGAGGTCGCGAGTGGGAGAGGCCCGGCCGACAGCTGGACCCGTGGGCACCGCCAGCTCGGCGGCAGAGTGAGGGAAGGGGGGGAGGGGCAGACAGCCTGACAACCGGGCGACGGGCGCGCGCTGGCGCCTCGGCTGGCGAGGTCGCGAGTGGGAGAGGCCCTGCCCGCAGGTGGACACGCGGGCACCCGCAGCTCGTCGAGAGTTAGGGAAGGGGGGAAGTCAGGGAAGGGGGGGAGGGGATAGAACCCCGTCGGGCTCGTCGACCCGCGGCTCCTGGCGGCTCTGCGGCCGAGTTAGGGTAGGAGTGGGGGAGGGGCAGACAGCCTGACAGCCGGGCGACGGGCGCGCGCTGGCGGCTCGGCGGGCGAGGTCGCGAGTGGGAGAGGCCCTGCCCGCAGGTGGACCCGCGGGCACCCGCAGCTCGTCGACAGGGTTAGGGAAGGGGGGGAGTTAGGGAAGGGGGGGAGGGGCTAGAACCCCGTCGGGCTCGTCGACCCGCGGCTCCAAGCGGCTCTGCGGCCGAGTTAGGGGAGGAGGGGGGGAGGGGCAGACAGCCTGACAGCCGGGCGACGGGCGCGCGCTGCCGGCTCGGCGGGCGAGGTCGCGAGTGGGAGAGGCCCTGCCCGCAGGTGGACCCGCGGGCACCCGCAGCTCGTCGACAGGGTTAGGGAAGGGGGGGAGGGGATAGAGCCCCGTCGGGCTCGTCGACCCGCGGCTCCTGGCGGCTCTGCGGCCGAGTTAGGGAAGGGGGGGGAGGGGCAGACTCCCTGCCAGGCGGGCGACGCGCGCGCGCTGGCGGCTGGGCGCCATAGGTCGCGAGTGCGAGAGGCCCGGCCGACAGGTGGACACGCGGGCACCGCCAGCTCGGCGGCAGAGTGAGGGAAGGGGGGGAGGGGCAGACACCCTGACAACCGGGCGACGGGCGCGCGCTGGCGGCTCGGCGGGCGAGGTCGCGAGTGGGAGAGGCCCGGCCGACAGCTGGACCCGCGGGCACCGCAAGCTCGGCGGCAGAGTGAGGGAAGGAGGGAGGAGGGGCGGAGTCCCTGCCAGGCGGGCGACGCGCGCGCGCTGGCGGCTCGGCGGCAGAGGTCGCGAGTGCGAGAGGCCCGGCCGACAGGTGGACACGCGGGCACCGCCAGCTCGGCGGCAGAGTGAGGGAAGGGGGGGGAGGGGCAGACACCCTGACAACCGGGCGACGGGCGCGCGCTGGCGGCTCGGCGGGCGAGGTCGCCAGTGGGAGAGGCCCTGCCCGCAGGTGGACCCGCGGGCACCCGCAGCTCGTCGACAGGGTTAGGGAAGGGGGGGAGGGGATAGAGCCCCGTCGGGCTCGTCGACCCGCGGCTCCTGGCGGCTCTGCGGCCGAGTTAGGGAAGGGGGGGGAGGGGCAGACTCCCTGCCAGGCGGGCGACGCGCGCGCGCTGGCGGCTGGGCGCCATAGGTCGCGAGTGCGAGAGGCCCGGCCGACAGGTGGACACGCGGGCACCGCCAGCTCGGCGGCAGAGTGAGGGAAGGGGGGGAGGGGCAGACACCCTGACAACCGGGCGACGGGCGCGCGCTGGCGGCTCGGCGGGCGAGGTCGCGAGTGGGAGAGGCCCGGCCGACAGCTGGACCCGCGGGCACCGCCAGCTCGGCGGCAGAGTGAGGGAAGGAGGGAGGAGGGGCGGAGTCCCTGCCAGGCGGGCGACGCGCGCGCGCTGGCAGCTCGGCGGCAGAGGTCGCGAGTGCGAGAGGCCCGGCCGACAGGTGGACACGCGGGCACCGCCAGCTCGGCGGCAGAGTGAGGGAAGGAGGGGGAGGGGCAGACACCCTGACAACCGGGCGACGGGCGCGTGCTGGCGGCTCGGCGGGCGAGGTCGCGAGTGGGAGAGGCCCGGCCGACAGCTGGACCCGCGCGCACCGCCAGCTCGGCGGCAGAGTGAGGGAAGGAGGGAGGAGGGGCGGAGTCCCTGCCAGGCGGGCGACGCGCGCGCGCTGGCGGCTCGGCGGCAGAGGTCGCGAGTGCTAGAGGCCCGGCCGACAGGAGGACACGCGGGCACCGCCAGCTCGGCGGCAGAGTGAGGGAAGGGGGGGAGGGGCAGACAGCCTGACAGCCGGGCGACGGGCGCGCGCTGGCGGCTCGGCGGGCGAGGTCGCGAGTGGGAGAGGCCCTGCCCGCAGGTGCACCCGCGGGCACCCGCAGCTCGTCGACAGGGTTAGGGAAGGGGGGGAGTTAAGGAAGGGGGGGAGGGGCTAGAACCCCGTCGGGCTCGTCGACCCGCGGCTCCAAGCGGCTCTGCGGCCGAGTTAGGGGAGGAGGGGGGGAGGGGCAGACAGCCTGACAGCCGGGCGACGGGCGCGCGCTGCCGGCTCGGCGGGCGAGGTCGCGAGTGGGAGAGGCCCTGCCCGCAGGTGGACCCGCGGGCACCCGCAGCTCGTCGACAGGGTTAGGGAAGGGGGGGACGGGATAGAGCCCCGTCGGGCTCGTCGACCCGCGGCTCCTGGCGGCTCTGCGGCCGAGTTAGGGAAGGGGGGGGAGGGGCAGACTCCCTGCCAGGCGGGCGACGCGCGCGCGCTGGCGGCTGGGCGCCATAGGTCGCGATTGCAAGAGGCCCGGCCGACAGGTGGACACGCGGGCACCGCCAGCTCGGCGGCAGAGTGAGGGAAGGGGGGGGAGGGGCAGACACCCTGACACCCGGGCGACGGGCGCGCGCTGGCGGCTCGGCGGGCGAGGTCGCGAGTGCGAGAGGCCCGGCCGACAGGTGGACACGCGGGCACCGCCAGCTCGGCGGCAGAGTGAGGGAAGGAGGGAGGAGGGGCAGACACCCTGACACCCGGGCGACGGGCGCGCGCTGGCGGCTCGGCGCCAGAGGTCGCGAGTGCGAGAGGCCCGGCCGACAGCTGGACCCGCGGGCACCGCCACCTCGGCGGCAGAGTGAGGGAAGGAGGGAGGAGGGGCGGAGTCCCTGCCAGGCGGGCGACGCGCGCGCGCTGGCGGCTCGGCGGCAGAGGTCGCGAGTTCGAGAGGCCCGGCCGACAGGTGGACACGCGGGCACCGCCAGCTCGGCGGCAGAGTGAGGGAAGGGGGGGAGGGGCAGACAGCCTGACAACCGGGCGACGGGCGCGCGCTGGCGCCTCGGCGGGCGAGGTCGCGAGTGGGAGAGTCCCTGCCCGCAGGTGGACACGCGGGCACCCGCAGCTCGTCGAGAGTTAGGGAAGGGGGGAAGTCAGGGAAGGGGGGGAGGGGATAGAACCCCGTCGGGCTCGTCGACCCGCGGCTCCTGGCGGCTCTGCGGCCGAGTTAGGGGAGGAGTGGGGTAGGGGCAGACAGCCTGACAGCCGGGCGACGGGCGCGCGCTGGCGGCTCGGCGGGCGAGGTCGCGAGTGGGAGAGGCCCTGCCCGCAGGTGGACCCGCGGGCACCCGCAGCTCGTCGACAGGGTTAGGGAAGGGGGGGAGGGGATAGAGCCCCGTCGCGCTCGTCGACCCGCGGCTCCTGGCGGCTCTGCGGCTGAGTTAGGGAAGGGGGGGGAGGGGCAGACTCCCTGCCAGGCGGGCGACGCGCGCGCGCTGGCGGCTGGGCGCCATAGGTCGCGAGTGCGAGAGGCCCGGCCGACAGGTGGACACGCGGGCACCGCCAGCTCGGCGGCAGAGTGAGGGAAGGGGGGGGAGGGGCAGACACCCTGACAACCGGGCGACGGGCGCGCGCTGGCGGCTCGGCGGGCGAGGTCGCGAGTGGGAGAGGCCCGGCCGACAGCTGCACCCGCGGGCACCGCCAGCTCGGCGGCAGAGTGAGGGAAGGAGGGAGGAGGGGCGGAGTCCCTGCCAGGCGGGCGACGCGCGCGCGCTGGCGGCTCGTCGGCAGAGGTCGCGAGTGCGAGAGGCCCGGCCGACAGGTGGACACGCGGGCACCGCCAGCTCGGCGGCAGAGTGAGGGAAGGAGGGAGGAGGGGCGGAGTCCCTGCCAGGCGGGCGACGCGCGCGCGCTTGCGGCTCGGCGCCAGAGGTCGCGAGTGCGAGAGGCCCTGCCGACAGGTGGACACGCGGGCACCGCCAGCTCGGCGGCAGAGTGAGGGAAGGGGGGGAGGGGCAGACAGCCTGACAGCCGGGCGACGGGCGCGCGCTGGCGCCTCGGCTGGCGAGGTCGCGAGTGGGAGAGGCCCTGCCCGCAGGTGGACACGCGGGCACCCGCAGCTCGTCGAGAGTTAGGGAAGGGGGGAAGTTAGGGAAGGGGGGGGGGATAGAACCCCGTCGGGCTCGTCGACCCGCGGCTCCTGGCGGCTCTGCGGCCGAGTTAGGGGAGGAGTGGGGGAGGGGCAGACAGCCTGACAGCCGGGCGACGGGCGCGCGCTGCCGGCTCGGCGGGCGAGGTCGCGAGTGGGAGAGGCCCTGCCCGCAGGTGGACCCGCGGGCACCCGCAGCTCGTCGACAGGGTTAGGGAAGGGGGGGAGTCAGGGAAGGGGGGGAGGGGCAGACAGCCTGACAGCCGGGCGACGGGCGCGCGCTGGCGGCTCGGCGGGCGAGGTCGCGAGTGGGAGAGGCCCTGCCCGCAGGTGCACCCGCGGGCACCCGCAGCTCGTCGACAGGGTTAGGGAAGGGGGGGAGTCAGGGAAGGGGGGGAGGGGCAGACAGCCTGAGAGCCGGGCGACGGGCGCGCGCTGGCGGCTCGGCGGGCGAGGTCGCGAGTGGGAGAGGCCCTGCCCGCAGGTGCACCCGCGGGCACCCGCAGCTCGTCGACAGGGTTAGGGAAGGGGGGGAGTTAGGGAAGGGGGGGAGGGGCTAGAACCCCGTCGGGCTCGTCGACCCGCGGCTCCAAGCGGCTCTGCGGCCGAGTTAGGGGAGGAGGGGGGGAGGGGCAGACAGCCTGACAGCCGGGCGACGGGCGCGCGCTGCCGGCTCGGCGGGCGAGGTCGCGAGTGGGAGAGGCCCTGCCCGCAGGGGGACCCGCGGGCACCCGCAGCTCGTCGACAGGGTTAGGGAAGGGGGGGAGTCAGGGAAGGGGGGAGGGGCAGACAGCCTGAGAGCCGGGCGACGTGCGCGCGCTGGCGGCTCGGCGGGCGAGGTCGCGAGTGGGAGAGGCCCTGCCCGCAGGTGCACCCGCGGGCACCCGCAGCTCGTCGACAGGGTTAGGGAAGGCGGGGAGTTAGGGAAGGGGGGGAGGGGCTAGAACCCCGTCGGGCTCGTCGACCCGCGGCTCCAAGCGTCTCTGCGGCCGAGTTAGGGGAGGAGGGGGGGAGGGGCAGACAGCCTGACAGCCGGGCGACGGGCGCGCGCTGCCGGCTCGGCGGGCGAGGTCGCGAGTGGGAGAGGCCCTGCCCGCAGGTGGACCCGCGGGCACCCGCAGCTCGTCGACAGGGTTAGGGAAGGGGGGGACGGGATAGAGCCCCGTCGGGCTCGTCGACCCGCGGCTCCTGGCGGCTCTGCGGCCGAGTTAGGGAAGGGGGGGGAGGGGCAGACTCCCTGCCAGGCGGGCGACGCGCGCGCGCTGGCGGCTGGGCGCCATAGGTCGCGAGTGCGAGAGGCCCGGCCGACAGGTGGACACGCGGGCACCGCCAGCTCGGCGGCAGAGTGAGGGAAGGGGGGGGAGGGGCAGACACCCTGACACCCGGGCGACGGGCGCGCGCTGGCGGATCGGCGGGCGAGGTCGCGAGTGCGAGAGGCCCGGCCGACAGGTGGACACGCGGGCACCGCCAGCTCGGCGGCAGAGTGAGGGAAGGAGGGAGGAGGGGCAGACACCCTGACACCCGGGCGACGGGCGCGCGCTGGCGGCTCGGCGCCAGAGGTCGCGAGTGCGAGAGGCCCGGCCGACAGCTGGACCCGCGGGCACCGCCAGCTCGGCGGCAGAGTGAGGGAAGGAGGGAGGAGGGGCGGAGTCCCTGCCAGGCGGGCGACGCGCGCGCGCTGGCGGCTCGGCGCCAGAGGTCGCGAGTGCGAGAGGCCCGGCCGACAGGTGGACACGCGGGCACCGCCAGCTCGGCGGCAGAGTGAGGGAAGGGGGGGAGGGGCAGACAGCCTGACAACCGGGCGACGGGCGCGCGCTGGCGCCTCGGCTGGCGAGGTCGCGAGTGGGAGAGGCCCTGCCCGCAGGTGGACACGCGGGCACCCGCAGCTCGTCGAGAGTTAGGGAAGGGGGGAAGTCAGTGAAGGGGGGGGGATAGAACCCCGTCGGGCTCGTCGACCCGCGGCTCCTGGCGGCTCTGCGGCCGAGTTAGGGGAGGAGTGGGGGAGGGGCAGACAGCCTGACAGCCGGGCGACGGGCGCGCGCTGGCGGCTCGGCGGGCGAGGTCGCGAGTGGGAGAGGCCCTGCCCGCAGGTGCACCCGCGGGCACCCGCAGCTCGTCGACAGGGTTAGGGAAGGGGGGGAGTTAGGGAAGGGGGGGAGGGGCTAGAACCCCGTCGGGCTCGTCGACCCGCGGCTCCAAGCGGCTCTGCGGCCGAGTTAGGGGAGGAGGGGGAGAGGGGCAGACAGCCTGACAGCCGGGCGACGGGAGCGCGCTGCCGGCTCGGCGGGCGAGGTCGCGAGTGGGGAGGCCCTGCCCGCAGGTGGACCCGCGGGCACCCGCAGCTCGTCGACAGGGTTAGGGAAGGGGGGGAGGGGATAGAGCCCCGTCGGGCTCGTCGACCCGCGGCTCCTGGCGGCTCTGCGGCCGAGTTAGGGAAGGGGGGGGAGGGGCAGACTCCCTGCCAGGCGGGCGACGCGCGCGCGCTGGCGGCTGGGCACCATAGGTCGCGAGTGTGAGAGGCCCGGCCGACAGGTGGACACGCGGGCACCGCCAGCTCGGCGGCAGAGTGAGGGAAGGGGGGGGAGGGGCAGACACCCTGACAACCGGGCGACGGGCGCGCGCTGGCGGCTCGGCGGGCGAGGTCGCGAGTGGGAGAGGCCCGGCCGACAGCTGGACCCGCGGGCACCGCCAGCTCGGCGGCAGAGTGAGGGAAGGAGGGAGGAGGGGCGGAGTCCCTGCCAGGCGGGCGACGCGCGCGCGCTGGCGGCTCGGCGGCAGAGGTCGCGAGTGCGAGAGGCCCGGCCGACAGGTGGACACGCGGGCACCGCCAGCTCGGCGGCAGAGTGAGGGAAGGAGGGAGGAAGGGCAGACACCCTGACACCCGGGCGACGGGCGCGCGCTGGCGGCTCGGCGCCAGAGGTCGCGAGTGCGAGAGGCCCGGCCGACAGCTGGACCCGCGGGCACCGCCAGCTCGGCGGCAGAGTGAGGGAAGGAGGGAGGAGGGGCGGAGTCCCTGCCAGGCGGGCGACAAGCGCGCGCTGGCGGTCGGCGGCAGAGGTCGCGAGTGCGAGAGGCCCGGCCGACAGGTGGACACGCGGGCTCCGCCAGCTCGGCGGCAGAGTGAGGGAAGGGGGGGAGGGGCAGACAGCCTGACAGCCGGGCGACGGGCGCGCGCTGGCGGCTCGGCGGGCGAGGTCGCGAGTGGGAGAGGCCCTGCCCGCAGGGGGATCCGCGGGCACCCGCAGCTCGTCGACAGGGTTAGGGAAGGGGGGGAGTTAGGGAAGGGGGGGAGGGGCTAGAACCCCGTCGGGCTCGTCGACCCGCGGCTCCAAGCGGCTCTGCGGCCGAGTTAGGGGAGGAGGGGGGGAGGGGCAGACAGCCTGACAGCCGGGCGACGGGCGCGGGATGGCGGCTCGGCGGGCGAGGTCGCCAGTGGGAGAGGCCCTGCCCGCAGGTGGACCCGCGGGCACCCGCAGCTCGTCGACAGGGTTAGGGAAGGGGGGGAGGGGATAGAGCCCCGTCGGGCTCGTCGACCCGCGGCTCCTGGCGGCTCTGCGGCCGAGTTAGGGAAGGGGGGGGAGGGGCAGACTCCCTGCCAGGCGGGCGACGCGCGCGCGCTGGCGGCTGGGCGCCATAGGTCGCGAGTGCGAGAGGCCCGGCCGACAGGTGGACACGCGGGCACCGCCAGCTCGGCGGCAGAGTGAGGGAAGGGGGGGAGGGGCAGACACCCTGACAACCGGGCGACGGGCGCGCGCTGGCGGCTCGGCGGGCGAGGTCGCGAGTGGGAGAGGCCCGGCCGACAGATGGACCCGCGGGCACCGCCAGCTCGGCGGCAGAGTGAGGGAAGGAGGGAGGAGGGGCGGAGTCCCTGCCAGGCGGGCGACGCGCGGGCGCTGGCGGCTCGGCGGCAGAGGTCGCGAGTGCGAGAGGCCCGGCCGACAGGTGGACACGCGGGCACCGCCAGCTCAGCGGCAGAGTGAGGGAAGGGGGGGGAGGGGCAGACACCCTGACAACCGGGCGACGGGCGCGTGCTGGCGGCTCGGCGGGCGAGGTCGCGAGTGGGAGAGGCCCGGCCGACAGCTGGACCCGCGGGCACCGCCAGCTCGGCGGCAGAGTGACGGAAGGAGGGAGGAGGGGCGGAGTCCCTGCCAGGCGGGCGACGCGCGCGCGCTGGCGGCTCGGCGGCAGAGGTCGCGAGTGCGAGAGGCCCGGCCGACAGGTGGACACGCGGGCACCGCCAGCTCGGCGGCAGAGTGAGGGAAGGGGGGGAGGGGCAGACAGCCTGACAGCCGGGCGACGGGCGCGCGCTGGCGGCTCGGCGGGCGAGGTCGCGAGTGGGACAGGCCCTGCCCGCAGGTGGACCCGCGGGCACCCGCAGCTCGTCGACAGGGTTAGGGAAGGGGGGGAGGGGATAGAGCCCCGTCGGGCTCGTCGACCCGCGTCTCCTGGCGGCTCTGCGGCCGAGTTAGGGAAGGGGGGGGAGGGGCAGACTCCCTGCCAGGCGGGCGACGCGCGCGCGCTGGCGGCTCGGCGCCAGCGGTCGCGAGTGCGAGAGGCCCGGCCGACAGGTGGACACGCGGGCACCGCCAGCTCGGCGGCAGAGTGAGGGAAGGGGGGGAGGGGCAGACAGCCTGACAACCGGGCGACGGGCGCGCGCTGGCGCCTCGGCTGGCGAGGTCGCGAGTGGGAGAGGCCCTGCCCGCAGGTGGACACGCGGGCACCCGCAGCTCGTCGAGAGTTAGGGAAGGGGGGAAGTCAGGGAAGGGGGGGAGGGGATAGAACCCCGTCGGGCTCGTCGACCCGCGGCTCCTGGCGGCTCTGCGGCCGAGTTAGGGGAGGAGTGGGGGAGGGGCAGACAGCCTGACAGCCGGGCGACGGGCGCGCGCTGGCGGCTCGGCGGGCGAGGTCGCGAGTGTGAGAGGCCCTGCCCGCAGGTGGACCCGCGGGCACCCGCAGCTCGTCGACAGGGTTAGGGAAGGGGGGGAGTTAGGGAAGGGGGGGAGGGGCTAGAACCCCGTCGGGCTCGTCGACCCGCGGCTCCAAGCGGCTCTGCGGCCGAGTTAGGGGAGGAGGGGGGGAGGGGCAGACAGCCTGACAGACGGGCGACGGGCGCGCGCTGCCGGCCTGGCGGGCGAGGTCGCGAGTGGGAGAGGCCCTGCCCGCAGGTGGACCCGCGGGCACCCGCAGCTCGTCGACAGGGTTAGGGAAGGGGGGGAGGGGATAGAGCCCCTTCGGGCTCGTCGACCCGCGGCTCCTGGCGGCTCTGCGGCCGAGTTAGGGAAGGGGGGGGAGGGGCAGACTCCCTGCCAGGCGGGCGACGCGCGCGCGCTGGCGGCTGGGCGCCATAGGTCGCGAGTGCGAGAGGCCCGGCCGACAGGTGGACACGCGGGCACCGCCAGCTCGGCGGCAGAGTGAGGGAAGGGGGGGAGGGGCAGACACCCTGACAACCGGGCGACGGGCGCGCGCTGGCGGCTCGGCGGGCGAGGTCGCGAGTGGGAGAGGCCCGGCCGACAGCTGGACCCGCGGGCACCGCCAGCTCGGCGGCAGAGTGAGGGAAGGAGGGAGGAGGGGCGGAGTCCCTGCCAGGCGGGCGACGCGCGGGCGCTGGCGGCTCGGCGGCAGAGGTCGCGAGTGCGAGAGGCCCGGCCGACAGGTGGACACGCGGGCACCGCCAGCTCAGCGGCAGAGTGAGGGAAGGGGGGGGAGGGGCAGACACCCTGACAACCGGGCGACGGGCGCGTGCTGGCGGCTCGGCGGGCGAGGTCGCGAGTGGGAGAGGCCCGGCCGACAGCTGGACCCGCGGGCACCGCCAGCTCGGCGGCAGAGTGAGGGAAGGAGGGAGGAGGGGCGGAGTCCCTGCCAGGCGGGCGACGCGCGCGCGCTGGCGGCTCGGCGGCAGAGGTCGCGAGTGCGAGAGGCCCGGCCGACAGGTGGACACGCGGGCACCGCCAGCTCGGCGGCAGAGTGAGGGAAGGGGGGGAGGGGCAGACAGCCTGACAGCCGGGCGACGGGCGCGCGCTGGCGGCTCGGCGGGCGAGGTCGCGAGTGGGAGAGGCCCTGCCCGCAGGTGGACCCGCGGGCACCCGCAGCTCGTCGACAGGGTTAGGGAAGGGGGGGAGGGGATAGAGCCCCGTCGGGCTCGTCGACCCGCGGCTCCTGGCGGCTCTGCGGCCGAGTTAGGGAAGGGGGGGGAGGGGCAGACTCCCTGCCAGGCGGGCGACGCGCGCGCGCTGGCGGCTCGGCTGGCGAGGTCGCGAGTGGGAGAGGCCCTGCCCGCAGGTGGACACGCGGGCACCCGCAGCTCGTCGAGAGTTAGGGAAGGGGGGAAGTCAGGGAAGGGGGGGAGGGGATAGAACCCCGTCGGGCTCGTCGACCCGCGGCTCCTGGCGGCTCTGCGGCCGAGTTAGGGGAGGAGTGGGGGAGGGGCAGACAGCCTGACAGCCGGGCGACGGGCGCGCGCTGGCGGCTCGGCGGGCGAGGTCGCGAGTGGGAGAGGCCCTGCCCGCAGGTGGACCCGCGGGCACCCGCAGCTCGTCGACAGGGTTAGGGAAGGGGGGGAGGGGATAGAGCCCCGTCGGGCTCGTCGACCCGCGGCTCCTGGCGGCTCTGCGGCCGAGTTAGGGAAGGGGGGGGAGGGGCAGACTCCCTGCCAGGCGGGCGACGCGCGCGCGCTGGCGGCTGGGCGCTATAGGTCGCGAGTGCGAGAGGCCCGGCCGACAGGTGGACACGCGGGCACCGCCAGCTCGGCGGCAGAGTGAGGGAAGGGGGGGAGGGGCAGACACCCTGACAACCGGGCGACGGGCGCGCGCTGGCGGCTCGGCGGGCGAGGTCGCGAGTGGGAGAGGCCCGGCCGACAGCTGGACCCGCGGGCACCGCCAGCTCGGCGGCAGAGTGAGGGAAGGAGGGAGGAGGGGCGGAGTCCCTGCCAGGCGGGCGACGCGCGGGCGCTGGCGGCTCGGCGGCAGAGGTCGCGAGTGCGAGAGGCCCGGCCGACAGGTGGACACGCGGGCACCGCCAGCTCAGCGGCAGAGTGAGGGAAGGGGGGGGAGGGGCAGACACCCTGACAACCGGGCGACGGGCGCGTGCTGGCGGCTCGGCGGGCGAGGTCGCGAGTGGGAGAGGCCCGGCCGACAGCTGGACCCGCGGGCACCGCCAGCTCGGCGGCAGAGTGAGGGAAGGAGGGAGGAGGGGCGGAGTCCCTGCCAGGCGGGCGACGCGCGCGCGCTGGCGGCTCGGCGGCAGAGGTCGCGAGTGCGAGAGGCCCGGCCGACAGGTGGACACGCGGGCACCGCCAGCTCGGCGGCAGAATGAGGGAAGGGGGGGGAGGCGCAGACAGCCTGACAGCCGGGCGACGGGCGAGCGCTGTCGGCTCGGCGGGCGAGGTCGCGAGTGGGAGAGGCCCTGCCCGCAGGTGGACACGCGGGCACCCGCAGCTCGTCGAGAGTTACGGAAGGGGGGGAGTTAGGGAAGGGGGGGAGGGGATAGAACCCCGTCGGGCTCGTCGACCCGCGGCTCCAAGCGGCTCTGCGGCCGAGTTAGGGGAGGAGGGGGGGAGGGGCAGACAGCCTGACAGCCGGGCGACGGGCGCGCGCTGCCGGCTCGGCGGGCGAGGTCGCGAGTGGGAGAGGCCCTGCCCGCAGGTGGACCCGCGGGCACCCGCAGCTCGTCGACAGGGTTAGGGAAGGGGGGGAGGGGATAGAGCCCCGTCGGGCTCGTCGACCCGCGGCTCCTGGCGGCTCTGCGGCCGAGTTAGGGAAGGGGGGGGAGGGGCAGACTCCCTGCCAGGCGGGCGACGCGCGCGCGCTGGCGGCTCGGCGCCAGAGGTCGCGAGTGCGAGAGGCCCGGCCGACAGGTGGACACGCGGGCACCGCCAGCTCGGCGGCAGAGTGAGGGAAGGAGGGAGGAGGGGCGGAGTCCCAGCCAGACGGGCGACGCGCGCGCGCTGGCGGCTCGGCGCCAGAGGTCGCGAGTGCGAGAGGCCCGGCCGACAGGTGGACACGCGGGCACCGCCAGCTCGTCGACAGAGTGAGGGAAGGAGGGAGGAGGGGCAGAGTCCCTGCCAGGCTGGCGACGCGCGCGTGCCGGCGTCTCGGCGGCAGGGGTCGCGAGTGCGAGAGGCCCGGCCGACAGGTGGACCCGCGGGCACCGCCAGCTCGTCGACAGAGTGAGGGAAGGAGGGAGGAGGGGCAGAGTCCCTGCCAGGCTGGCGACGCGCGCGTGCCGGCGTCTCGGCGGCAGGGGTCGCGAGTGCGAGAGGCCCGGCGGACAGGTGGACCCGCGGGCACCGCCAGCTCGTCGACAGAGTGAGGGAAGGAGGGAGGAGGGGCAGAGTCCCTGCCAGGCGGGCGACGCGCGCGCGCTGGCGGCTCGGCGACAGAGGTCGCGAGTGCGAGAGGCCCGGCCGACAGGTGGACACGCGGGCACCGCCAGCTCGGCGGCAGAATGAGGGAAGGGGGGGGAGGCGCAGATAGCCTGAAAGCCGGGCGACGGGCGAGCGCTGGCGGCTCGGCGGGCGAGGTCGCGAGTGGGAGAGGCCCTGCCCGCAGGTGGACACGCGGGCACCCGCAGCTCGTCGAGAGTTAGGGAAGGGGGGGAGTTAGGGAAGGGGGGGAGGGGATAGAACCCCGTCGGGCTCGTCGACCCGCGGCTCCTGGCGGCTCTGCGGCCGAGTTAGGGGAGGAGTGGGGGAGGGGCAGACAGCCTGACAGCCGGGCGACGGGCGCGCGCTGGCGGCTCGGCGGGCGAGGTCGCGAGTGGGAGAGGCCCGGCCCGCAGGTGGACCCGCGGGCACCCGCAGCTCGTCGACAGGGTTAGGGAAGGGGGGGAGGGGATAGAGCCCCGTCGGGCTCGTCGACCCGCGGCTCCTGGCGGCTCTGCGGCCGAGTTAGGGAAGGGGGGGTAGGGGCAGACTCCCTGCCAGGCGGGCGACGCGCGCGCGCTGGCGGCTGGGCGCCATAGGTCGCGAGTGCGAGAGGCCCGGCCGACAGGTGGACACGCGGGCACCGCCAGCTCGGCGGCAGAGTGAGGGAAGGGGGGGAGGGGCAGACACCCTGACAACCGGGCGACGGGCGCGCGCTGGCGGCTCGGCGTGCGAGGTCGCGAGTGGGAGAGGCCCGGCCGACAGTTGGACCCGCGGGCACCGCCAGCTCGGCGGCAGAGTGAGGGAAGGAGGGAGGAGGGGCGGAGTCCCTGCCAGGCGGGCGACGCGCGCGCGCTGGCGGCTCGGCGGCAGAGGTCGCGAGTGCGAGAGGCCCGGCCGACAGGTGGACACGCGGGCACCGCCAGCTCGGCGGCAGAGTGAGGGAAGGAGGGAGGAGGGGCGGAGTCCCAGCCAGGCGGGCGACGCGCGCGCGCTGGCGGCTCGGCGCCAGAGGTCGCGAGTGCGAGAGGCCCGGCCGACAGGTGGACACGCGGGCACCGCCAGCTCGTCGACAGAGTGAGGGAAGGAGGGAGGAGGGGCAGAGTCCCTGCCAGGCTGGCGACGCGCGCGTGCCGGCGTCTCGGCGGCAGGGGTCGCGAGTGCGAGAGGCCCGGCCGACAGGTGGACCCGCGGGCACCGCCAGCTCGTCGACAGAGTGAGGGAAGGAGGGAGGAGGGGCAGAGTCCCTGCCAGGCTGGCGACGCGCGCGTGCCTTCGTCTCGGCGGCAGGGGTCGCGAGTGCGAGAGGCCCGGCCGACAGGTGGACCCGCGGGCACCGCCAGCTCGTCGACAGAGTGAGGGAAGGAGGGAGGAGGGGCAGAGTCCCTGCCAGGCGGGCGACGCGCGCGCGCTGGTGGCTCGGCGACAGAGGTCGCGAGTGCGAGAGGCCCGGCCGACAGGTGGACACGCGGGCACCGCCAGCTCGGCGGCAGAATGAGGGAAGGGGGGGGAGGCGCAGACAACCTGACAGCCGGGCGACGGGCGAGCGCTGGCGGCTCGGCGGGCGAGGTCGCGAGTGGGAGAGGCCCTGCCCGCAGGTGGACACGCGGGCACCCGCAGCTCGTCGACAGGGTTAGGGAAGGGGGGGAGGGGATAGAGCCCCGTCGGGCTCGTCGACCCGCGGCTCCTGGCGGCTCTGCGGCCGAGTTAGGGAAGGGGGGGGAGGGGCAGACTCCCTGCCAGGCGGGCGACGCGCGAGCGCTGGCGGCTGGGCGCCATAGGTCGCGAGTCCGAGAGGCCCGGCCGACAGGTGGACACGCGGGCACCGCCAGCTCGGCGGCAGAGTGAGGGAAGGGGGGGAGGGGCAGACACCCTGACAACCGGGCGACGGGCGCGCGCTGGCGGCTCAGCCGGCGAGGTCGCGAGTGGGAGAGGCCCGGCCGACAGCTGGACCCGCGGGCACCGCCAGCTCGGCGGCAGAGTGAGGGAAGGAGGGAGGAGGGGCGGAGTCCCTGCCAGGCGGGCGACGCGCGCGCGCTGGCGGCTCGGCGGCAGAGGTCGCGAGTGCGAGAGGCCCGGCCGACAGGTGGACACGCGGGCACCGCCAGCTCGGCGGCAGAGTGAGGGAAGGGGGGGGAGGGGCAGACACCCTGACAACCGGGCGACGGGCGCGTGCTGGCGGCTCGGCGGGCGAGGTCGCGAGTGGGAGAGGCCCGGCCGACAGCTGGACCCGCGGGCACCGCCAGCTCGGCGGCAGAGTGAGGGAAGGAGGGAGGAGGGGCGGAGTCCCAGCCAGACGGGCGACGCGCGCGCGCTGGCGGCTCGGCGCCAGAGGTCGCGAGTGCGAGAGGCCCGGCCGACAGGTGGACACGCGGGCACCGCCAGCTCGTCGACAGAGTGAGGGAAGGAGGGAGGAGGGGCAGAGTCCCTGCCAGGCGGGCGACGCGCGCGCGCTGGCGGCTCGGCGCCAGAGGTCGCGAGTGCGAGAGGCCCGGCCGACAGGTGGACACGCGGGCACCGCCAGCTCGGCGGCAGAATGAGGGAAGGGGGGGGAGGCGCAGATAGCCTGACAGCCGGGCGACGGGCGAGCGCTGGCGGCTCGGCGGGCGAGGTCGCGAGTGGGAGAGGCCCTGCCCGCAGGTGGACACGCGGGCACCCGCAGCTCGTCGAGAGTTAGGGAAGGGGGGGAGTTAGGGAAGGGGGGGAGGGGATAGAACCCCGTCGGGCTCGTCGACCCGCGGCTCCTGGCGGCTCTGCGGCCGAGTTAGGGGAGGAGTGGGGGAGGGGCAGACAGCCTGACAGCCGGGCGACGGGCGCGCGCTGGCGGCTCGGCGGGCGAGGTCGCGAGTGGGAGAGGCCCTGCCCGCAGGTGGACCCGCGGGCACCCGCAGCTCGTCGACAGGGTTAGGGAAGGGGGGGAGGGGATAGAGCCCCGTCGGGCTCGTCGACCCGCGGCTCCTGGCGGCTCTGCGGCCGAGTTAGGGAAGGGGGGGTAGGGGCAGACTCCCTGCCAGGCGGGCGACGCGCGCGCGCTGGCGGCTGGGCGCCATAGGTCGCGAGTGCGAGAGGCCCGGCCGACAGGTGGACACGCGGGCACCGCCAGCTCGGCGGCAGAGTGAGGGAAGGGGGGGAGGGGCAGACACCCTGACAACCGGGCGACGGGCGCGCGCTGGCGGCTCGGCGTGCGAGGTCGCGAGTGGGAGAGGCCCGGCCGACAGCTGGACCCGCGGGCACCGCCAGCTCGGCGGCAGAGTGAGGGAAGGAGGGAGGAGGGGCGGAGTCCCTGCCAGGCGGGCGACGCGCGCGCGCTGGCGGCTCGGCGGCAGAGGTCGCGAGTGCGAGAGGCCCGGCCGACAGGTGGACACGCGGGCACCGCCAGCTCGGCGGCAGAGTGAGGGAAGGAGGGAGGAGGGGCGGAGTCCCAGCCAGGCGGGCGACGCGCGCGCGCTGGCGGCTCGGCGCCAGAGGTCGCGAGTGCGAGAGGCCCGGCCGACAGGTGGACACGCGGGCACCGCCAGCTCGTCGACAGAGTGAGGGAAGGAGGGAGGAGGGGCAGAGTCCCTGCCAGGCTGGCGACGCGCGCGTGCCGGGGTCTCGGCGGCAGGGGTCGCGAGTGCGAGAGGCCCGGCCGACAGGTGGACCCGCGGGCACCGCCAGCTCGTCGACAGAGTGAGGGAAGGAGGGAGGAGGGGCAGAGTCCCTGCCAGGCTGGCGACGCGCGCGTGCCGGCGTCTCGGCGGCAGGGGTCGCGAGTGCGAGAGGCCCGGCCGACAGGTGGACCCGCGGGCACCGCCAGCTCGTCGACAGAGTGAGGGAAGGAGGGAGGAGGGGCAGAGTCCCTGCCAGGCGGGCGACGCGCGCGCGCTGGCGGCTCGGCGACAGAGGTCGCGAGTGCGAGAGGCCCGGCCGACAGGTGGACACGCGGGCACCGCCAGCTCGGCGGCAGAATGAGGGAAGGGGGGGGAGGCGCAGACAGCCTGACAGCCGGGCGACGGGCGAGCGCTGGCGGCTCGGCGGGCGAGGTCGCGAGTGGGAGAGGCCCTGCCCGCAGGTGGACACGCGGGCACCCGCAGCTCGTCGAGAGTTAGGGAAGGGGGGGAGTTAGGGAAGGGGGGGAGGGGATAGAACCCCGTCGGGCTCGTCGACCCGCGGCTCCAAGCGGCTCTGCGGCCGAGTTAGGGGAGGAGGGGGGGAGGGGCAGACAGCCTGACAGCCGGGCGACGGGCGCGCGCTGCCGGCTCGGCGGGCGAGGTCGCGAGTGGGAGAGGCCCTGCCCGCAGGTGGACCCGCGGGCACCCGCAGCTCGTCGACAGGGTTAGGGAAGGGGGGGAGGGGATAGAGCCCCGTCGGGCTCGTCGACCCGCGGCTCCTGGCGGCTCTGCGGCCGAGTTAGGGAAGGGGGGGGAGGGGCAGACTCCCTGCCAGGCGGGCGACGCGCGCGCGCTGGCGGCTCGGCGCCAGAGGTCGCGAGTGCGAGAGGCCCGGCCGACAGGTGGACACGCGGGCTCCGCCAGCTCGGCGGCAGAGTGAGGAAAGGGGGGGGAGGGGCAGACACCCTGACAACCGGGCGACGGGCGCGTGCTGGCGGCTCGGCGGGCGAGGTCGCGAGTGGGAGAGGCCCGGCCGATAGCTGGACCCGCGGGCACCGCCAGCTCGGCGGCAGAGTGAGGGAAGGGGGGGAGGGGCAGACAGCCTGACAACCGGGCGACGGGCGCGCGCTGGCGCCTCGGCTGGCGAGGTCGCGAGTGGGAGAGACCCTGCCCGCAGGTGGACACGCGGGCACCCGCAGCTCGTCGAGAGTTAGGGAAGGGGGGAAGTCAGGGAAGGGGGGGAGGGGATAGAACCCCGTCGGGCTCGTCGACCCGCGGCTCCTGGCGGCTCTGCGGCCGAGTTAGGGGAGGAGTGGGGGAGGGGCAGACAGCCTGACAGCCGGGCGACGGGCGCGCGCTGGCGGCTCGGCGGGCGAGGTCGCGAGTGGGAGAGGCCCTGCCCGCAGGTGGACCCGCGGGCACCCGCAGCTCGTCGACAGGGTTAGGGAAGGGGGGGAGTTAGGGAAGGGGGGAGGGGCTAGAACCCCGTCGGGCTCGTCGACCCGCGGCTCCAAGCGGCTCTGCGGCCGAGTTAGGGGAGGAGGGGGGGAGGGGCAGACAGCCTGACAGCCGGGCGACGGGCGCGCGCTGCCGGCTCGGCGGGCGAGGTCGCGAGTGGGAGAGGCCCTGCCCGCAGGTGGACCCGCGGGCACCCGCAGCTCGTCGACAGGGTTAGGGAAGGGGGGGAGGGGATAGAGCCCGGTCGGGCTCGTCGACCCGCGGCTCCTGGCGGCTCTGCGGCCGAGTTAGGGAAGGGGGGGGAGGGGCAGACTCCCTGCCAGGCGGGCGACGCGCGCGCGCTGGCGGCTGGGCGCCATAGGTCGCGAGTGCGAGAGGCCCGGCCGATAGGTGGACACGCGGGCACCGCCAGCTCGGCGGCAGAGTGAGGGAAGGGGGGGAGGGGCAGACACCCTGACAACCGGGCGACGGGCGCGCGCTGGCGGCTCGGCGGGCGAGGTCGCGAGTGGGAGAGGCCCGGCCGACAGCTGGACCCGCGGGCACCGCCAGCTCGGCGGCAGAGTGAGGGAAGGAGGGAGGAGGGGCGGAGTCCCTGCCAGGCGGGCGACGCGCGCGCGCTGGCGGCTCGGCGCCAGAGGTCGCGAGTGCGAGAGGCCCGGCCGACAGGTGGACACGCGGGCACCGCCAGCTCGTCGACAGAGTGAGGGAAGGAGGGAGGAGGGGCAGAGTCCCTGCCAGGCTGGCGACGCGCGCGTGCCGGCGTCTCGGCGGCAGGGGTCGCGAGTGCGAGAGGCCCGGCCGACAGGTGGACCCGCGGGCACCGCCAGCTCGTCGACAGAGTGAGGGAAGGAGGGAGGAGGGGCAGAGTCCCTGCCAGGCGGGCGACGCGCGCGCGCTGGCGGCTCGGCGACAGAGGTCGCGAGTGCGAGAGGCCCGGCCGACAGGTGGACACGCGGGCACCGCCAGCTCGGCGGCAGAATGAGGGAAGGGGGGGGAGGCGCAGATAGCCTGACAGCCGGGCGACGGGCGAGCGCTGGCGGCTCAGCGGGCGAGGTCGCGAGTGGGAGAGGCCCTGCCCGCAGGTGGACACGCGGGCACCCGCAGCTCGTCGAGAGTTAGGGAAGGGGGGGAGTTAGGGAAGGGGGGGAGGGGATAGAACCCCGTCGGGCTCGTCGACCCGCGGCTCCTGGCGGCTCTGCGGCCGAGTTAGGGGAGGAGTGGGGGAGGGGCAGACAGCCTGACAGCCGGGCGACGGGCGCGCGCTGGCGGCTCGGCGGGCGAGGTCGCGAGTGGGAGAGTCCCGGCCCGCAGGTGGACCCGCGGGCACCCGCAGCTCGTCGACAGGGTTAGGGAAGGGGGGGAGGGGATAGAGCCCCGTCGGGCTCGTCGACCCGCGGCTCCTGGCGGCTCTGCGGCCGAGTTAGTGAAGGGGGGGTAGGGGCAGACTCCCTGCCAGGCGGGCGACGCGCGCGCGCTGGCGGCTGGGCGCCATAGGTCGCGAGTGCGAGAGGCCCGGCCGACAGGTGGACACGCGGGCACCGCCAGCTCGGCGGCAGAGTGAGGGAAGGGGGGGAGGGGCAGACACCCTGACAACCGGGCGACGGGCGCGCGCTGGCGGCTCGGCGTGCGAGGTCGCGAGTGGGAGAGGCCCGGCCGACAGCTGGACCCGCGGGCACCGCCAGCTCGGCGGCAGAGTGAGGGAAGGAGGGAGGAGGGGCGGAGTCCCTGCCAGGCGGGCGACGCGCGCGCGCTGGCGGCTCGGCGGCAGAGGTCGCGAGTGCGAGAGGCCCGGCCGACAGGTGGACACGCGGGCACCGCCAGCTCGGCGGCAGAGTGAGGGAAGGAGGGAGGAGGGGCGGAGTCCCAGCCAGGCGGGCGACGCGCGCGCGCTGGCGGCTCGGCGCCAGAGGTCGCGAGTGCGAGAGGCCCGGCCGACAGGTGGACACGCGGGCACCGCCTGCTCGTCGACAGAGTGAGGGAAGGAGGGAGGAGGGGCAGAGTCCCTGCCAGGCTGGCGACGCGCGCGTGCCGGGGTCTCGGCGGCAGGGGTCGCGAGTGCGAGAGGCCCGGCCGACAGGTGGACCCGCGGGCACCGCCAGCTCGTCGACAGAGTGAGGGAAGGAGGGAGGAGGGGCAGAGTCCCTGCCAGGCTGGCGACGCGAGCGTGCCGGCGTCTCGGCGGCAGGGGTCGCGAGTGCGAGAGGCCCGGCCGACAGGTGGACCCGCGGGCACCGCCAGCTCGTCGACAGAGTGAGGGAAGGAGGGAGGAGGGGCAGAGTCCCTGCCAGGCGGGCGACGCGCGCGCGCTGGCGGCTCGGCGACAGAGGTCGCGAGTGCGAGAGGCCCGGCCGACAGGTGGACACGCGGGCACCGCCAGCTCGGCGGCAGAATGAGGGAAGGGGGGGGAGGCGCAGACAGCCTGACAGCCGGGCGACGGGCGAGCGCTGGCGGCTCGGCGGGCGAGGTCGCGAGTGGGAGAGGCCCTGCCCGCAGGTGGACACGCGGGCACCCGCAGCTCGTCGAGAGTTAGGGAAGGGGGGGAGTTAGGGAAGGGGGGGAGGGGATAGAACCCCGTCGGGCTCGTCGACCCGCGGCTCCAAGCGGCTCTGCGGCCGAGTTAGGGGAGGAGGGGGGGAGGGGCAGACAGCCTGACAGCCGGGCGACGGGCGCGCGCTGCCGGCTCGGCGGGCGAGGTCGCGAGTGGGAGAGGCCCTGCCCGCAGGTGGACCCGCGGGCACCCGCAGCTCGTCGACAGGGTTAGGGAAGGGGGGGAGGGGATAGAGCCCCGTCGGGCTCGTCGACCCGCGGCTCCTGGCGGCTCTGCGGCCGAGTTAGGGAAGGGGGGGGAGGGGCAGACTCCCTGCCAGGCGGGCGACGCGCGCGCGCTGGCGGCTCGGCGCCAGAGGTCGCGAGTGCGAGAGGCCCGGCCGACAGGTGGACACGCGGGCTCCGCCAGCTCGGCGGCAGAGTGAGGAAAGGGGGGGGAGGGGCAGACACCCTGACAACCGGGCGACGGGCGCGTGCTGGCGGCTCGGCGGGCGAGGTCGCGAGTGGGAGAGGCCCGGCCGATAGCTGGACCCGCGGGCACCGCCAGCTCGGCGGCAGAGTGAGGGAAGGGGGGGAGGGGCAGACAGCCTGACAACCGGGCGACGGGCGCGCGCTGGCGCCTCGGCTGGCGAGGTCGCGAGTGGGAGAGACCCTGCCCGCAGGTGGACACGCGGGCACCCGCAGCTCGTCGAGAGTTAGGGAAGGGGGGAAGTCAGGGAAGGAGGGGAGGGGATAGAACCCCGTCGGGCTCGTCGACCCGCGGCTCCTGGCGGCTCTGCGGCCGAGTTAGGGGAGGAGTGGGGGAGGGGCAGACAGCCTGACAGCCGGGCGACGGGCGCGCGCTGGCGGCTCGGCGGGCGAGGTCGCGAGTGGGAGAGGCCCTGCCCGCAGGTGGACCCGCGGGCACCCGCAGCTCGTCGACAGGGTTAGGGAAGGGGGGGAGTTAGGGAAGGGGGGGAGGGGCTAGAACCCTGTCGGGCTCGTCGACCCGCGGCTCCAAGCGGCTCTGCGGCCGAGTTAGGGGAGGAGGGGGGAGGGGCAGACAGCCTGACAGCCGGGCGACGGGCGCGCGCTGCCGGCTCGGCGGGCGAGGTCGCGAGTGGGAGAGGCCCTGCCCGCAGGTGGACCCGTGGGCACCCGCAGCTCGTCGACAGGGTTAGGGAAGGGGGGGAGGGGATAGAGCCCCGTCGGGCTCGTCGACCCGCGGCTCCTGGCGGCTCTGCGGCCGAGTTAGGGAAGGGGGGGGAGGGGCAGACTCCCTGCCAGGCGGGCGACGCGCGCGCGCTGGCGGCTGGGCGCCATAGGTCGCGAGTGCGAGAGGCCCGGCCGACAGGTGGACACGCGGGCACCGCCAGCTCGGCGGCAGAGTGAGGGAAGGGGGGGAGGGGCAGACACCCTGACAACCGGGCGACGGGCGCGCGCTGGCGGCTCGGCGGGCGAGGTCGCGAGTGGGAGAGGCCCGGCCGACAGCTGGACCCGCGGGCACCGCCAGCTCGGCGGCAGAGTGAGGGAAGGAGGGAGGAGGGGCGGAGTCCCTGCCAGGCGGGCGACGCGCGCGCGCTGGCGGCTCGGCGCCAGAGGTCGCGAGTGCGAGAGGCCCGGCCGACAGGTGGACACGCGGGCACCGCCAGCTCGTCGACAGAGTGAGGGAAGGAGGGAGGAGGGGCAGAGTCCCTGCCAGGCTGGCGACGCGCGCGTGCCGCGTCTCGGCGGCAGGGGTCGCGAGTGCGAGAGGCCCGGCCGACAGGTGGACCCGCGGGCACCGCCAGCTCGTCGACAGAGTGAGGGAAGGAGGGAGGAGGGGCAGAGTCCCTGCCAGGCGGGCGACGCGCGCGCGCTGGCGGCTCGGCGACAGAGGTCGCGAGTGCGAGAGGCCCGGCCGACAGGTGGACACGCGGGCACCGCCAGCTCGGCGGCAGAATGAGGGAAGGGGGGGGAGGCGCAGATAGCCTGACAGCCGGGCGACGGGCGAGCGCTGGCGGCTCAGCGGGCGAGGTCGCGAGTGGGAGAGGCCCTGCCCGCAGGTGGACACGCGGGCACCCGCAGCTCGTCGAGAGTTAGGGAAGGGGGGGAGTTAGGGAAGGGGGGGAGGGGATAGAACCCCGTCGGGCTCGTCGACCCGCGGCTCCTGGCGGCTCTGCGGCCGAGTTAGGGGAGGAGTGGGGGAGGGGCAGACAGCCTGACAGCCGGGCGACGGGCGCGCGCTGGCGGCTCGGCGGGCGAGGTCGCGAGTGGGAGAGTCCCGGCCCGCAGGTGGACCCGCGGGCACCCGCAGCTCGTCGACAGGGTTAGGGAAGGGGGGGAGGGGATAGAGCCCCGTCGGGCTCGTCGACCCGCGGCTCCTGGCGGCTCTGCGGCCGAGTTAGGGAAGGGGGGGTAGGGGCAGACTCCCTGCCAGGCGGGCGACGCGCGCGCGCTGGCGGCTGGGCGCCATAGGTCGCGAGTGCGAGAGGCCCGGCCGACAGGTGGACACGCGGGCACCGCCAGCTCGGCGGCAGAGTGAGGGAAGGGGGGGAGGGGCAGAAACCCTGACAACCGGGCGACGGGCGCGCGCTGGCGGCTCGGCGTGCGAGGTCGCGAGTGGGAGAGGCCCGGCCGACAGCTGGACCCGCGGGCACCGCCAGCTCGGCGGCAGAGTGAGGGAAGGAGGGAGGAGGGGCGGAGTCCCTGCCAGGCGGGCGACGCGCGCGCGCTGGCGGCTCGGCGGCAGAGGTCGCGAGTGCGAGAGGCCCGGCCGACAGGTGGACACGCGGGCACCGCCAGCTCGGCGGCAGAGTGAGGGAAGGAGGGAGGAGGGGCGGAGTCCCAGCCAGGCGGGCGACGCGCGCGCGCTGGCGGCTCGGCGCCAGAGGTCGCGAGTGCGAGAGGCCCGGCCGACAGGTGGACACGCGGGCACCGCCAGCTCGTCGACAGAGTGAGGGAAGGAGGGAGGAGGGGCAGAGTCCCTGCCAGGCAGGCGACGCGCGCGTGCCGGCGTCTCGGCGGCAGGGGTCGCGAGTGCGAGAGGCCCGGCCGACAGGTGGACCCGCGGGCACCGCCAGCTCGTTGACAGAGTGAGGGAAGGAGGGAGGAGGGGCAGAGTCCCTGCCAGGCTGGCGACGCGCGCGTGCCGGCGTCTCGGCGGCAGGGGTCGCGAGTGCGAGAGGCCCGGCCGACAGGTGGACCCGCGGGCACCGCCAGCTCGTCGACAGAGTGAGGGAAGGAGGGAGGAGGGGCAGAGTCCCTGCCAGGCGGGCGACGCGCGCGAGCTGGCGGCTCGGCGACAGAGGTCGCGAGTGCGAGAGGCCCGGCCGACAGGTGGACACGCGGGCACCGCCAGCTCGGCGGCAGAATGAGGGAAGGGGGGGGAGGCGCAGACAGCCTGACAGCCGGGCGACGGGCGAGCGCTGGCGGATCGGCGGGCGAGGTCGCGAGTGGGAGAGGCCCTGCCCGCAGGTGTACACGCGGGCACCCGCAGCTCGTCGAGAGTTAGGGAAGGGGGGGAGTTAGGGAAGGGGGGGAGGGGATAGAACCCCGTCGGGCTCGTCGACCCGCGGCTCCAAGCGGCTCTGCAGCCGAGTTAGGGGAGGATGGGAGGAGGGGCAGACAGCCTGACAGCCGGGCGACGGGCACGCGCTGCCGGCTCGGCGGGCGAGGTCGCGAGTGGGAGAGGCCCTGCCCGCAGGTGGACCCCCGGGCACCCGCAGCTCGTCGACAGGGTTAGGGAAGGGGGGGAGGGGATAGAGCCCCGTCGGGCTCGTCGACCCGCGGCTCCTGGCGGCTCTGCGGCCGAGTTAGGGAAGGGGGGGGAGGGGCAGACTCCCTGCCAGGCGGGCGACGCGCGCGCGCTGGCGGCTCGGCGGCAGAGGTCGCGAGTGCGAGAGGCCCGGCCGACAGGTGGACACGCGGGCTCCGCCAGCTCGGCGGCAGAGTGAGGGAAGGGGGGGGAGGGGCAGACACCCTGACAACCGGGCGACGGGCGCGTGCTGGCGGCTCGGCGGGCGAGGTCGCGAGTGGGAGAGGCCCGGCCGACAGCTGGACCCGCGGGCACCGCCAGCTCGGCGGCAGAGTGAGGGAAGGGGGGGAGGGGCAGACAGCCTGACAACCGGGCGACGGGCGCGCGCTGGCGCCTCGGCTGGCGAGGTCGCGAGTGGGAGAGGCCCTGCCCGCAGGTGGACACGCGGGCACCCGCAGCTCGTCGAGAGTTAGGGAAGGGGGGAAGTCAGGGAAGGGGGGGAGGGGATAGAACCCCGTCGGGCTCGTCGACCCGCGGCTCCTGGCGGCTCTGCGGCCGAGTTAGGGGAGGAGTGGGGGAGGGGCAGACAGCCTGACAGCCGGGCGACGGGCGCGCGCTGGCGGCTCGGCGGGCGAGGTCGCGAGTGGGAGAGGCCCTTCCCGCAGGTGGACCCGCGGGCACCCGCAGCTCGTCGACAGGGTTAGGGAAGGGGGGGAGGGGATAGAGCCCCGTCGGGCTCGTCGACCCGCGGCTCCTGGCGGCTCTGCGGCCGAGTTAGGGAAGGGGGGGTAGGGGCAGACTCCCTGCCAGGCGGGCGACGCGCGCGCGCTGGCGGCTGGGCGCCATAGGTCGCGAGTGCGAGAGGCCCGGCCGACAGGTGGACACGCGGGCACCGCCAGCTCGGCGGCAGAGTGAGGGAAGGGGGGGAGGGGCAGACACCCTGACAACCGGGCGACGGGCGCGCGCTGGCGGCTCGGCGTGCGAGGTCGCGAGTGGGAGAGGCCCGGCCGACAGCTGGACCCGCGGGCACCGCCAGCTCGGCGGCAGAGTGAGGGAAGGAGGGAGGAGGGGCGGAGTCCCTGCCAGGCGGGCGACGCGCGCGCGCTGGCGGCTCGGCGGCAGAGGTCGCGAGTGCGAGAGGCCCGGCCGACAGGTGGACACGCGGGCACCGCCAGCTCGGCGGCAGAGTGAGGGAAGGAGGGAGGAGGGGCGGAGTCCCAGCCAGGCGGGCGACGCGCGCGCGCTGGCGGCTCGGCGCCAGAGGTCGCGAGTGCGAGAGGCCCGGCCGACAGGTGGACACGCGGGCACCGCCAGCTCGTCGACAGAGTGAGGGAAGGAGGGAGGAGGGGCAGAGTCCCTGCCAGGCTGGCGACGCGCGCGTGCCGGCGTCTCGGCGGCAGGGGTCGCGAGTGCGAGAGGCCCGGCCGACAGGTGGACCCGCGGGCACCGCCAGCTCGTCGACAGAGTGAGGGAAGGAGGGAGGAGGGGCAGGCAGAGTCCCTGCCAGGCTGGCGACGCGCGCGTGCCGGCGTCTCGGCGGCAGGGGTCGCGAGTGCGAGAGGCCCGGCCGACAGGTGGACCCGCGGGCACCGCCAGCTCGTCGACAGAGTGAGGGAAGGAGGGAGGAGGGGCAGAGTCCCTGCCAGGCTGGCGACGCGCGCGTGCCGGCGTCTCGGCGGCAGGGGTCGCGAGTGCGAGAGGCCCGGCCGACAGGTGGACCCGCGGGCACCGCCAGCTCGTCGACAGAGTGAGGGAAGGAGGGAGGAGGGGCAGAGTCCCTGCCAGGCTGGCGACGCGCGCGTGCCGGCGTCTCGGCGGCAGGGGTCGCGAGTGCGAGAGGCCCGGCCGACAGGTGGACCCGCGGGCACCGCCAGCTCGTCGACAGAGTGAGCGAAGGAGGGAGGAGGGGCAGAGTCCCTGCCAGGCGGGCGACGCGCGCGCGCTGGCGGCTCAGCGACAGAGGTCGCGAGTGCGAGAGGCCCGGCCGACAGGTGGACACGCGGGCACCGCCAGCTCGGCGGCAGAATGAGGGAAGGGGGGGGAGGCGCAGACAGCCTGACAGCCGGGCGACGGGCGAGCGCTGGCGGATCGGCGGGCGAGGTCGCGAGTGGGAGAGGCCCTGCCCGCAGGTGGACACGCGGGCACCCGCAGCTCGTCGAGAGTTAGGGAAGGGGGGGAGTTAGGGAAGGGGGGGAGGGGATAGAACCCCGTCGGGCTCGTCGACCCGCGGCTCCAAGCGGCTCTGCGGCCGAGTTAGGGGAGGATGGGAGGAGGGGCAGACAGCCTGACAGCCGGGCGACGGGCGCGCGCTGCCGGCTCGGCGGGCGAGGTCGCGAGTGGGAGAGGCCCTGCCCGCAGGTGGACACGCGGGAACCCGCAGCTCGTCGAGAGTTAGGGAAGGGGGGGAGTTAGGGAAGGGGGGGAGGGGATAGAACCCCGTCGGGCTCGTCGACCCGCGGCTCCTGGCGGCTCTGCGGCCGAGTTAGGGGAGGAGTGGGGGAGGGGCAGACAGCCTGACAGCCGGGCGACGGGCGCGCGCTGGCGGCTCGGCGGGCGAGGTCGCGAGTGGGAGAGGCCCTGCCCGCAGGTGGACCCGCGGGCACCCGCAGCTCGTCGACAGGGTTAGGGAAGGGGGGGAGGGGATAGAGCCCCGTCGGGCTCGTCGACCCGCGGCTCCTGGCGGCTCTGCGGCCGAGTTAGGGAAGGGGGGGGAGGGGCAGACTCCCTGCCAGGCGGGCGACGCGGGCGCGCTGGCGGCTGGGCGCCATAGGTCGCGAGTGCGAGAGGCCCGCCCGACAGGTGGACACGCGGGCACCGCCAGCTCGGCGGCAGAGTGAAGGAAGGGGGGGGAGGGGCAGACACCCTGACAACCGGGCGACGGGCGCGCGCTGGCGGCTCGGCGGGCGAGGTCGCGAGTGGGAGAGGCCTGGCCGACAGCTGGACCCGCGGGCACCGCCAGCTCGTCGACAGAGTGAGGGAAGGAGGGAGGAGGGGCAGAGTCCCTGCCAGGCGGGCGACGCGCGCGCGCTGGCGGCTCGGCGACAGAGGTCGCGAGTGCGAGAGGCCCGGCCGACAGGTGGACACGCGGGCACCGCCAGCTCGGCGGCAGAATGAGGGAAGGGGGGGGAGGCGCAGACAGCCTGACAGCCGGGCGACGGGCGAGCGCTGGCGGCTCGGCGGGCGAGGTCGCGAGTGGGAGAGGCCCTGCCCACAGGTGGACACGCGGGCACCCGCAGCTCGTCGAGAGTTAGGGAAGGGGGGGAGTTAGGGAAGGGGGGGAGGGGATAGAACCCCGTCGGGCTCGTCGACCCGCGGCTCCTGGCGGCTCTGCGGCCGAGTTAGGGGAGGAGTGGGGGAGGGGCAGACAGCCTGACAGCCGGGCGACGGGCGCGCGCTGGCGACTCGGCGGGCGAGGTCGCGAGTGGGAGAGGCCCTGCCCGCAGGTGGACCCGCGGGCACCCGCAGCTCGTCGACAGGGTTAGGGAAGGGGGGGAGGGGATAGAGCCCCGTCGGGCTCGTCGACCCGCGGCTCCTGGCGGCTCTGCGGCCGAGTTAGGGAAGGGGGGGGAGGGGCAGACTCCCTGCCAGGCGGGCGACGCGCGCGCGCTGGCGGCTGGGCGCCATAGGTCGCGAGTGCGAGAGGCCCGGCCGACAGGTGGACACGCGGGCACCGCCAGCTCGGCGGCAGAGTGAGGGAAGGGGGGGAGGGGCAGACACCCTGACAACCGGGCGACGGGCGCGCGCTGGCGGCTCGGCGGGCGAGGTCGCGAGTGGGAGAGGCCCGGCCGACAGCTGGACCCGCGGGCACCGCCAGCTCGGCGGCAGAGTGAGGGAAGGAGGGAGGAGGGGCGGGGTCCCTGCCAGGCGGGCGACGCGCGCGCGCTGGCGGCTCGGCGGCAGAGGTCGCGAGTGCGAGAGGCCCGGCCGACAGGTGGACACGCGGGCACCGCCAGCTCGGCGGCAGAGTGAGGGAAGGAGGGAGGAGGGGCGGAGTCCCTGCCAGGCGGGCGACGCGCGCGCGCTGGCGGCTCGGCGCCAGAGGTCGCGAGTGCGAGAGGCCCGGCCGACAGGTGGATACGCGGGCACCGCCAGCTCGGCGGCAGAGTGAGGGAAGGGGCGGAGGGGCAGACAGCCTGACAACCGGGCGACGGGCGCGCGCTGGCGCCTCGGCTGGCGAGGTCGCGAGTGGGAGAGGCCCGGCCCGCAGGTGGACACGCGGGCACCCGCAGCTCGTCGAGAGTTAGGGAAGGGGGGAAGTCAGGGAAGGGGGGGAGGGGATAGAACCCCGTCGGGCTCGTCGACCCGCGGCTCCTGGCGGCTCTGCGACCGAGTTAGGGGAGGAGTGGGGGAGGGGCAGACAGCCTGACAGCCGGGCGACGGGCGCGCGCTGGCGGCTCGGCGGGCGAGGTCGCGAGTGGGAGAGGCCCTGCCCGAAGGTGGACCCGCGGGCACCCGCAGCTCGTCGACAGGGTTAGGGAAGGGGGGGAGGGGATAGAGCCCCGTCGGGCTCGTCGACCCGCGGCTCCTGGCGGCTCTGCGGCCGAGTTAGGGAAGGGGGGGAGGGGCAGACTCCCTGCCAGGCGGGCGACGCGCGCGCGCTGGCGGCTGGGCGCCATAGGTCGCGAGTGCGAGAGGCTCGGCCGACAGGTGGACACGCGGGCACCGCCAGCTCGGCGGCAGAGTGAGGGAAGTGGGGGGAGGGGCAGACACCCTGACAACCGGGCGACGGGCGCGCGCTGGCGGCTCGGCGGGCGAGGTCGCGAGTGGGAGAGGCCCGGCCGACAGCTGGACCCGCGGGCACCGCCAGCTCGGCGGCAGAGTGAGGGAAGGAGGGAGGAGGGGCGGAGTCCCTGCCAGGCGGGCGACGCGCGCACGCTGGCGGCTCGGCGGCAGAGGTCGCGAGTGCGAGAGGCCCGGCCGACAGGTGGACACGCGGGCACCGCCAGCTCGGCGGCAGAGTGAGGGAAGGAGGGAGGAGGGGCGGAGTCCCTGCCAGGCGGGCGACGCGCGCGCGCTGGCGGCTCGGCGCCAGAGGTCGCGAGTGCGAGAGGCCCGGCCGACAGGTGGACACGCGGGCACCGACAGCTCGGCGGCAGAGTGAGGGAAGGGGGGGAGGGGCAGACAGCCTGACAACCGGGCGACGGGCGCGCGCTGGCGCCTCGGCTGGCGAGGTCGCGAGTGGGAGAGGCCCTGCCCGCAGGTGGACACGCGGGCACCCGCAGCTCGTCGAGAGTTAGGGAAGGGGGGAAGTCAGGGAAGGGGGGGAGGGGATAGAACGCCGTCGGGCTCGTCGACCCGCAGCTCCTGGCGGCTCTGCGGCCGAGTTAGGGGAGGAGTGGGGGAGGGGCAGACAGCCTGACAGCCGGGCGACGGGCGCGCGCTGGCGGCTCGGCGGGCGAGGTCGCGAGTGGGAGAGGCCCTGCCCGCAGGTGGACCCGGGCAGCTCGTTGACAGGGTTAGGGAAGGGGGGGAGGGGCTAGAGCCCCGTCGGGCTCGTCGACCCGCGGCTCCTGGCGGCTCTGCGGCCGAGTTAGGGAAGGGGGGGAGGGGCAGACTCCCTGCCAGGCGGGCGACGCGCGCGCGCTGGCGGCTGGGCGCCATAGGTCGCGAGTGCGAGAGGCCCGGCCGACAGGTGGACACGCGGGCACCGCCAGCTCGGCGGCAGAGTGAGGGAAGGGGGTGAGGGGCAGACACCCTGACAACCGGGCGACGGGCGCGCGCTGGCGGCTCGGCGGGCGAGGTCGCGAGTGGGAGAGGCCCGGCCGACAGCTGGACCCGCGGGCACCGCCAGCTCGGCGGCAGAGTGAGGGAAGGAGGGAGGAGGGGCGGAGTCCCTGCCAGGCGGGCGACGCGCGCGCGCTGGCGGCTCGGCGGCAGAGGTCGCGAGTGCGAGAGGCCCGGCCGACAGGTGGACACGCGGGCACCGCCAGCTCGTCGACAGAGTGAGGGAAGGAGGGAGGAGGGGCAGAGTCCCTGCCAGGCTGGCGACGCGCGCGTGCCGGCGTCTCGGCGGCAGGGGTCGCGAGTGCGAGAGGCCCGGCCGACAGGTGGACCCGCGGGCACCGCCAGCTCGGCGGCAGAGTGAGGGAAGGAGGGAGGAGGGGCAGAGTCCCTGCCAGCCGGGCGACGCGCGCGCGCTGGCAGCTCGGCGACAGAGGTCGCGAGTGCGAGAGGCCCGGCCGACAGGTGGACACGCGGGCACCGCCAGCTCGGCGGCAGAGTGAGAGAAGGGGGGGAGGGGCAGACAGCCTGACAACCGGGCGACGGGCGCGCGCTGGCGCCTCGGCTGGCGAGGTCGCGAGTGGGAGAGGCCCTGCCCGCAGGTGGACACGCGGGCACCCGCAGCTCGTCGAGAGTTAGGGAAGGGGGGAAGTCAGGGAAGGGGGGGAGGGGATAGAACGCCGTCGGGCTCGTCGACCCGCGGCTCCTGGCGGCTCTGCGGCCGAGTTAGGGGAGGAGTGGGGGAGGGGAAGACAGCCTGACAGCCGGGCGACGGGCGCGTGCTGGCGGCTCGGCGGGCGAGGTCACGAGTGGGAGAGGCCCTGCCCGAAGGTGGACCCGCGGGCACCCGCAGCTCGTCGACAGGGTTAGGGAAGGGGGGGAGGGGATAGAGCCCCGTCGGGCTCGTCGACCCGCGGCTCCTGGCGGCTCTGCGGCCGAGTTAGGGAAGGGGGGGGAGGGGCAGACTCCCTGCCAGGCGGGCGACGCGCGCGCGCTGGCGGCTGGGCGCCATAGGTCGCGAGTGCGAGAGGCCCGGCCGACAGGTGGACACGCGGGCACCGCCAGCTCGGCGGCAGAGTGAGGGAAGGGGGGGAGGGGCAGACACCCTGACAACCGGCGACGGGCGCGCGCTGGCGGCTCGGCGGGCGAGGTCGCGAGTGGGAGAGGCCCGGCCGACAGCTGGACCCGCGGGCACCGCCAGCTCGGCGGCAGAGTGAGGGAAGGAGGGAGGAGGGGCGGAGTCCCTGCCAGGCGGGCGACGCGCGCGCGCTGGCGGCTCGGCGGCAGAGGTCGCGAGTGCGAGAGGCCCGGCCGACAGGTGGACACGCGGGCACCGCCAGCTCGTCGACAGAGTGAGGGAAGGAGGGAGGAGGGGCGGAGTCCCTGCCAGGCTGGCGACGCGCGCGTGCCGGCGTCTCGGCGGCAGGGGTCGCGAGTGCGAGAGGCCCGGCCGACAGGTGGACCCGCGGGCACCGCCAGCTCGTCGACAGAGTGAGGGAAGGAGGGAGGAGGGGCAGAGTCCCTGCCAGGCGGGCGACGCGCGCGCGCTGGCAGCTCGGCGACAGAGGTCGCGAGTGTGAGAGGCCCGGCCGACAGGTGGACACGCGGGCACCGCCAGCTCGGCGGCAGAATGAGGGAAGGGGGGGGAGGCGCAGACAGCCTGACAGCCGGGCGACGGGCGAGCGCTGGCGGCTCGGCGGGCGAGGTCGCGAGTGGGAGAGGCCCTGCCCGCAGGTGGACACGCGGGCACCCGCAGCTCGTCGAGAGTTAGGGAAGGGGGGGAGTTAGGGAAGGGGGGGAGGGGATAGAACCCCGTCGGGCTCGTCGACCCGCGGCTCCTGGCGGCTCTGCGGCCGAGTTAGGGGAGGAGTGGGGGAGGGGCAGACAGCCTGACAGCCGGGCGACGGGCGCGCGCTGGCGGCTCGGCGGGCGAGGTCGCGAGTGGGAGAGGCCCTGCCTGCAGGTGGACCCGCGGGCACCCGCAGCTCGTCGACAGGGTTAGGGAAGGGGGGGAGGGGATAGAGCCCCGTCGGGCTCGTCGACCCGCGGCTCCTGGCGGCTCTGCGGCCGAGTTAGGGAAGGGGGGGGAGGGGCAGACTCCCTGCCAGGCGGGCGACGCGCGCGCGCTGGCGGCTGGGCGCCATAGGTCGCGAGTGCGAGAGGCCCGGCCGACAGGTGTACACGCGGGCACCGCCAGCTCGGCGGCAGAGTGAGGGAAGGGGGGGGAGGGGCAGACACCCAGACAACCGGGCGACGGGCGCGCGCTGGCGGCTCGGCGGGCGAGGTCGCGAGTGGGAGAGGCCCGGCCGACAGCTGGACCCGCGGGCACCGCCAGCTCGGCGGCAGAGTGAGGGAAGGAGGGAGGAGGGGCGGAGTCCCTGCCAGGCGGGCGACGCGCGCGCGCTGGCGGCTCGGCGGCAGAGGTCGCGAGTGCGAGAGGCCCGGCCGACAGGTGGACACGCGGGCACCGCCAGCTCGGCGGCAGAGTGAGGGAAGGGGGGGAGGGGCAGACAGCCTGACAACCGGGCGACGGGCGCGCGCTGGCGCCTCGGCTGGCGAGGTCGCGAGTGGGAGAGGCCCTGCCGCAGGTGGACACGCGGGCACCCGCAGCTCGTCGAGAGTTAGGGAAGGGGGGAAGTCAGGGAAGGGGGGGAGGGGATAGAACGCCGTCGGGCTCGTCGACCCGCGGCTCCTGGCGGCTCTGCGGCCGAGTTAGGGGAGGAGTGGGGGAGGGGCAGACAGCCTGACAGCCGGGCGACGGGCGCGCGCTGGCGGCTCGGCGGGCGAGGTCGCGAGTGGGAGAGGCCCTGCCCGCAGGTGGACCCGCGGGCACCCGCAGCTCGTCGACAGGGTTAGGGAAGGGGGGGAGGGGATAGAGCCCCGTCGGGCTCGTCGACCCGCGGCTCCTGGCGGCTCTGCGGCCGAGTTAGGGAAGGGGGGGGAGGGGCAGACTCCCTGCCAGGCGGGCGACGCGCGCGCGCTGGCGTCTGGGCGCCATAGGTCGCGAGTGCGAGAGGCCCGGCCGACAGGTGTACACGCGGGCACCGCCAGCTCGGCGGGAGAGTGAGGGAAGGGGGGGGAGGGGCAGACACCCTGACAACCGGGCGACGGGCGCGCGCTGGCGGCTCGGCGGGCGAGGTCGCGAGTGGGAGAGGCCCGGCCGACAGCTGGACCCGCGGGCACCGCCACCTCGGCGGCAGAGTGAGGGAAGGAGGGAGGAGGGGCGGAGTCCCTGCCAGGCGGGCGACGCGCGCGCGCTGGCGGCTCGGCGGCAGAGGTCGCGAGTGCGAGAGGCCCGGCCGACAGGTGGACACGCGGGCACCGCCAGCTCGGCGGCAGAGTGAGGGAAGGAGGGAGGAGGGGCGGAGTCCCTGACAGGCGGGCGACGCGCGCGCGCTGGCGGCTCGGCGCCAGAGGTCGCGAGTGCGAGAGGCCCGGCCGACAGGTGGACACGCGGGCACCGCCAGCTCGGCGGCAGAGTGAGGGAAGGGGGGGAGGGGCAGACAGCCTGACAACCGGGCGACGGGCGCGCGCTGGCGCCTCGGCTGGCGAGGTCGCGAGTGGGAGAGGCCCTGCCGCAGGTGGACACGCGGGCACCCGCAGCTCGTCGAGAGTTAGGGAAGGGGGGAAGTCAGGGAAGGGGGGGAGGGGATAGAACCCCGTCGGGCTCGTCGACCCGCGGCTCCTGGCGGCTCTGCGGCCGAGTTAGGGGAGGAGTGGGGGAGGGGCAGACAGCCTGACAGCCGGGCGACGGGCGCGCGCTGGCGGCTCGGCGGGCGAGGTCGCGAGTGGGAGAGGCCCTGCCCGCAGGTGGACCCGCGGGCACCCGCAGCTCGTCGACAGGGTTAGGGAAGGGGGGGAGTTAGGGAAGGGGGGGAGGGGCTAGAACCCCGTCGGGCTCATCGACCCGCGGCTCCAAGCGGCTCTGCGGCCGAGTTAGGGGAGGAGGGGGGGAGGGGCAGACAGCCTGACAGCCGGGCGACGGGCGCGCGCTGCCGGCTCGGCGGGCGAGGTCGCGAGTGGGAGAGGCCCTGCCCGCAGGTGGACCCGCGGGCACCCGCAGCTCGTCGACAGGGTTAGGGAAGGGGGGGAGGGGATAGAGCCCCGTCGGGCTCGTCGACCCGCGGCTCCTGGCGGCTCTGCGGCCGAGTTAGGGAAGGGGGGGAGGGGCAGACTCCCTGCCAGGCGGGCGACGCGCGCGCGCTGGCGGCTGGGCGCCATAGGTCGCGAGTGCGAGAGGCCCGGCCGACAGGTGGACACGCGGGCACCGCCAGCTCGGCGGCAGAGTGAGGGAAGGAGGGAGGAGGGGCGGAGTCCCTGCCAGGCGGGCGACGCGCGCGCGCTGGCGGCTCGGCGGCAGAGGTCGCGAGTGCGAGAGGCCCGGCCGACAGGTGGACACGCGGGCACCGCCAGCTCGGCGGCAGAGTGAGGGAAGGGGGGGAGGGGCAGACACCCTGACAACCGGGCGACGGGCGCGCGCTGGCGGCTCGGCGGGCGAGGTCGCGAGTGGGAGAGGCCCGGCCGACAGCTGGACCCGCGGGCACCGCCAGCTCGGCGGCAGAGTGAGGGAAGGAGGGAGGAGGGGCGGAGTCCCTGCCAGGCGGGCGACACGCGCGCGCTGGCGGCTCGGCGGCAGAGGTCGCGAGTGCGAGAGGCCCGGCCGACAGGTGGACCCGCGGGCACCGCCAGCTCGGCGGCAGAGTGAGGGAAGGAGGGAGGAGGGGCAGAGTCCCTGCCAGGCGGGCAACGCGCGCGCGCTGGCGGCTCGGCGACAGAGGTCGCGAGTGCGAGAGGCCCGGCCGACAGGTGGACACGCGGGCACCGCCAGCTCGGCGGCAGAGTGAGGGAAGGGGGGGGAGGCGCAGACAGCCTGACAGCCGGGCGACGGGCGAGCGCTGGCGGCTCGGCGGGCGAGGTCGCGAGTGGGAGAGGCCCTGCCCGCTGGTGGACACGCGGGCACCCGCAGCTCGTCGAGAGTTAGGGAAGGGGGGGAGTTAGGGAAGGGGGGGAGGGGATAGAACCCCGTCGGGCTCGTCGACCCGCGGCTCCTGGCGGCTCTGCGGCCGAGTTAGGGGAGGAGTGGGGGAGGGGCAGACAGCCTGACAGCCGGGCGACGGGCGCGCGATGGCGGCTCGGCGGGCGAGGTCGCGAGTGGGAGAAGCCCTGCCCGCAGGTGGACCCGCGGGCACCCGCAGCTCGTCGACAGGGTTAGGGAAGGGGGGGAGGGGATAGAGCCCCGTCGGGCTCGTCGACCCGCGGCTCCTGGCGGCTCTGCGGCCGAGTTAGGGAAGGGGGGGGAGGGGCAGACTCCCTGCCAGGCGGGCGACGCGCGCGCGCTGGCGGCTGGGCGCCATAGGTCGCGAGTGCGAGAGGCCCGGCCGACAGGTGGACACGCGGGCACCGCCAGCTCGGCGGCAGAGTGAGGGAAGGGGGGGGAGGGGCAGACACCCTGACAAACGGGCGACGGGCGCGCGCTGGCGGCTCGGCGGGCGAGGTCGCGAGTGGGAGAGGCCCGGCCGACAGCTGGACCCGCGGGCACCGCCAGCTCGGCGGCAGAGTGAGGGAAGGAGGGAGGAGGGGCGGAGTCCCTGCCAGGCGGGCGACGCGCGCGCGCTGGCGGCTCGGCGGCAGAGGTCGCGAGTGCGAGAGGCCCGGCCGACAGGTGGACACGCGGGCACCGCCAGCTCGGCGGCAGAGTGAGGGAAGGAGGGAGGAGGGGCGGAGTCCCTGCCAGGCGGGCGACGCGCGCGCCCGCTGGCGGCTCGGCGCCAGAGGTCGCGAGTGCGAGAGGCCCGGCCGACAGGTGGACACGCGGGCACCGCCAGCTCGGCGGCAGAGTGAGGGAAGGGGGGGATGGGCAGACAGCCTGACAACCGGGCGACGGGCGCGCGCTGGCGCCTCGGCTGGCGAGGTCGCGAGTGGGAGAGGCCCTGCCCGCAGGTGGACACGCGGGCACCCGCAGCTCGTCGAGAGTTAGGGAAGGGGGGAAGTCAGGGAAGGGGGGGAGGGGATAGAACCCCGTCGGGCTCGTCGACCCGCGGCTCCTGGCGGCTCTGCGGCCGAGTTAGGGGAGGAGTGGGGGAGGGGCAGACAGCCTGACAGCCGGGCGACGGGCGCGCGCTGGCGGCTCGGCGGGCGAGGTCGCGAGTGGGAGAGGCCCTGCCCGCAGGTGGACCCGCGGGCACCCGCAGCTCGTCGACAGGGTTAGGGAAGGGGGGGAGGGGATAGAGCCCCATCGGGCTCGTCGACCCGCGGCTCCTGGCGGCTCTGCGGCCGAGTTAGGGAAGGGGGGGAGGGGCAGACTCCCTGCCAGGCGGGCGACGCGCGCGCGCTGGCGGCTGGGCGCCATAGGTCGCGAGTGCGAGAGGCCCGGCCGACAGGTGGACACGCGGGCACCGCCAGCTCGGCGGCAGAGTGAGGGAAGGGGGGGGAGGGGCAGACACCCTGACAACCGGGCGACGGGCGCGCGCTGGCGGCTCGGCGGGCGAGGTCGCGAGTGGGAGAGGCCCGGCCGACAGCTGGACCCGCGGGCACCGCCAGCTCGGCGGCAGAGTGAGGGAAGGAGGGAGGAGGGGCGGAGTCCCTGCCAGGCGGGCGACGCGCGCGCGCTGGCGGCTCGGCGCCAGAGGTCGCGAGTGCGAGAGGCCCGGCCGACAGGTGGACTCGCGGGTACCGCCAGCTCGGCGGCAGAGTGAGGGAAGGGGGGGAGGGGCAGACAGCCTGACAACCGGGCGACGGGCGCGCGCTGGCGCCTCGGCTGGCGAGGTCGCGAGTGGGAGAGGCCCTGCCCGCAGGTGGACACGCGGGCACCCGCAGCTCGTCGAGAGTTAGGGAAGGGGGGAAGTCAGGGAAGGGGGGGAGGGGATAGAACCCCGTCGGGCTCGTCGACCCGCGGCTCCTGGCGGCTCTGCGGCCGAGTTAGGGGAGGAGTGGGGGAGGGGCAGACAGCCTGACAGCCGGGCGACGGGCGCGCGCTGGCGGCTCGGCGGGCGAGGTCGCGAGTGGGAGAGGCCCTGCCCGCAGGTGGACCCGCGGGCACCCGCAGCTCGTCGACAGGGTTAGGGAAGGGGGGGAGGGGATAGAGCCCCGTCGGGCTCGTCGACCCGCGGCTCCTGGCGGCTCTCCGGCCGAGTTAGGGAAGGGGGGGAGGGGCAGACTCCCTGCCAGGCGGGCGACGCGCGCGCGCTGGCGGCTGGGCGCCATAGGTCGCGAGTGCGAGAGGCCCGGCCGACAGGTGGACACGCGGGCACCGCCAGCTCGGCGGCAGAGTGAGGGAAGGGGGGGGAGGGGCAGACACCCTGACAACAGGGCGACGGGCGCGCGCTGGCGGCTCGGCGGGCGAGGTCGCGAGTGGGAGAGGCCCGGCCGACAGCTGGACCCGCGGGCACCGCCAGCTCGGCGGCAGAGTGAGGGAAGGAGGGAGGAGGGGCGGAGTCCCTGCCAGGCGGGCGACGCGCGCGCGCTGGCGGCTCGGCGGCAGAGGTCGCGAGTGCGAGAGGCCCGGCCGACAGGTGGACACGCGGGCACCGCCAGCTCGTCGACAGTGTGAGGGAAGGAGGGAGGAGGGGCAGAGTCCCTGCCAGGCTGGCGACGCGCGCGTGCCGGCGTCTCGGCGGCAGGGGTCGCGAGTGCGAGAGGCCCGGCCGACAGGTGGACCCGCGGGCACCGCCAGCTCGGCGGCAGAGTGAGGGAAGGAGGGAGGAGGGGCAGAGTCCCTGCCAGGCGGGCGACGCGCGCGCGCTGGCGGCTCAGCGACAGAGGTCGCGAGTGCGAGAGGCCCGGCCGACAGGTGGACACGCGGGCACCGCCAGCTCGGCGGCAGAATGAGGGAAGGGGGGGGAGGCGCAGACAGCCTGACAGCCGGGCGACGGGCGAGCGCTGGCGGCTCGGCGGGCGAGGTCGCGAGTGGGAGAGTCCCTGCCCGCAGGTGGACACGCGGGCACCCGCAGCTCGTCGAGAGTTAGGGAAGGGGGGGAGTTAGGGAAGGGGGGGAGGGGATAGAACCCCGTCGGGCTCGTCGACCCGCGGCTCCTGGCGGCTCTGCGGCCGAGTTAGGGGAGGAGTGGGGGAGGGGCAGACAGCCTGACAGCCGGGAGACGGGCGCGCGCTGGCGGTTCGGCGGGCGAGGTCGCGAGTGGGAGAGGCCCTGCCCGCAGGTGGACCCGCGGGCACCCGCAGCTCGTCGACAGGGTTAGGGAAGGGGGGGAGGGGATAGAGCCCCGTCGGGCTCGTCGACCCGCGGCTCCTGGCGGCTCTGCGGCCGAGTTAGGGAAGGGGGGGGAGGGGCAGAGTCCCTGCCAGGCTGGCGACGCGCGCGTGCCGGCGTCTCGGCGGCAGGGGTCGCGAGTGCGAGAGGCCCGGCCGACAGGTGGACACGCGGGCACCGCCAGCTCGTCGACAGAGTGAGGGAAGGAGGGAGGAGGGGCAGAGTCCCTGCCAGGCTGGCGACGCGCGCGTGCTGGCGTCTCGGCGGCAGGGGTCGCGAGTGCGAGAGGCCCGGCGGACAGGTGGACCCGCGGGCACCGCCAGCTCGGCGGCAGAGTGAGGGAAGGAGGGAGGAGGGGCGGAGTCCCTGCCAGGCGGGCGACGCGCGCGCGCTGGCGGCTCGGCGGCAGAGGTCGCGAGTGCGAGAGGCCCGGCCGACAGGTGGACACGCGGGCACCGCCAGCTCGGCGGCAGAGTGAGGGAAGGAGGGAGGAGGGGCGGAGTCCCTGCCAGGCGGGCGACGCGCGCGCGCTGGCGGCTCGGCGCCAGAGGTCGCGAGTGCGAGAGGCCCGGCCGACAGGTGGACACGCGGGCACCGCCAGCTCGGCGGCAGAGTGAGGGAAGGGGGGGAGGGGCAGACAGCCTGACAACCGGGCGACGGGCGCGCGCTGGCGCCTCGGCTGGCGAGGTCGCGAGTGGGAGAGGCCCTGCCCGCAGGTGGACACGCGGGCACCCGCAGCTCGTCGAGAGTTAGGGAAGGGGGGAAGTCAGGGAAGGGGGGGAGGGGATAGAGCCCCGTCGGGCTCGTCGACCCGCGGCTCCTGGCGGCTCTGCGGCCGAGTTAGGGAAGGGGGGGAGGGGCAGACTCCCTGCCAGGCGGGCGACGCGCGCGCGCTGGCGGCTGGGCGCCATAGGTCGCGAGTGCGAGAGGCCCGGCCGACAGGTGGACACGCGGGCACCGCCAGCTCGGCGGCAGAGTGAGGGAAGGGGGGGGAGGGGCAGACACCCTGACAACCGGGCGACGGGCGCGCGCTGGCGGCTCGGCGGGCGAGGTCGCGAGTGGGAGAGGCCCGGCCGACAGCTGGACCCGCGGGCACCGCCAGCTCGGCGGAAGAGTGAGGGAAGGAGGGAGGAGGGGCGGAGTCCCTGCCAGGCGGGCGACGCGTGCGCGCTGGCGGCTCGGCGGCAGAGGTCGCGAGTGCGAGAGGCCCGGCCGACAGGTGGACACGCGGGCACCGCCAGCTCGTCGACAGAGTGAGGGAAGGAGGGAGGAGGGGCAGAGTCCCTGCCAGGCTGGCGACGCGCGCGTGCCGGCGTCTCGGCGGCAGGGGTCGCGAGTGCGAGAGGCCCGGCCGACAGGTGGACCCGCGGGCACCGCCAGCTCGGCGGCAGAGTGAGGGAAGGAGGGAGGAGGGGCAGAGTCCCTGCCAGGCGGGCGACGCGCGCGCGCTGGTGGCTCGGCGACAGAGGTCGCGAGTGCGAGAGGCCCGGCCGACAGGTGGACACGCGGGCACCGCCAGCTCGGCGGCAGAGTGAGGGAAGGGGGGGAGGGGCAGACAGCCTGACAACCGGGCGACGGGCGCGCGCTGGCGCCTCGGCTGGCGAGGTTGCGAGTGGGAGAGGCCCTGCCCGCAGGTGGACACGCGGGCACCCGCAGCTCGTCGAGAGTTAGGGAAGGGGGGAAGTCAGGGAAGGGGGGTGGGGATAGAACGCCGTCGGGCTCGTCGACCCGCGGCTCCTGGCGGCTCTGCGGCCGAGTTAGGGGAGGAGTGGGGGAGGGGCAGACAGCCTGACAGCCGGGCGACGGGCGCGCGCTGGCGGCTCGGCGGGCGAGGTCGCGAGTGGGAGAGGCCCTGCCCGCAGGTGGACCCGCGGGCACCCGCAGCTCGTCGACAGGGTTAGGGAAGGGGGGGAGGGCATAGAGCCCCGTCGGGCTCGTCGACCCGCGGCTCCTGGCGGCTCTGCGGCCGAGTTAGGGAAGGGGGGGAGGGGCAGACTCCCTGCCAGGCGGGCGACGCGCGCGCGCTGGCGGCTGGGCGCCATAGGTCGCGAGTGCGAGAGGCCCGGCCGACAGGTGGACACGCGGGCACCGCCAGCTCGGCGGCAGAGTGAGGGAAGGGGGGGGAGGGGCAGACACCCTGACAACCGGGCGACGGGCGCGCGCTGGCGGCTCGGCGGGCGAGGTCGCGAGTGGGAGAGGCCCGGCCGACAGCTGGACCCGCGGGCACCGCCAGCTCGGCGGCAGAGTGAGGGAAGGAGGGAGGAGGGGCGGAGTCCCTGCCAGGCGGGCGACGCGCGCGCGCTGGCGGCTCGGCGGCAGAGATCGCGAGTGCGAGAGGCCCGGCCGACAGGTGGACACGCGGGCACCGCCAGCTCGTCGACAGAGTGAGGGAAGGAGGGAGGAGGGGCAGAGTCCCTGCCAGGCTGGCGACGCGCGGGTGCCGGCGTCTCGGCGGCAGGGGTCGCGAGTGCGAGAGGCCCGGCCGACAGGTGGACCCGCGGGCACCACCAGCTCGGCGGCAGAGTGAGGGAAGGAGGGAGGAGGGGCAGAGTCCCTGCCAGGCGGGCGACGCGCGCGCGCTGGCGGCTCGGCGACAGAGGTCGCGAGTGCGAGAGGCCCGGCCGACAGGTGGACACGCGGGCACCGCCAGCTCGGCGGCAGAGTGAGGGAAGGGGGGGAGGGGCAGACAGCCTGACAACCGGGCGACGGGCGCGCGCTGGCGCCTCGGCTGGCGAGGTCGCGAGTGGGAGAGGACCTGCCCGCAGGTGGACACGCGGGCACCCGCAGCTCGTCGAGAGTTAGGGAAGGGGGGAAGTCAGGGAAGGGGGGGAGGGGATAGAACCCCGTCGGGCTCGTCGACCCGCGGCTCCTGGCGGCTCTGCGGCCGAGTTAGGGGAGGAGTGGGGGAGGGGCAGACAGCCTGACAACCGGGCGACGGGCGCGCGCTGGCGGCTCGGCGGGCGAGGTCGCGAGTGGGAGAGGCCCTGCCGCAGGTGGACCCGCGGGCACCCGCAGCTCGTCGACAGGGTTAGGGAAGGGGGGGAGGGGATAGAGCCCCGTCGGGCTCGTCGACCCGCGGCTCCTGGCGGCTCTGCGGCCGAGTTAGGGAAGGGGGGGAGGGGCAGACTCCCTGCCAGGCGGGCGACGAGCGCGCGCTGGCGGCTGGGCGCCATAGGTCGCGAGTGCGAGAGGCCCGGCCGACAGGTGGACCCGCGGGCACCGCCAGCTCGGCGGCAGAGTGAGGGAAGGAGGGAGGAGGGGCCGAGTCCCTGCCAGGCAGGCGACGCGCGCGCGCTGGCGGCTCGGCGACAGAGGTCGCGAGTGCGAGAGGCCCGGCCGACAGGTGGACACGCGGGCACCGACAGCTCGGCGGCAGAATGAGGGAAGGGGGGGGAGGCGCAGACAGCCTGACAGCCGGGCGACGGGCGAGCACTGGCGGCTCGTCGGGCGAGGTCGCGAGTGGGAGAGGCCCTGCCCGCAGGTGGACACGCGGGCACCCGCAGCTCGTCGACAGGGTTAGGGAAGGGGGGGAGGGGATAGAGCCCCGTCGGGCTCGTCGACCCGCGGCTCCTGGCGGCTCTGCGGCCGAGTTAGGGAAGGGGGGGAGGGGCAGACTCCCTGCCAGGCGGGCGACGCGCGCGCGCTGGCGGCTGGGCGCCATAGGTCGCGAGTGCGAGAGGCCCGGCCGACAGGTGGACACGCGGGCACCGCCAGCTCGGCGGCAGAGTGAGGGAAGGGGGGGGAGGGGCAGACACCCTGACAACCGGGCGACGGGCGCCCGCTGGCGGCTCGGCGGGCGAGGTCGCGAGTGGGAGAGGCCCGGCCGACAGCTGGACCCGCGGGCACCGCCAGCTCGGCGGCAGAGTGAGGGAAGGAGGGAGGAGGGGCGGAGTCCCTGCCAGGCGGGCGACGCGCGCGCGCTGGCGGCTCGGCGGCAGAGGTCGCGAGTGCGAGAGGCCCGGCCGACAGGTGGACACGCGGGCACCGCCAGCTCGTCGACAGAGTGAGGGAAGGAGGGAGGAGGGGCAGAGTCCCTGCCAGGCTGGCGACGCGCGCGTGCCGGCGTCTCGGCGGCAGGGGTCGCGAGTGCGAGAGGCCCGGCCGACAGGTGGACCCGCGGGCACCGCCAGCTCGGCGGCAGAGTGAGGGAAGGAGGGAGGAGGGGCAGAGTCCCTGCCAGGCGGGCGACGCGCGCGCGCTGGCGGCTCGGCGACAGACGTCGTGAGTGCGAGAGGCCCGGCCGACAGGTGGACACGCGGGCACCGCCAGCTCGGCGGCAGAATGAGGGAAGGGGGGGGAGGCGCAGACAGCCTGACAGCCGGGCGACGGGCGAGCGCTGGCGGCTCGGCGGGCGAGGTCGCGAGTGGGAGAGGCCCTGCCCGCAGGTGGACACGCGGGCACCCGCAGCTCGTCGAGAGTTAGGGAAGGGGGGGAGTTAGGGAAGGGGGGGAGGGGATAGAACCCCGTCGGGCTCGTCGACCCGCGGCTCCTGGCGGCTCTGCGGCCGAGTTAGGGGAGGAGTGGGGGAGGGGCAGACAGCCTGACAGCCGGGCGACGGGCGCGCGCTGGCGGCTCGGCGGGCGAGGTCGCGAGTGGGAGAGGCCCTGCCCGCAGGTGGACCCGCGGGCACCCGCAGCTCGTCGACAGGGTTAGGGAAGGGGGGGAGGGGATAGAGCCCCGTCGGGCTCGTCGACCCGCGGCTCCTGGCGGCTCTGCGGCCGAGTTAGGGAAGGGGGGGGAGGGGCAGACTCCCTGCCAGGCGGGCGACGCGCGCGCGCTGGCGGCTGGGCGCCATAGGTCGCGAGTGCGAGAGGCCCGGCCGACAGGTGGACACGCGGGCACCGCCAGCTCGGCGGCAGAGTGAGGGAAGGGGGGGGAGGGCAGACACCCTGACAACCGGGCGACGGGCGCGCGCTGGCGGCTCGGCGGGCGAGGTCGCGAGTGGGAGAGGCCCGGCCGACAGCTGGACCCGCGGGCACCGCCAGCTCGGCGGCAGAGTGAGGGAAGGAGGGAGGAGGGGCGGAGTCCCTGCCAGGCGGGCGACGCGCGCGCGCTGGCGGCTCGGCGGCAGAGGTCGCGAGTGCGAGAGGCCCGGCCGACAGGTGGACACGCGGGCACCGCCAGCTCGGCGGCAGAGTGAGGGAAGGAGGGAGGAGGGGCGGAGTCCCTGCCAGGCGGGCGACGCGCGCGCGCTGGCGGCTCGGCGCCAGAGGTCGCGAGTGCGAGAGGCCCGGCCGACAGGTGGACACGCGGGCACCGCCAGCTCAGCGGCAGAGTGAGGGAAGGGGGGGAGGGGCAGACAGCCTGACAACCGGGCGACGGGCGCGCGCTGGCGCCTCGGCTGGCGAGGTCGCGAGTGGGAGAGGCCCTGCCCGCAGGTGGACACGCGGGCACCCGCAGCTCGTCGAGAGTTAGGGAAGGGGGGAAGTCAGGGAAGGGGGGGAGGGGATAGAACCCCGTCGGGCTCGTCGACCCGCGGTTCCTGGCGGCTCTGCGGCCGAGTTAGGGGAGGAGTGGGGGAGGGGCAGACAGCCTGACAGCCGGGCGACGGGCGCGCGCTGGCGGCTAGGCGGGCGAGGTCGCGAGTGGGAGAGGCCCTGCCCCCAGGTGGACCCGCGGGCACCCGCAGCTCGTCGACAGGGTTAGGGAAGGGGGGGAGGGGATAGAGCCCCGTCGGGCTCGTCGACCCGCGGCTCCTGGCGGCTCTGCGGCCGAGTTAGGGGAGGAGTGGGGGAGGGGCAGACAGCCTGACAGCCGGGCGACGGGCGCGCGCTGGCGGCCCGGCGGGCGAGGTCGCGAGTGGGAGAGGCCCTGCCCGCAGGTGGACCCGCGGGCACCCGCAGCTCGTCGACAGGGTTAGGGAAGGGGGGGAGGGGATAGAGCCCCGTCGGGCTCGTCGACCCGCGGCTCCTGGCGGCTCTGCGGCCGAGTTAGGGAAGGGGGGGGAGGGGCAGACTCCCTGCCAGGCGGGCGACGCGCGCGCGCTGGCGGCTGGGAGCCATAGGTCGCGAGTGCGAGAGGCCCGGCCGACAGGTGGACACGCGGGCACCGCCAGCTCGGCGGCAGAGTGAGGGAAGGGGGGGAGGGGCAGACACCCTGACAACCGGCGACGGGCGCGCGCTGGCGGCTCGGCGGGCGAGGTCGCGAGTGGGAGAGGCCCGGCCGACAGCTGGACCCGCGGGCACCGCCAGCTCGGCGGCAGAGTGAGGGAAGGAGGGAGGAGGGGCGGAGTCCCTGCCAGGCGGGCGACGCGCGCGCGCTGGCGGCTCGGCGGCAGAGGTCGCGAGTGCGAGAGGCCCGGCCGACAGGTGGACACGCGGGCACCGCCAGCTCGTCGACAGAGTGAGGGAAGGAGGGAGGAGGGGCAGAGTCCCTGCCAGGCTGGCGACGCGCGCGGGCCGGCGTCTCGGCGGCAGGGGTCGCGAGTGCGAGAGGCCCGGCCGACAGGTGGACCCGCGGGCACCGCCAGCTCGTCGACAGAGTGAGGGAAGGAGGGAGGAGGGGCAGAGTCCCTGCCAGGCGGGCGACGCGCGCGCGCTGGCGGCTCGGCGACAGAGGTCGCGAGTGCGAGAGGCCCGGCCGACAGGTGGACACGCGGGCACCGCCAGCTCGGCGGCAGAATGAGGGAAGGGGGGGGAGGCGCAGACAGCCTGACAGCCAGGCGACGGGCGCGCGCTGGCGGCTCGGCGGGCGAGGTCGCGAATGGGAGAGGCCCGGCCGACAGCTGGACCCGCGGGCACCGCCAGCTCGGCGGCAGAGTGAGGGAAGGAGGGAGGAGGGGCGGAGTCCCTGCCAGGCGGGCGACGCGCGCGCGCTGGCGGCTCGGCGGCAGAGGTCGCGAGTGCGAGAGGCCCGGCCGACAGGTGGACACGCGGGCACCGCCAGCTCGTCGACAGAGTGAGGGAAGGAGGGAGGAGGGGCAGAGTCCCTGCCAGGCGGGCGACGCGCGCGCGCTGGCGGCTCGGCGACAGAGCTCGCGAGTGCGAGAGGCCCGGCCGACAGGTGGACACGCGGGCACCGCCAGCTCGGCGGCAGAATGAGGGAAGGGGGGGGAGGCGCAGACAGCCTGACAGCCGGGCGACGGGCGCGCGCTGGCGGCTCGGCGGGCGAGGTCGCGAGTGGGAGAGGCCCTGCCCGCAGGTGGACACGCGGGCACCCGCAGCTCGTCGAGAGTTAGGGAAGGGGGGGAGTTAGGGAAGGGGGGGAGGGGATAGAACCCCGTCGGGCTCGTCGACCCGCGGCTCCTGGCGGCTCTGCGGCCGAGTTAGGGGAGGAGTGGGGGAGGGGCAGACAGCCTGACAGCCGGGCGACGGGCGCGCGCTGGCGGCTCGGCGGGCGAGGTCGCGAGTGGGAGAGGCCCTGCCCGCAGGTGGACCCGCGGGCACCCGCAGCTCGTCGACAGGGTTAGGGAAGGGGGGGAGGGGATAGAGCCCCGTCGGGCTCGTCGACCCGCGGCTCCTGGCGGCTCTGCGGCCGAGTTAGGGAAGGGGGGGGAGGGGCAGACTCCCTGCCAGGCGGGCGACGAGCGCGCGCTGGCGGCTGGGCGCCATAGGTCGCAAGTGCGAGAGGCCCGGCCGACAGGTGGACACGCGGGCACCGCCAGCTCGGCGGCAGAGTGAGGGAAGGGGGGGGAGGGGCAGACACCCTGACAACCGGGCGACGGGCGCGCGCTGGCGGCTCGGCGGGCGAGGTCGCGAGTGGGAGAGGCCCGGCCGACAGCTGGACCCGCGGGCACCGCCAGCTCGGCGGCAGAGTGAGGGAAGGAGGGAGGAGGGGCGGAGTCCCTGCCAGGTGGGTGACGCGCGCGCGCTGGCGGCTCGGCGGCAGAGGTCGCGAGTGCGAGAGGCCCGGCCGACAGGTGGACACGCGGGCACCGCCAGCTCGGCGGCAGAGTGAGGGAAGGAGGGAGGAGGGGCGGAGTCCCTGCCAGGCGGGCGACGCGCGCGCGCTGGCGGCTCGGCGCCAGAGGTCGCGAGTGCGAGAGGCCCGGCCGACAGGTGGACACGCGGGCACCGCCAGCTCGGCGGCAGAGTGAGGGAAGGGGGGGAGGGGCAGACAGCCTGACAACCTGGCGACGGGCGCGCGCTGGCGCCTCGGCTGGCGAGGTCGCGAGTGGGAGAGGCCCTGCCCGCAGGTGGACACGCGGGCACCCGCAGCTCGTCGAGAGTTAGGGAAGGGGGGAAGTCAGGGAAGGGGGGGAGGGGATAGAACCCCGTCGGGCTCGTCGACCCGCGGCTCCTGGCGGCTCTGCGGCCGAGTTAGGGGAGGAGTGGGGGAGGGGCAGACAGCCTGACAGCCGGGCGACGGGCGCGCGCTGGCGGCTCGGCGGGCGAGGTCGCGAGTGGGAGAGGCCCTGCCCGCAGGTGGACCCGCGGGCACCCGCAGCTCGTCGACAGGGTTAGGGAAGGGGGGGAGTTAGGGAAGGGGGGGAGGGGCTAGAACCCCGTCGGGCTCATCGACCCGCGGCTCCAAGCGGCTCTGCGGCCGAGTTAGGGGAGGAGGGGGGGAGGGGCAGACAGCCTGACAGCCGGGCGACGGGCGCGCGCTGCCGGCTCGGCGGGCGAGGTCGCGAGTGGGAGAGGCCCTGCCCGCAGGTGGACCCGCGGGCACCCGCAGCTCGTCGACAGGGTTAGGGAAGGGGGGGAGGGGATAGAGCCCCGTCGGGCTCGTCGACCCGCGGCTCCTGGCGGCTCTGCGGCCGAGTTAGGGAAGGGGGGGGAGGGGCAGACTCCCTGCCAGGCGGGCGACGCGCGCGCGCTGGCGGCTGGGCGCCATAGGTCGCGAGTGCGAGAGGCCCGGCCGACAGGTGGACACGCGGGCACCGCCAGCTCGGCGGCAGAGTGAGGGAAGGGGGGGAGGGGCAGACACCCTGACAACCGGGCGACGGGCGCGCGCTGGCGGCTCGGCGGGCGAGGTCGCGAGTGCGAGAGGCCCGGCCGACAGCTGGACCCGCGGGCACCGCCAGCTCGGCGGCAGAGTGAGGGAAGGAGGGAGGAGGGGTGGAGTCCCTGCCAGGCGGGCGACGCGCGCGCGCTGGCGGCTCGGCGCCAGAGGTCGCGAGTGCGAGAGGCCCGGCCGACAGGTGGACACGCGGGCACCGCCAGCTCGGCGGCAGAGTGAGGGAAGGGGGGGAGGGGCAGACAGCCTGACAACCGGGCGACGGGCGCGCGCTGGCGCCTCGGCTGGCGAGGTCGCGAGTGGGAGAGGACCTGCCCGCAGGTGGACACGCGGGCACCCGCAGCTCGTCGAGAGTTAGGGAAGGGGGGAAGTCAGGGAAGGGGGGGAGGGGATAGAACCCCGTCGGGCTCGTCGACCCGCGGCTCCTGGCGGCTCTGCGGCCGAGTTAGGGGAGGAGTGGGGGAGGGGCAGACAGCCTGACAACCGGGCGACGGGCGCGCGCTGGCGGCTCGGCGGGCGAGGTCGCGAGTGGGAGAGGCCCTGCCGCAGGTGGACCCGCGGGCACCCGCAGCTCGTCGACAGGGTTAGGGAAGGGGGGGAGGGGATAGAGCCCCGTCGGGCTCGTCGACCCGCGGCTCCTGGCGGCTCTGCGGCCGAGTTAGGGAAGGGGGGGAGGGGCAGACTCCCTGCCAGGCGGGCGACGCGCGCGCGCTGGCGGCTGGGCGCCATAGGTCGCGAGTGCGAGAGGCCCGGCCGACAGGTGGACCCGCGGGCACCGCCAGCTCGGCGGCAGAGTGAGGGAAGGAGGGAGGAGGGGCAGAGTCCCTGCCAGGCAGGCGACGCGCGCGCGCTGGCGGCTCGGCGACAGAGGTCGCGAGTGCGAGAGGCCCGGCCGACAGGTGGACACGCGGGCACCGACAGCTCGGCGGCAGAATGAGGGAAGGGGGGGGAGGCGCAGACAGCCTGACAGCCGGGCGACGGGCGAGCACTGGCGGCTCGTCGGGCGAGGTCGCGAGTGGGAGAGGCCCTGCCCGCAGGTGGACACGCGGGCACCCGCAGCTCGTCGACAGGGTTAGGGAAGGGGGGGAGGGGATAGAGCCCCGTCGGGCTCGTCGACCCGCGGCTCCTGGCGGCTCTGCGGCCGAGTTAGGGAAGGGGGGGAGGGGCAGACTCCCTGCCAGGCGGGCGACGCGCGCGCGCTGGCGGCTGGGCGCCATAGGTCGCGAGTGCGAGAGGCCCGGCCGACAGGTGGACACGCGGGCACCGCCAGCTCGGCGGCAGAGTGAGGGAAGGGGGGGGAGGGGCAGACACCCTGACAACCGGGCGACGGGCGCGCGCTGGCGGCTCGGCGGGCGAGGTCGCGAGTGGGAGAGGCCCGGCCGACAGCTGGACCCGCGGGCACCGCCAGCTCGGCGGCAGAGTGAGGGAAGGAGGGAGGAGGGGCGGAGTCCCTGCCAGGCGGGCGACGCGCGCGCGCTGGCGGCTCGGCGGCAGAGGTCGCGAGTGCGAGAGGCCCGGCCGACAGGTGGACACGCGGGCACCGCCAGCTCGTCGACAGAGTGAGGGAAGGAGGGAGGAGGGGCAGAGTCCCTGCCAGGCTGGCGACGCGCGCGTGCCGGCGTCTCGGCGGCAGGGGTCGCGAGTGCGAGAGGCCCGGCCGACAGGTGGACCCGCGGGCACCGCCAGCTCGGCGGCAGAGTGAGGGAAGGAGGGAGGAGGGGCAGAGTCCCTGCCAGGCGGGCGACGCGCGCGCGCTGGCGGCTCGGCGACAGACGTCGTGAGTGCGAGAGGCCCGGCCGACAGGTGGACACGCGGGCACCGCCAGCTCGGCGGCAGAATGAGGGAAGGGGGGGGAGGCGCAGACAGCCTGACAGCCGGGCGACGGGCGAGCGCTGGCGGCTCGGCGGGCGAGGTCGCGAGTGGGAGAGGCCCTGCCCGCAGGTGGACACGCGGGCACCCGCAGCTCGTCGAGAGTTAGGGAAGGGGGGGAGTTAGGGAAGGGGGGGAGGGGATAGAACCCCGTCGGGCTCGTCGACCCGCGGCTCCTGGCGGCTCTGCGGCCGAGTTAGGGGAGGAGTGGGGGAGGGGCAGACAGCCGGACAGCCGGGCGACGGGCGCGCGCTGGCGGCTCGGCGGGCGAGGTCGCGAGTGGGAGAGGCCCTGCCCGCAGGTGGACCCGCGGGCACCCGCAGCTCGTCGACAGGGTTAGGGAAGGGGGGGAGGGGATAGAGCCCCGTCGGGCTCGTCGACCCGCGGCTCCTGGCGGCTCTGCGGCCGAGTTAGGGAAGGGGGGGGAGGGGCAGACTCCCTGCCAGGCGGGCGACGCGCGCGCGCTGGCGGCTGGGCGCCATAGGTCGCGAGTGCGAGAGGCCCGGCCGACAGGTGGACACGCGGGCACCGCCAGCTCGGCGGCAGAGTGAGGGAAGGGGGGGGAGGGCAGACACCCTGACAACCGGGCGACGGGCGCGCGCTGGCGGCTCGGCGGGCGAGGTCGCGAGTGGGAGAGGCCCGGCCGACAGCTGGACCCGCGGGCACCGCCAGCTCGGCGGCAGAGTGAGGGAAGGAGGGAGGAGGGGCGGAGTCCCTGCCAGGCGGGCGACGCGCGCGCACTGGCGGCTCGGCGGCAGAGGTCGCGAGTGCGAGAGGCCCGGCCGACAGGTGGACACGCGGGCACCGCCAGCTCGGCGGCAGAGTGAGGGAAGGAGGGAGGAGGGGCGGAGTCCCTGCCAGGCGGGCGACGCGCGCGCGCTGGCGGCTCGGCGCCAGAGGTCGCGAGTGCGAGAGGCCCGGCCGACAGGTGGACACGCGGGCACCGCCAGCTCAGCGGCAGAGTGAGGGAAGGGGGGGAGGGACAGACAGCCTGACAACCGGGCGACGGGCGCGCGCTGGCGCCTCGGCTGGCGAGGTCGCGAGTGGGAGAGGCCCTGCCCGCAGGTGGACACGCGGGCACCCGCAGCTCGTCGAGAGTTAGGGAAGGGGGGAAGTCAGGGAAGGGGGGGAGGGGATAGAACCCCGTCGGGCTCGTCGACCCGCGGCTCCTGGCGGCTCTGCGGCCGAGTTAGGGGAGGAGTGGGGGAGGGGCAGACAGCCTGACAGCCGGGCGACGGGCGCGCGCTGGCGGCTAGGCGGGCGAGGTCGCGAGTGGGAGAGGCCCTGCCCCCAGGTGGACCCGCGGGCACCCGCAGCTCGTCGACAGGGTTAGGGAAGGGGGGGAGGGGATAGAGCCCCGTCGGGCTCGTCGACCCGCGGCTCCTGGCGGCTCTGCGGCCGAGTTAGGGGAGGAGTGGGGGAGGGGCAGACAGCCTGACAGCCGGGCGACGGGCGCGCGCTGGCGGCCCGGCGGGCGAGGTCGCGAGTGGGAGAGGCCCTGCCCGCAGGTGGACCCGCGGGCACCCGCAGCTCGTCGACAGGGTTAGGGAAGGGGGGGAGGGGATAGAGCCCCGTCGGGCTCGTCGACCCGCGGCTCCTGGCGGCTCTGCGGCCGAGTTAGGGAAGGGGGGGGAGGGGCAGACTCCCTGCCAGGCGGGCGACGCGCGCGCGCTGGCGGCTGGGAGCCATAGGTCGCGAGTGCGAGAGGCCCGGCCGACAGGTGGACACGCGGGCACCGCCAGCTCGGCGGCAGAGTGAGGGAAGGGGGGGAGGGGCAGACACCCTGACAACCGGCGACGGGCGCGCGCTGGCGGCTCGGCGGGCGAGGTCGCGAGTGGGAGAGGCCCGGCCGACAGCTGGACCCGCGGGCACCGCCAGCTCGGCGGCAGAGTGAGGGAAGGAGGGAGGAGGGGCGGAGTCCCTGCCAGGCGGGCGACGCGCGCGCGCTGGCGGCTCGGCGGCAGAGGTCGCGAGTGCGAGAGGCCCGGCCGACAGGTGGACACGCGGGCACCGCCAGCTCGTCGACAGAGTGAGGGAAGGAGGGAGGAGGGGCAGAGTCCCTGCCAGGCTGGCGACGCGCGCGTGCCGGCGTCTCGGCGGCAGGGGTCGCGAGTGCGAGAGGCCCGGCCGACAGGTGGACCCGCGGGCACCGCCAGCTCGTCGACAGAGTGAGGGAAGGAGGGAGGAGGGGCAGAGTCCCTGCCAGGCGGGCGACGCGCGCGCGCTGGCGGCTCGGCGACAGAGGTCGCGAGTGCGAGAGGCCCGGCCGACAGGTGGACACGCGGGCACCGCCAGCTCGGCGGCAGAATGAGGGAAGGGGGGGGAGGCGCAGACAGCCTGACAGCCAGGCGACGGGCGCGCGCTGGCGGCTCGGCGGGCGAGGTCGCGAGTGGGAGAGGCCCTGCCGACAGCTGGACCCGCGGGCACCGCCAGCTCGGCGGCAGAGTGAGGGAAGGAGGGAGGAGGGGCGGAGTCCCTGCCAGGCGGGCGACGCGCGCGCGCTGGCGGCTCGGCGGCAGAGGTCGCGAGTGCGAGAGGCCCGGCCGACAGGTGGACACGCGGGCACCGCCAGCTCGTCGACAGAGTGAGGGAAGGAGGGAGGAGGGGCAGAGTCCCTGCCAGGCGGGCGACGCGCGCGCGCTGGCGGCTCGGCGACAGAGGTCGCGAGTGCGAGAGGCCCGGCCGACAGGTGGACACGCGGGCACCGCCAGCTCGGCGGCAGAATGAGGGAAGGGGGGGGAGGCGCAGACAGCCTGACAGCCGGGCGACGGGCGCGCGCTGGCGGCTCGGCGGGCGAGGTCGCGAGTGGGAGAGGCCCTGCCCGCAGGTGGACACGCGGGCACCCGCAGCTCGTCGAGAGTTAGGGAAGGGGGGGAGTTAGGGAAGGGGGGGAGGGGATAGAACCCCGTCGGGCTCGTCGACCCGCGGCTCCTGGCGGCTCTGCGGCCGAGTTAGGGGAGGAGTGGGGGAGGGGCAGACAGCCTGACAGCCGGGCGACGGGCGCGCGCTGGCGGCTCGGCGGGCGAGGTCGCGAGTGGGAGAGGCCCTGCCCGCAGGTGGACCCGCGGGCACCCGCAGCTCGTCGACAGGGTTAGGGAAGGGGGGGAGGGGATAGAGCCCCGTCGGGCTCGTCGACCCGCGGCTCCTGGCGGCTCTGCGGCCGAGTTAGGGAAGGGGGGGGAGGGGCAGACTCCCTGCCAGGCGGGCGACGAGCGCGCGCTGGCGGCTGGGCGCCATAGGTCGCAAGTGCGAGAGGCCCGGCCGACAGGTGGACACGCGGGCACCGCCAGCTCGGCGGCAGAGTGAGGGAAGGGGGGGGAGGGGCAGACACCCTGACAACCGGGCGACGGGCGCGCGCTGGCGGCTCGGCGGGCGAGGTCGCGAGTGGGAGAGGCCCGGCCGACAGCTGGACCCGCGGGCACCGCCAGCTCGGCGGCAGAGTGAGGGAAGGAGGGAGGAGGGGCGGAGTCCCTGCCAGGTGGGTGACGCGCGCGCGCTGGCGGCTCGGCGGCAGAGGTCGCGAGTGCGAGAGGCCCGGCCGACAGGTGGACACGCGGGCACCGCCAGCTCGGCGGCAGAGTGAGGGAAGGAGGGAGGAGGGGCGGAGTCCCTGCCAGGCGGGCGACGCGCGCGCGCTGGCGGCTCGGCGCCAGAGGTCGCGAGTGCGAGAGGCCCGGCCGACAGGTGGACACGCGGGCACCGCCAGCTCGGCGGCAGAGTGAGGGAAGGGGGGGAGGGGCAGACAGCCTGACAACCTGGCGACGGGCGCGCGCTGGCGCCTCGGCTGGCGAGGTCGCGAGTGGGAGAGGCCCTGCCCGCAGGTGGACACGCGGGCACCCGCAGCTCGTCGAGAGTTAGGGAAGGGGGGAAGTCAGGGAAGGGGGGGAGGGGATAGAACCCCGTCGGGCTCGTCGACCCGCGGCTCCTGGCGGCTCTGCGGCCGAGTTAGGGGAGGAGTGGTGGAGGGGCAGACAGCCTGACAGCCGGGCGACGGGCGCGCGCTGGCGGCTCGGCGGGCGAGGTCGCGAGTGGGAGAGGCCCTGCCCGCAGGTGGACCCGCGGGCACCCGCAGCTCGTCGACAGGGTTAGGGAAGGGGGGGAGTTAGGGAAGGGGGGGAGGGGCTAGAACCCCGTCGGGCTCATCGACCCGCGGCTCCAAGCGGCTCTGCGGCCGAGTTAGGGGAGGAGGGGGGGAGGGGCAGACAGCCTGACAGCCGGGCGACGGGCGCGCGCTGCCGGCTCGGCGGGCGAGGTCGCGAGTGGGAGAGGCCCTGCCCGCAGGTGGACCCGCGGGCACCCGCAGCTCGTCGACAGGGTTAGGGAAGGGGGGGAGGGGATAGAGCCCCGTCGGGCTCGTCGACCCGCGGCTCCTGGCGGCTCTGCGGCCGAGTTAGGGAAGGGGGGGGAGGGGCAGACTCCCTGCCAGGCGGGCGACGCGCGCGCGCTGGCGGCTGGGCGCCATAGGTCGCGAGTGCGAGAGGCCCGGCCGACAGGTGGACACGCGGGCACCGCCAGCTCGGCGGCAGAGTGAGGGAAGGGGGGGAGGGGCAGACACCCTGACAACCGGGCGACGGGCGCGCGCTGGCGGCTCGGCGGGCGAGGTCGCGAGTGCGAGAGGCCCGGCCGACAGCTGGACCCGCGGGCACCGCCAGCTCGGCGGCAGAGTGAGGGAAGGAGGGAGGAGGGGCGGAGTCCCTGCCAGGCGGGCGACGCGCGCGCGCTGGCGGCTCGGCGCCAGAGGTCGCGAGTGCGAGAGGCCCGGCCGACAGGTGGACACGCGGGCACCGCCAGCTCGGCGGCAGTGTGAGGGAAGGAGGGAGGAGGGGCGGAGTCCCTGCCAGGCGGGCGACGCGCGCGCGCTGGCGGCTCGGCGACAGAGGTCGCGAGTGCGAGAGGCCCGGCCGACAGGTGGACACGCGGGCACCGCCAGCTCGGCGGCAGAGTGAGGGAAGGGGGGGAGGGGCAGACAGCCTGACAACCGGGCGACGGGCGCGCGCTGGCGCCTCGGCTGGCGAGGTCGCGAGTGGGAGAGGCCCTGCCCGCAGGTGGACACGCGGGCACCCGCAGCTCGTCGAGAGTTAGGGAAGGGGGGAAGTCAGGGAAGGGGGGGAGGGGATAGAACCCCGTCGGGCTCGTCGACCCGCGGCTCCTGGCGGCTCTGCGGCCGAGTTAGGGGAGGAGTGGGGGAGGGGCAGACAGCCTGACAGCCGGGCGACGGGCGCGCGCTGGCGGCTAGGCGGGCGAGGTCGCGAGTGGGAGAGGCCCTGCCCCCAGGTGGACCCGCGGGCACCCGCAGCTCGTCGACAGGGTTAGGGAAGGGGGGGAGGGGATAGAGCCCCGTCGGGCTCGTCGACCCGCGGCTGCTGGCGGCTCTGCGGCCGAGTTAGGGAAGGGGGGGAGGGGCAGACTCCCTGCCAGGCGGGCGACGCGCGCGCGCTGGCGGCTGGGCGCCATAGGTCGCGAGTGCGAGAGGCCCGGCCGACAGGTGGACACGCGGGCACCGCCAGCTCGGCGGCAGAGTGAGGGAAGGGGGGGGAGGGGCAGACACCCTGACAACCGGGCGACGGGCGCGCGCTGGCGGCTCGGCGGGCGAGGTCGCGAGTGGGAGAGGCCCGGCCGACAGCTGTACCCGCGGGCACCGCCAGCTCGGCGGCAGAGTGAGGGAAGGAGGGAGGAGGGGCGGAGTCCCTGCCAGGCGGGCGACGCGCGCGCGCTGGCGGCTCGGCGCCAGAGGTCGCGAGTGGGAGAGGCCCGGCCGACAGCTGGACCCGCGGGCACCGCCAGCTCGGCGGCAGAGTGAGGGAAGGAGGGAGGAGGGGCGGAGTCCCTGCCAGGCTGGCGACGCGCGCGTGCCGGCGTCTCGGCGGCAGGGGTCGCGAGTGCGAGAGGCCCGGCCGACAGGTGGACCCGCGGGCACCGCCAGCTCGGCGGCAGAGTGAGGGAAGGAGGGAGGAGGGGCAGAGTCCCTGCCAGGCGGGCGACGCGCGCGCGCTGGCGGCTCGGCGACAGAGGTCGCGAGTGCGAGAGGCCCGGCCGACAGGTGGACACGCGGGCACCGCCAGCTCGGCGGCAGAATGAGGGAAGGGGGGGGAGGCGCAGACAGCCTGACAGCCGGGCGACGGGCGAGCGCTGGCGGCTCGGCGGGCGAGGTCGCGAGTGGGAGAGGCCCTGCCCGCAGGTGGACACGCGGGCACCCGCAGCTCGTCGAGAGTTAGGGAAGGGGGGGAGTTAGGGAAGGGGGGGAGGGGATAGAACCCCGTCGGGCTCGTCGACCCGCGGCTCCTGGCGGCTCTGCGGCCGAGTTAGGGGAGGAGTGGGGGAGGGGCAGACAGCCTGACAGCCGGGCGACGGGCGTGCGCTGGCGGCTCGGCGGGCGAGGTCGCGAGTGGGAGAGGCCCTGCCCGCAGGTGGACCCGCGGGCACCCGCAGCTCGTCGACAGGGTTAGGGAAGGGGGGGAGGGGATAGAGCCCCGTCGGGCTCGTCGACCCGCGGCTCCTGGCGGCTCTGCGGCCGAGTTAGGGAAGGGGGGGGAGGGGCAGACTCCCTGCCAGGCGGGCGACGCGCGCGCGCTGGCGGCTGGGCGCCATAGGTCGCGAGTGCGAGAGGCCCGGCCGACAGGTGGACACGCGGGCACCACCAGCTCGGCGGCAGAGTGAGGGAAGGGGGGGGAGGGGCAGACACCCTGACAACCGGGCGACGGGCGCGCGCTGGCGGCTCGGCGGGCGAGGTCGCGAGTGGGAGAGGCCCGGCCGACAGCTGGACCCGCGGGCACCGCCAGCTCGGCGGCAGAGTGAGGGAAGGAGGGAGGAGGGGCGGAGTCCCTGCCAGGCGGGCGACGCGCGCGCGCTGGCGGCTCGGCGGCAGTGGTCGCGAGTGCGAGAGGCCCGGCCGACAGGTGGACACGCGGGCACCGCCAGCTCGGCGGCAGAGTGAGGGAAGGAGGGAGGAGGGGCGGAGTCCCTGCCAGGCGGGCGACGCGCGCGCGGTGGTGGCTCGGCGCCAGAGGTCGCGAGTGCGAGAGGTCCGGCCGACAGGTGGACACGCGGGCACCGCCAGCTCGGTGGCAGAGTGAGGGAAGGGGGGGAGGGGCAGACAGCCTGACAACCGGGCGACGGGCGCGCACTGGCGCCTCGGCTGGCGAGGTCGCGAGTGGGAGAGGCCCTGCCCGCAGGTGGACACGCGGGCACCCGCAGCTCGTCGAGAGTTAGGGAAGGGGGGAAGTCAGGGAAGGGGGGGAGGGGATAGAACCCCGTCGGGCTCGTCGACCCGCGGCTCCTGGCGGCTCTGCGGCCGAGTTAGGGGAGGAGTGGGGGAGGGGCAGACAGCCTGACAGCCGGGCGACGGGCGCGCGCTGGCGGCTCGGCGGGCGAGGTCGCGAGTGGGAGAGGCCCTGCCCGCAGGTGGACCCGCGGGCACCCGCAGCTCGTCTACAGGGTTAGGGAAGGGGGGGAGGGGATAGAGCCCCGTCGGGCTCGTCGACCCGCGGCTCCTGGCGGCTCTGCGGACGAGTTAGGGAAGGGGGGGAGGGGCAGACTCCCTGCCAGGCGGGCGACGCGCGCGCGCTGGCGGCTGGGCGCCATAGGTCGCGAGTGCGAGAGGCCCGGCCGACAGGTGGACACGCGGGCACCGCCAGCTCGGCGGCAGAGTGAGGGAAGGAGGGAGGAGGGGCGGAGTCCCTGCCAGGCGGGCGACGCGCGCGCGCTGGCGGCTCGGCGCCAGAAGTCGCGAGTGCGAGAGGCCCGGCCGACAGGTGGACACGCGGGCACCGCCAGCTCGGCGGCAGAGTGATGGAAGGGGGGGAGGGGCAGACAGCCTGACAACCGGGCGACGGGCGCGCGCTGGCGCCTCGGCTGGCGAGGTCGCGAGTGGGAGAGGCCCTGCCCGCAGGTGGACACGCGGGCACCCGCAGCTCGTCGAGAGTTAGGGAAGGGGGGAAGTCAGGGAAGGGGGGGAGGGGATAGAACCCCGTCGGGCTCGTCGACCCGCGGCTCCTGGCGGCTCTGCGGCCGAGTTAGGGGAGGAGTGGGGGAGGGGCAGACAGCCTGACAGCCGGGCGACGGGCGCGCGCTGGCGGCTCGGCGGGCGAGGTCGCGAGTGGGAGAGGCCCTGCCCGCAGGTGGACCCGCGGGCACCCGCAGCTCGTCGACAGGGTTAGGGAAGGGGGGGAGGGGATAGAGCCCCGTCGGGCTCGTCGACCCGCGGCTCCTGGCGGCTCTGCGGCCGAGTTAGGGAAGGGGGGGAGGGGCAGACTCCCTGCCAGGCGGGCGACGCGCGCGCGCTGGGGGCTGGGCGCCATAGGTCGCGAGTGCGAGAGGCCCGGCCGACAGGTGGACACGCGGGCACCGCCAGCTCGGCGGCAGAGTGAGGGAAGGGGGGGGAGGGGCAGACACCCTGACAACCGGGCGACGGGCGCGCGCTGGCGGCTCGGCGGGCGAGGTCGCGAGTGGGAGAGGCCCGGCCGACAGCTGGACCCGCGGGCACCGCCAGCTCGGCGGCAGAGTGAGGGAAGGAGGGAGGAGGGGCGGAGTCCCTGCCAGGCGGGCGACGCGCGCGCGCTGGCGGCTCGGCGGCAGAGGTCGCGAGTGCGAGAGGCCCGGCCGACAGGTGGACACGCGGGCACCGCCAGCTCGGCGGCAGAGTGAGGGAAGGAGGGAGGAGGGGCGGAGTCCCTGCCAGGCGGGCGACGCGCGCGCGCTGGCGGCTCGGCGCCAGAGGTCGCGAGTGCGAGAGGCCCGGCCGACAGGTGGACACGCGGGCACCGCCAGCTCGGCGGCAGAGTGAGGGAAGGGGGGGAGGGGCAGACAGCCTGACAACCGGGCGACGGGCGCGCGCTGGCGCCTCGGCTGGCGAGGTCGCGAGTGGGAGAGGCCCTGCCCGCAGGTGGACACGCGGGCAACCGCAGCTCGTCGAGAGTTAGGGAAGGGGGGAAGTCAGGGAAGGGGGGGAGGGGATAGAACCCCGTCGGGCTCGTCGACCCGCGGCTCCTGGCGGCTCTGCGGCCGAGTTAGGGGAGGAGTGGGGGAGGGGCAGACAGCCTGACAGCCGGGCGACGGGCGCGCGCTGGCGGCTCGGCGGGCGAGGTCGCGAGTGGGAGAGGCCCTGCCCGCAGGTGGACCCGCGGGCACCCGCAGCTCGTCGACAGGGTTAGGGAAGGGGGGTAGGGGATAGAGCCCCGTCGGGCTCGTCGACCCGCGGCTCCTGGCGGCTCTGCGGCCGAGTTAGGGAAGGGGGCGAGGGGCAGACTCCCTGCCAGGCGGGCGACGCGCGCGCGCTGGCGGCTGGGCGCCATAGGTCGCGAGTGCGAGAGGCCCGGCCGACAGGTGGACACGCGGGCACCGCCAGCTCGGCGGCAGAGTGAGGGAAGGGGGGGGAGGGGCAGACACCCTGACAACCGGGCGACGGGCGCGCGCTGGCGGCTCGGCGGGCGAGGTCGCGAGTGGGAGAGGCCCGGCCGACAGCTGGACCCGCGGGCACCGCCAGCTCGGCGGCAGAGTGAGGGAAGGAGGGAGGAGGGGCGGAGTCCCTGCCAGGCGGGCGACGCGCGCGCGCTGGCGGCTCGGCGGCAGAGGTCGTGAGTGCGAGAGGCCCGGCCGACAGGTGGACACGCGGGCACCGCCAGCTCGTCGACAGAGTGAGGGAAGGTGGGAGGAGGGGCGGAGTCCCTGCCAGGCTGGCGACGCGCGCGTGCCGGCGTCTCGGCGGCAGGGGTCGCGAGTGCGAGAGGCCCGGCCGACAGGTGGACACGCGGGCACCGCCAGCTCGGCGGCAGAATGAGGGAAGGGGGGGGAGGCGCAGACAGCCTGACAGCCGGGCGACGGGCGAGCGCTGGCAGCTCGGCGGGCGAGGTCGCGAGTGGGAGAGGCCCTGCCCGCAGGTGGACACGCGGGCACCCGCAGCTCGTCGAGAGTTAGGGAAGGGGGGGAGTCAGGGAAGGGGGGGAGGGGATAGAACCCCGTCGGGCTCGTCGACCCGCGGCTCCTGGCGGCTCTGCGGCCGAGTTAGGGGAGGAGTGGGGGAGGGGCAGACAGCCTGACAGCCGGGCGACGGGCGCGCGCTGGCGGCTCGGCGGGCGAGGTCGCGAGTGGGAGAGGCCCTGCCCGCAGGTGGACCCGCGGGCACCCGCAGCTCGTCGACAGGGTTAGGGAAGGGGGGGAGGGGATAGAGCCCCGTCGGGCTCGTCGACCCGCGGCTCCTGGCGGCTCTGCGGCCGAGTTAGGGAAGGGGGGGGAGGGGCAGACTCCCTGCCAGGCGGGCGACGCGCGCGCGCTGGCGGCTGGGCGCCATAGGTCGCGAGTGCGAGAGGCCCGGCCGACAGGTGGACACGCGGGCACCGCCAGCTCGGCGGCAGAGTGAGGGAAGGAGGGAGGAGGGGCGGAGTCCCTGCCAGGCGGGCGACGCGCGCGCGCTGGCGGCTCGGCGCCAGAAGTCGCGAGTGCGAGAGGCCCGGCCGACAGGTGGACACGCGGGCACCGCCAGCTCGGCGGCAGAGTGATGGAAGGGGGGGAGGGGCAGACAGCCTGACAACCGGGCGACGGGCGCGCGCTGGCGCCTCGGCTGGCGAGGTCGCGAGTGGGAGAGGCCCTGCCCGCAGGTGGACACGCGGGCACCCGCAGCTCGTCGAGAGTTAGGGAAGGGGGGAAGTCAGGGAAGGGGGGGAGGGGATAGAACCCCGTCGGGCTCGTCGACCCGCGGCTCCTGGCGGCTCTGCGGCCGAGTTAGGGGAGGAGTGGGGGAGGGGCAGACAGCCTGACAGCCGGGCGACGGGCGCGCGCTGGCGGCTCGGCGGGCGAGGTCGCGAGTGGGAGAGGCCCTGCCCGCAGGTGGACCCGCGGGCACCCGCAGCTCGTCGACAGGGTTAGGGAAGGGGGGGAGGGGATAGAGCCCCGTCGGGCTCGTCGACCCGCGGCTCCTGGCGGCTCTGCGGCCGAGTTAGGGAAGGGGGGGAGGGGCAGACTCCCTGCCAGGCGGGCGACGCGCGCGCGCTGGGGGCTGGGCGCCATAGGTCGCGAGTGCGAGAGGCCCGGCCGACAGGTGGACACGCGGGCACCGCCAGCTCGGCGGCAGAGTGAGGGAAGGGGGGGAGGGGCAGACACCCTGACAACCGGGCGACGGGCGCGCGCTGGCGGCTCGGCGGGCGAGGTCGCGAGTGGGAGAGGCCCGGCCGACAGCTGGACCCGCGGGCACCGCCAGCTCGGCGGCAGAGTGAGGGAAGGAGGGAGGAGGGGCGGAGTCCCTGCCAGGCGGGCGACGCGCGCGCGCTGGCGGCTCGGCGGCAGAGGTCGCGAGTGCGAGAGGCCCGGCCGACAGGTGGACACGCGGGCACCGCCAGCTCGTCGACAGAGTGAGGGAAGGAGGGAGGAGGGGCAGAGTCCCTGCCAGGCTGGCGACGCGCGCGTGCCGGCGTCTCGGCGGCAGGGGTCGCGAGTGCGAGAGGCCCGGCCGACAGGTGGACCCGCGGGCACCGCCAGCTCGGCGGCAGAGTGAGGGAAGGAGGGAGGAGGGGCAGAGTCCCTGCCAGGCGGGCGACGCGCGCGCACTGGCGGCTCGGCGACAGACGTCGTGAGTGCGAGAGGCCCGGCCGACAGGTGGACACGCGGGCACCGCCAGCTCGGCGGCAGAATGAGGGAAGGCGGGGGAGGCGCAGACAGCCTGACAGCCGGGCGACGGGCGAGCGCTGGCGGCTCGGCGGGCGAGGTCGCGAGTGGGAGAGGCCCTGCCCGCAGGTGGACACGCGGGCACCCGCAGCTCGTCGAGAGTTAGGGAAGGGGGGGAGTTAGGGAAGGGGGGGAGGGGATAGAACCCCGTCGGGCTCGTCGACCCGCGGCTCCTGGCGGCTCTGCGGCCGAGTTAGGGGAGGAGTGGGGGAGGGGCAGACAGCCTGACAGCCGGGCGACGGGCGCGCGCTGGCGGCTCGGCGGGCGAGGTCGCGAGTGGGAGAGGCCCTGCCCGCAGGTGGACCCGCGGGCACCCGCAGCTCGTCGACAGGGTTAGGGAAGGGGGGGAGGGGATAGAGCCCCGTCGGGCTCGTCGACCCGCGGCTCCTGGCGGCTCTGCGGCCGAGTTAGGGAAGGGGGGGGAGGGGCAGACTCCCTGCCAGGCGGGCGACGCGCGCGCGCTGGCGGCTGGGCGCCATAGGTCGCGAGTGCGAGAGGCCCGGCCGACAGGTGGACACGCGGGCACCGCCAGCTCGTCGACAGAGTGAGGGAAGGAGGGAGGAGGGGCAGAGTCCCTGCCAGGCTGGCGACGCGCGCGTGCCGGCGTCTCGGCGGCAGGGGTCGCGAGTGCGAGAGGCCCGGCCGACAGGTGGACCCGCGGGCACCGCCAGCTCGGCGGCAGAGTGAGGGAAGGAGGGAGGAGGGGCAGAGTCCCTGCCAGGCGGGCGAGGCGCGCGCGCTGGCGGCTCGGCGGCAGAGGTCGCGAGTGCGAGAGGCCCGGCCGACAGGTGGACACGCGGGCACCGCCAGCTCGGCGGCAGAGTGAGGGAAGGAGGGAGGAGGGGCGGAGTCCCTGCCAGGCGGGCGACGCGCGCGCGCTGGCGGCTCGGCGCCAGAGGTCGCGAGTGCGAGAGGCCCGGCCGACAGGTGGACACGCGGGCACCGCCAGCTCAGCGGCAGAGTGAGGGAAGGGGGGGAGGGGCAGACAGCCTGACAACCGGGCGACGGGCGCGCGCTGGCGCCTCGGCTGGCGAGGTCGCGAGTGGGAGAGGCCCTGCCCGCAGGTGGACACGCGGGCACCCGCAGCTCGTCGAGAGTTAGGGAAGGGGGGAAGTCAGGGAAGGGGGGGAGGGGATAGAACCCCGTCGGGCTCGTCGACCCGCGGCTCCTGGCGGCTCTGCGGCCGAGTTAGGGGAGGAGTGGGGGAGGGGCAGACAGCCTGACAGCCGGGCGACGGGCGCGCGCTGGCGGCTAGGCGGGCGAGGTCGCGAGTGGGAGAGGCCCTGCCCCCAGGTGGACCCGCGGGCACCCGCAGCTCGTCGACAGGGTTAGGGAAGGGGGGGAGGGGATAGAGCCCCGTCGGGCTCGTCGACCCGCGGCTCCTGGCGGCTCTGCGGCCGAGTTAGGGGAGGAGTGGGGGAGGGGCAGACAGCCTGACAGCCGGGCGACGGGCGCGCGCTGGCGGCCCGGCGGGCGAGGTCGCGAGTGGGAGAGGCCCTGCCCGCAGGTGGACCCGCGGGCACCCGCAGCTCGTCGACAGGGTTAGGGAAGGGGGGGAGGGGATAGAGCCCCGTCGGGCTCGTCGACCCGCGGCTCCTGGCGGCTCTGCGGCCGAGTTAGGGAAGGGGGGGGAGGGGCAGACTCCCTGCAAGGCGGGCGACGCGCGCGCGCTGGCGGCTGGGAGCCATAGGTCGCGAGTGCGAGAGGCCCGGCCGACAGGTGGACACGCGGGCACCGCCAGCTCGGCGGCAGAGTGAGGGAAGGGGGGGAGGGGCAGACACCCTGACAACCGGCGACGGGCGCGCGCTGGCGGCTCGGCGGGCGAGGTCGCGAGTGGGAGAGGCCCGGCCGACAGCTGGACCCGCGGGCACCGCCAGCTCGGCGGCAGAGTGAGGGAAGGAGGGAGGAGGGGCGGAGTCCCTGCCAGGCGGGCGACGCGCGCGCGCTGGCGGCTCGGCGGCAGAGGTCGCGAGTGCGAGAGGCCCGGCCGACAGGTGGACACGCGGGCACCGCCAGCTCGTCGACAGAGTGAGGGAAGGAGGGAGGAGGGGCAGAGTCCCTGCCAGGCTGGCGACGCGCGCGTGCCGGCGTCTCGGCGGCAGGGGTCGCGAGTGCGAGAGGCCCGGCCGACAGGTGGACCCGCGGGCACCGCCAGCTCGTCGACAGAGTGAGGGAAGGAGGGAGGAGGGGCAGAGTCCCTGCCAGGCGGGCGACGCGCGCGCGCTGGCGGCTCGGCGACAGAGGTCGCGAGTGCGAGAGGCCCGGCCGACAGGTGGACACGCGGGCACCGCCAGCTCGGCGGCAGAATGAGGGAAGGGGGGGGAGGCGCAGACAGCCTGACAGCCAGGCGACGGGCGCGCGCTGGCGGCTCGGCGGGCGAGGTCGCGAGTGGGAGAGGCCCGGCCGACAGCTGGACCCGCGGGCACCGCCAGCTCGGCGGCAGAGTGAGGGAAGGAGGGAGGAGGGGCGGAGTCCCTGCCAGGCGGGCGACGCGCGCGCGCTGGCGGCTCGGCGGCAGAGGTCGCGAGTGCGAGAGGCCCGGCCGACAGGTGGACACGCGGGCACCGCCAGCTCGTCGACAGAGTGAGGGAAGGAGGGAGGAGGGGCAGAGTCCCTGCCAGGCGGGCGACGCGCGCGCGCTGGCGGCTCGGCGACAGAGGTCGCGAGTGCGAGAGGCCCGGCCGACAGGTGGACACGCGGGCACCGCCAGCTCGGCGGCAGAATGAGGGAAGGGGGGGGAGGCGCAGACAGCCTGACAGCCGGGCGACGGGCGCGCGCTGGCGGCTCGGCGGGCGAGGTCGCGAGTGGGAGAGGCCCTGCCCGCAGGTGGACACGCGGGCACCCGCAGCTCGTCGAGAGTTAGGGAAGGGGGGAAGTCAGGGAAGGGGGGGAGGGGATAGAACCCCGTCGGGCTCGTCGACCCGCGGCTCCTGGCGGCTCTGCGGCCGAGTTAGGGGAGGAGTGGGGGAGGGGCAGACAGCCTGACAGCCGGGCGACGGGCGCGCGCTGGCGGCTAGGCGGGCGAGGTCGCGAGTGGGAGAGGCCCTGCCCCCAGGTGGACCCGCGGGCACCCGCAGCTCGTCGACAGGGTTAGGGAAGGGGGGGAGGGGATAGAGCCCCGTCGGGCTCGTCGACCCGCGGCTGCTGGCGGCTCTGCGGCCGAGTTAGGGAAGGGGGGGAGGGGCAGACTCCCTGCCAGGCGGGCGACGCGCGCGCGCTGGCGGCTGGGCGCCATAGGTCGCGAGTGCGAGAGGCCCGGCCGACAGGTGGACACGCGGGCACCGCCAGCTCGGCGGCAGAGTGAGGGAAGGGGGGGGAGGGGCAGACACCCTGACAACCGGGCGACGGGCGCGCGCTGGCGGCTCGGCGGGCGAGGTCGCGAGTGGGAGAGGCCCGGCCGACAGCTGTACCCGCGGGCACCGCCAGCTCGGCGGCAGAGTGAGGGAAGGAGGGAGGAGGGGCGGAGTCCCTGCCAGGCGGGCGACGCGCGCGCGCTGGCGGCTCGGCGCCAGAGGTCGCGAGTGGGAGAGGCCCGGCCGACAGCTGGACCCGCGGGCACCGCCAGCTCGGCGGCAGAGTGAGGGAAGGAGGGAGGAGGGGCGGAGTCCCTGCCAGGCTGGCGACGCGCGCGTGCCGGCGTCTCGGCGGCAGGGGTCGCGAGTGCGAGAGGCCCGGCCGACAGGTGGACCCGCGGGCACCGCCAGCTCGGCGGCAGAGTGAGGGAAGGAGGGAGGAGGGGCAGAGTCCCTGCCAGGCGGGCGACGCGCGCGCGCTGGCGGCTCGGCGACAGAGGTCGCGAGTGCGAGAGGCCCGGCCGACAGGTGGACACGCGGGCACCGCCAGCTCGGCGGCAGAATGAGGGAAGGGGGGGGAGGCGCAGACAGCCTGACAGCCGGGCGACGGGCGAGCGCTGGCGGCTCGGCGGGCGAGGTCGCGAGTGGGAGAGGCCCTGCCCGCAGGTGGACACGCGGGCACCCGCAGCTCGTCGAGAGTTAGGGAAGGGGGGGAGTTAGGGAAGGGGGGGAGGGGATAGAACCCCGTCGGGCTCGTCGACCCGCGGCTCCTGGCGGCTCTGCGGCCGAGTTAGGGGAGGAGTGGGGGAGGGGCAGACAGCCTGACAGCCGGGCGACGGGCGCGCGCTGGCGGCTCGGCGGGCGAGGTCGCGAGTGGGAGAGGCCCTGCCCGCAGGTGGACCCGCGGGCACCCGCAGCTCGTCGACAGGGTTAGGGAAGGGGGGGAGGGGATAGAGCCCCGTCGGGCTCGTCGACCCGCGGCTCCTGGCGGCTCTGCGGCCGAGTTAGGGAAGGGGGGGGAGGGGCAGACTCCCTGCCAGGCGGGCGACGCGCGCGCGCTGGCGGCTGGGCGCCATAGGTCGCGAGTGCGAGAGGCCCGGCCGACAGGTGGACACGCGGGCACCGCCAGCTCGGCGGCAGAGTGAGGGAAGGGGGGGGAGGGCAGACACCCTGACAACCGGGCGACGGGCGCGCGCTGGCGGCTCGGCGGGCGAGGTCGCGAGTGGGAGAGGCCCGGCCGACAGCTGGACCCGCGGGCACCGCCAGCTCGGCGGCAGAGTGAGGGAAGGAGGGAGGAGGGGCGGAGTCCCTGCCAGGCGGGCGAGGCGCGCGCGCTGGCGGCTCGGCGGCAGAGGTCGCGAGTGCGAGAGGCCCGGCCGACAGGTGGACACGCGGGCACCGCCAGCTCGGCGGCAGAGTGAGGGAAGGAGGGAGGAGGGGCGGAGTCCCTGCCAGGCGGGCGACGCGCGCGCGCTGGCGGCTCGGCGCCAGAGGTCGCGAGTGCGAGAGGCCCGGCCGACAGGTGGACACGCGGGCACCGCCAGCTCAGCGGCAGAGTGAGGGAAGGGGGGGAGGGGCAGACAGCCTGACAACCGGGCGACGGGCGCGCGCTGGCGCCTCGGCTGGCGAGGTCGCGAGTGGGAGAGGCCCTGCCCGCAGGTGGACACGCGGGCACCCGCAGCTCGTCGAGAGTTAGGGAAGGGGGGAAGTCAGGGAAGGGGGGGAGGGGATAGAACCCCGTCGGGCTCGTCGACCCGCGGCTCCTGGCGGCTCTGCGGCCGAGTTAGGGGAGGAGTGGGGGAGGGGCAGACAGCCTGACAGCCGGGCGACGGGCGCGCGCTGGCGGCTAGGCGGGCGAGGTCGCGAGTGGGAGAGGCCCTGCCCCCAGGTGGACCCGCGGGCACCCGCAGCTCGTCGACAGGGTTAGGGAAGGGGGGGAGGGGATAGAGCCCCGTCGGGCTCGTCGACCCGCGGCTCCTGGCGGCTCTGCGGCCGAGTTAGGGGAGGAGTGGGGGAGGGGCAGACAGCCTGACAGCCGGGCGACGGGCGCGCGCTGGCGGCCCGGCGGGCGAGGTCGCGAGTGGGAGAGGCCCTGCCCGCAGGTGGACCCGCGGGCACCCGCAGCTCGTCGACAGGGTTAGGGAAGGGGGGGAGGGGATAGAGCCCCGTCGGGCTCGTCGACCCGCGGCTCCTGGCGGCTCTGCGGCCGAGTTAGGGAAGGGGGGGGAGGGGCAGACTCCCTGCAAGGCGGGCGACGCGCGCGCGCTGGCGGCTGGGAGCCATAGGTCGCGAGTGCGAGAGGCCCGGCCGACAGGTGGACACGCGGGCACCGCCAGCTCGGCGGCAGAGTGAGGGAAGGGGGGGAGGGGCAGACACCCTGACAACCGGCGACGGGCGCGCGCTGGCGGCTCGGCGGGCGAGGTCGCGAGTGGGAGAGGCCCGGCCGACAGCTGGACCCGCGGGCACCGCCAGCTCGGCGGCAGAGTGAGGGAAGGAGGGAGGAGGGGCGGAGTCCCTGCCAGGCGGGCGACGCGCGCGCGCTGGCGGCTCGGCGGCAGAGGTCGCGAGTGCGAGAGGCCCGGCCGACAGGTGGACACGCGGGCACCGCCAGCTCGTCGACAGAGTGAGGGAAGGAGGGAGGAGGGGCAGAGTCCCTGCCAGGCTGGCGACGCGCGCGTGCCGGCGTCTCGGCGGCAGGGGTCGCGAGTGCGAGAGGCCCGGCCGACAGGTGGACCCGCGGGCACCGCCAGCTCGTCGACAGAGTGAGGGAAGGAGGGAGGAGGGGCAGAGTCCCTGCCAGGCGGGCGACGCGCGCGCGCTGGCGGCTCGGCGACAGAGGTCGCGAGTGCGAGAGGCCCGGCCGACAGGTGGACACGCGGGCACCGCCAGCTCGGCGGCAGAATGAGGGAAGGGGGGGGAGGCGCAGACAGCCTGACAGCCAGGCGACGGGCGCGCGCTGGCGGCTCGGCGGGCGAGGTCGCGAGTGGGAGAGGCCCGGCCGACAGCTGGACCCGCGGGCACCGCCAGCTCGGCGGCAGAGTGAGGGAAGGAGGGAGGAGGGGCGGAGTCCCTGCCAGGCGGGCGACGCGCGCGCGCTGGCGGCTCGGCGGCAGAGGTCGCGAGTGCGAGAGGCCCGGCCGACAGGTGGACACGCGGGCACCGCCAGCTCGTCGACAGAGTGAGGGAAGGAGGGAGGAGGGGCAGAGTCCCTGCCAGGCGGGCGACGCGCGCGCGCTGGCGGCTCGGCGACAGAGGTCGCGAGTGCGAGAGGCCCGGCCGACAGGTGGACACGCGGGCACCGCCAGCTCGGCGGCAGAATGAGGGAAGGGGGGGGAGGCGCAGACAGCCTGACAGCCGGGCGACGGGCGCGCGCTGGCGGCTCGGCGGGCGAGGTCGCGAGTGGGAGAGGCCCTGCCCGCAGGTGGACACGCGGGCACCCGCAGCTCGTCGAGAGTTAGGGAAGGGGGGAAGTCAGGGAAGGGGGGGAGGGGATAGAACCCCGTCGGGCTCGTCGACCCGCGGCTCCTGGCGGCTCTGCGGCCGAGTTAGGGGAGGAGTGGGGGAGGGGCAGACAGCCTGACAGCCGGGCGACGGGCGCGCGCTGGCGGCTAGGCGGGCGAGGTCGCGAGTGGGAGAGGCCCTGCCCCCAGGTGGACCCGCGGGCACCCGCAGCTCGTCGACAGGGTTAGGGAAGGGGGGGAGGGGATAGAGCCCCGTCGGGCTCGTCGACCCGCGGCTGCTGGCGGCTCTGCGGCCGAGTTAGGGAAGGGGGGGAGGGGCAGACTCCCTGCCAGGCGGGCGACGCGCGCGCGCTGGCGGCTGGGCGCCATAGGTCGCGAGTGCGAGAGGCCCGGCCGACAGGTGGACACGCGGGCACCGCCAGCTCGGCGGCAGAGTGAGGGAAGGGGGGGGAGGGCAGACACCCTGACAACCGGGCGACGGGCGCGCGCTGGCGGCTCGGCGGGCGAGGTCGCGAGTGGGAGAGGCCCGGCCGACAGCTGGACCCGCGGGCACCGCCAGCTCGGCGGCAGAGTGAGGGAAGGAGGGAGGAGGGGCGGAGTCCCTGCCAGGCGGGCGAGGCGCGCGCGCTGGCGGCTCGGCGGCAGAGGTCGCGAGTGCGAGAGGCCCGGCCGACAGGTGGACACGCGGGCACCGCCAGCTCGGCGGCAGAGTGAGGGAAGGAGGGAGGAGGGGCGGAGTCCCTGCCAGGCGGGCGACGCGCGCGCGCTGGCGGCTCGGCGCCAGAGGTCGCGAGTGCGAGAGGCCCGGCCGACAGGTGGACACGCGGGCACCGCCAGCTCAGCGGCAGAGTGAGGGAAGGGGGGGAGGGGCAGACAGCCTGACAACCGGGCGACGGGCGCGCGCTGGCGCCTCGGCTGGCGAGGTCGCGAGTGGGAGAGGCCCTGCCCGCAGGTGGACACGCGGGCACCCGCAGCTCGTCGAGAGTTAGGGAAGGGGGGAAGTCAGGGAAGGGGGGGAGGGGATAGAACCCCGTCGGGCTCGTCGACCCGCGGCTCCTGGCGGCTCTGCGGCCGAGTTAGGGGAGGAGTGGGGGAGGGGCAGACAGCCTGACAGCCGGGCGACGGGCGCGCGCTGGCGGCTAGGCGGGCGAGGTCGCGAGTGGGAGAGGCCCTGCCCCCAGGTGGACCCGCGGGCACCCGCAGCTCGTCGACAGGGTTAGGGAAGGGGGGGAGGGGATAGAGCCCCGTCGGGCTCGTCGACCCGCGGCTCCTGGCGGCTCTGCGGCCGAGTTAGGGGAGGAGTGGGGGAGGGGCAGACAGCCTGACAGCCGGGCGACGGGCGCGCGCTGGCGGCCCGGCGGGCGAGGTCGCGAGTGGGAGAGGCCCTGCCCGCAGGTGGACCCGCGGGCACCCGCAGCTCGTCGACAGGGTTAGGGAAGGGGGGGAGGGGATAGAGCCCCGTCGGGCTCGTCGACCCGCGGCTCCTGGCGGCTCTGCGGCCGAGTTAGGGAAGGGGGGGGAGGGGCAGACTCCCTGCAAGGCGGGCGACGCGCGCGCGCTGGCGGCTGGGAGCCATAGGTCGCGAGTGCGAGAGGCCCGGCCGACAGGTGGACACGCGGGCACCGCCAGCTCGGCGGCAGAGTGAGGGAAGGGGGGGAGGGGCAGACACCCTGACAACCGGCGACGGGCGCGCGCTGGCGGCTCGGCGGGCGAGGTCGCGAGTGGGAGAGGCCCGGCCGACAGCTGGACCCGCGGGCACCGCCAGCTCGGCGGCAGAGTGAGGGAAGGAGGGAGGAGGGGCGGAGTCCCTGCCAGGCGGGCGACGCGCGCGCGCTGGCGGCTCGGCGGCAGAGGTCGCGAGTGCGAGAGGCCCGGCCGACAGGTGGACACGCGGGCACCGCCAGCTCGTCGACAGAGTGAGGGAAGGAGGGAGGAGGGGCAGAGTCCCTGCCAGGCTGGCGACGCGCGCGTGCCGGCGTCTCGGCGGCAGGGGTCGCGAGTGCGAGAGGCCCGGCCGACAGGTGGACCCGCGGGCACCGCCAGCTCGTCGACAGAGTGAGGGAAGGAGGGAGGAGGGGCAGAGTCCCTGCCAGGCGGGCGACGCGCGCGCGCTGGCGGCTCGGCGACAGAGGTCGCGAGTGCGAGAGGCCCGGCCGACAGGTGGACACGCGGGCACCGCCAGCTCGGCGGCAGAATGAGGGAAGGGGGGGGAGGCGCAGACAGCCTGACAGCCAGGCGACGGGCGCGCGCTGGCGGCTCGGCGGGCGAGGTCGCGAGTGGGAGAGGCCCGGCCGACAGCTGGACCCGCGGGCACCGCCAGCTCGGCGGCAGAGTGAGGGAAGGAGGGAGGAGGGGCGGAGTCCCTGCCAGGCGGGCGACGCGCGCGCGCTGGCGGCTCGGCGGCAGAGGTCGCGAGTGCGAGAGGCCCGGCCGACAGGTGGACACGCGGGCACCGCCAGCTCGTCGACAGAGTGAGGGAAGGAGGGAGGAGGGGCAGAGTCCCTGCCAGGCGGGCGACGCGCGCGCGCTGGCGGCTCGGCGACAGAGGTCGCGAGTGCGAGAGGCCCGGCCGACAGGTGGACACGCGGGCACCGCCAGCTCGGCGGCAGAATGAGGGAAGGGGGGGGAGGCGCAGACAGCCTGACAGCCGGGCGACGGGCGCGCGCTGGCGGCTCGGCGGGCGAGGTCGCGAGTGGGAGAGGCCCTGCCCGCAGGTGGACACGCGGGCACCCGCAGCTCGTCGAGAGTTAGGGAAGGGGGGAAGTCAGGGAAGGGGGGGAGGGGATAGAACCCCGTCGGGCTCGTCGACCCGCGGCTCCTGGCGGCTCTGCGGCCGAGTTAGGGGAGGAGTGGGGGAGGGGCAGACAGCCTGACAGCCGGGCGACGGGCGCGCGCTGGCGGCTAGGCGGGCGAGGTCGCGAGTGGGAGAGGCCCTGCCCCCAGGTGGACCCGCGGGCACCCGCAGCTCGTCGACAGGGTTAGGGAAGGGGGGGAGGGGATAGAGCCCCGTCGGGCTCGTCGACCCGCGGCTGCTGGCGGCTCTGCGGCCGAGTTAGGGAAGGGGGGGAGGGGCAGACTCCCTGCCAGGCGGGCGACGCGCGCGCGCTGGCGGCTGGGCGCCATAGGTCGCGAGTGCGAGAGGCCCGGCCGACAGGTGGACACGCGGGCACCGCCAGCTCGGCGGCAGAGTGAGGGAAGGGGGGGGAGGGGCAGACACCCTGACAACCGGGCGACGGGCGCGCGCTGGCGGCTCGGCGGGCGAGGTCGCGAGTGGGAGAGGCCCGGCCGACAGCTGTACCCGCGGGCACCGCCAGCTCGGCGGCAGAGTGAGGGAAGGAGGGAGGAGGGGCGGAGTCCCTGCCAGGCGGGCGACGCGCGCGCGCTGGCGGCTCGGCGCCAGAGGTCGCGAGTGGGAGAGGCCCGGCCGACAGCTGGACCCGCGGGCACCGCCAGCTCGGCGGCAGAGTGAGGGAAGGAGGGAGGAGGGGCGGAGTCCCTGCCAGGCTGGCGACGCGCGCGTGCCGGCGTCTCGGCGGCAGGGGTCGCGAGTGCGAGAGGCCCGGCCGACAGGTGGACCCGCGGGCACCGCCAGCTCGGCGGCAGAGTGAGGGAAGGAGGGAGGAGGGGCAGAGTCCCTGCCAGGCGGGCGACGCGCGCGCGCTGGCGGCTCGGCGACAGAGGTCGCGAGTGCGAGAGGCCCGGCCGACAGGTGGACACGCGGGCACCGCCAGCTCGGCGGCAGAATGAGGGAAGGGGGGGGAGGCGCAGACAGCCTGACAGCCGGGCGACGGGCGAGCGCTGGCGGCTCGGCGGGCGAGGTCGCGAGTGGGAGAGGCCCTGCCCGCAGGTGGACACGCGGGCACCCGCAGCTCGTCGAGAGTTAGGGAAGGGGGGGAGTTAGGGAAGGGGGGGAGGGGATAGAACCCCGTCGGGCTCGTCGACCCGCGGCTCCTGGCGGCTCTGCGGCCGAGTTAGGGGAGGAGTGGGGGAGGGGCAGACAGCCTGACAGCCGGGCGACGGGCGCGCGCTGGCGGCTCGGCGGGCGAGGTCGCGAGTGGGAGAGGCCCTGCCCGCAGGTGGACCCGCGGGCACCCGCAGCTCGTCGACAGGGTTAGGGAAGGGGGGGAGGGGATAGAGCCCCGTCGGGCTCGTCGACCCGCGGCTCCTGGCGGCTCTGCGGCCGAGTTAGGGAAGGGGGGGGAGGGGCAGACTCCCTGCCAGGCGGGCGACGCGCGCGCGCTGGCGGCTGGGCGCCATAGGTCGCGAGTGCGAGAGGCCCGGCCGACAGGTGGACACGCGGGCACCGCCAGCTCGGCGGCAGAGTGAGGGAAGGGGGGGGAGGGCAGACACCCTGACAACCGGGCGACGGGCGCGCGCTGGCGGCTCGGCGGGCGAGGTCGCGAGTGGGAGAGGCCCGGCCGACAGCTGGACCCGCGGGCACCGCCAGCTCGGCGGCAGAGTGAGGGAAGGAGGGAGGAGGGGCGGAGTCCCTGCCAGGCGGGCGAGGCGCGCGCGCTGGCGGCTCGGCGGCAGAGGTCGCGAGTGCGAGAGGCCCGGCCGACAGGTGGACACGCGGGCACCGCCAGCTCGGCGGCAGAGTGAGGGAAGGAGGGAGGAGGGGCGGAGTCCCTGCCAGGCGGGCGACGCGCGCGCGCTGGCGGCTCGGCGCCAGAGGTCGCGAGTGCGAGAGGCCCGGCCGACAGGTGGACACGCGGGCACCGCCAGCTCAGCGGCAGAGTGAGGGAAGGGGGGGAGGGGCAGACAGCCTGACAACCGGGCGACGGGCGCGCGCTGGCGCCTCGGCTGGCGAGGTCGCGAGTGGGAGAGGCCCTGCCCGCAGGTGGACACGCGGGCACCCGCAGCTCGTCGAGAGTTAGGGAAGGGGGGAAGTCAGGGAAGGGGGGGAGGGGATAGAACCCCGTCGGGCTCGTCGACCCGCGGCTCCTGGCGGCTCTGCGGCCGAGTTAGGGGAGGAGTGGGGGAGGGGCAGACAGCCTGACAGCCGGGCGACGGGCGCGCGCTGGCGGCTAGGCGGGCGAGGTCGCGAGTGGGAGAGGCCCTGCCCCCAGGTGGACCCGCGGGCACCCGCAGCTCGTCGACAGGGTTAGGGAAGGGGGGGAGGGGATAGAGCCCCGTCGGGCTCGTCGACCCGCGGCTCCTGGCGGCTCTGCGGCCGAGTTAGGGGAGGAGTGGGGGAGGGGCAGACAGCCTGACAGCCGGGCGACGGGCGCGCGCTGGCGGCCCGGCGGGCGAGGTCGCGAGTGGGAGAGGCCCTGCCCGCAGGTGGACCCGCGGGCACCCGCAGCTCGTCGACAGGGTTAGGGAAGGGGGGGAGGGGATAGAGCCCCGTCGGGCTCGTCGACCCGCGGCTCCTGGCGGCTCTGCGGCCGAGTTAGGGAAGGGGGGGGAGGGGCAGACTCCCTGCAAGGCGGGCGACGCGCGCGCGCTGGCGGCTGGGAGCCATAGGTCGCGAGTGCGAGAGGCCCGGCCGACAGGTGGACACGCGGGCACCGCCAGCTCGGCGGCAGAGTGAGGGAAGGGGGGGAGGGGCAGACACCCTGACAACCGGCGACGGGCGCGCGCTGGCGGCTCGGCGGGCGAGGTCGCGAGTGGGAGAGGCCCGGCCGACAGCTGGACCCGCGGGCACCGCCAGCTCGGCGGCAGAGTGAGGGAAGGAGGGAGGAGGGGCGGAGTCCCTGCCAGGCGGGCGACGCGCGCGCGCTGGCGGCTCGGCGGCAGAGGTCGCGAGTGCGAGAGGCCCGGCCGACAGGTGGACACGCGGGCACCGCCAGCTCGTCGACAGAGTGAGGGAAGGAGGGAGGAGGGGCAGAGTCCCTGCCAGGCTGGCGACGCGCGCGTGCCGGCGTCTCGGCGGCAGGGGTCGCGAGTGCGAGAGGCCCGGCCGACAGGTGGACCCGCGGGCACCGCCAGCTCGTCGACAGAGTGAGGGAAGGAGGGAGGAGGGGCAGAGTCCCTGCCAGGCGGGCGACGCGCGCGCGCTGGCGGCTCGGCGACAGAGGTCGCGAGTGCGAGAGGCCCGGCCGACAGGTGGACACGCGGGCACCGCCAGCTCGGCGGCAGAATGAGGGAAGGGGGGGGAGGCGCAGACAGCCTGACAGCCAGGCGACGGGCGCGCGCTGGCGGCTCGGCGGGCGAGGTCGCGAGTGGGAGAGGCCCGGCCGACAGCTGGACCCGCGGGCACCGCCAGCTCGGCGGCAGAGTGAGGGAAGGAGGGAGGAGGGGCGGAGTCCCTGCCAGGCGGGCGACGCGCGCGCGCTGGCGGCTCGGCGGCAGAGGTCGCGAGTGCGAGAGGCCCGGCCGACAGGTGGACACGCGGGCACCGCCAGCTCGTCGACAGAGTGAGGGAAGGAGGGAGGAGGGGCAGAGTCCCTGCCAGGCGGGCGACGCGCGCGCGCTGGCGGCTCGGCGACAGAGGTCGCGAGTGCGAGAGGCCCGGCCGACAGGTGGACACGCGGGCACCGCCAGCTCGGCGGCAGAATGAGGGAAGGGGGGGGAGGCGCAGACAGCCTGACAGCCGGGCGACGGGCGCGCGCTGGCGGCTCGGCGGGCGAGGTCGCGAGTGGGAGAGGCCCTGCCCGCAGGTGGACACGCGGGCACCCGCAGCTCGTCGAGAGTTAGGGAAGGGGGGAAGTCAGGGAAGGGGGGGAGGGGATAGAACCCCGTCGGGCTCGTCGACCCGCGGCTCCTGGCGGCTCTGCGGCCGAGTTAGGGGAGGAGTGGGGGAGGGGCAGACAGCCTGACAGCCGGGCGACGGGCGCGCGCTGGCGGCTAGGCGGGCGAGGTCGCGAGTGGGAGAGGCCCTGCCCCCAGGTGGACCCGCGGGCACCCGCAGCTCGTCGACAGGGTTAGGGAAGGGGGGGAGGGGATAGAGCCCCGTCGGGCTCGTCGACCCGCGGCTGCTGGCGGCTCTGCGGCCGAGTTAGGGAAGGGGGGGAGGGGCAGACTCCCTGCCAGGCGGGCGACGCGCGCGCGCTGGCGGCTGGGCGCCATAGGTCGCGAGTGCGAGAGGCCCGGCCGACAGGTGGACACGCGGGCACCGCCAGCTCGGCGGCAGAGTGAGGGAAGGGGGGGGAGGGCAGACACCCTGACAACCGGGCGACGGGCGCGCGCTGGCGGCTCGGCGGGCGAGGTCGCGAGTGGGAGAGGCCCGGCCGACAGCTGGACCCGCGGGCACCGCCAGCTCGGCGGCAGAGTGAGGGAAGGAGGGAGGAGGGGCGGAGTCCCTGCCAGGCGGGCGAGGCGCGCGCGCTGGCGGCTCGGCGGCAGAGGTCGCGAGTGCGAGAGGCCCGGCCGACAGGTGGACACGCGGGCACCGCCAGCTCGGCGGCAGAGTGAGGGAAGGAGGGAGGAGGGGCGGAGTCCCTGCCAGGCGGGCGACGCGCGCGCGCTGGCGGCTCGGCGCCAGAGGTCGCGAGTGCGAGAGGCCCGGCCGACAGGTGGACACGCGGGCACCGCCAGCTCAGCGGCAGAGTGAGGGAAGGGGGGGAGGGGCAGACAGCCTGACAACCGGGCGACGGGCGCGCGCTGGCGCCTCGGCTGGCGAGGTCGCGAGTGGGAGAGGCCCTGCCCGCAGGTGGACACGCGGGCACCCGCAGCTCGTCGAGAGTTAGGGAAGGGGGGAAGTCAGGGAAGGGGGGGAGGGGATAGAACCCCGTCGGGCTCGTCGACCCGCGGCTCCTGGCGGCTCTGCGGCCGAGTTAGGGGAGGAGTGGGGGAGGGGCAGACAGCCTGACAGCCGGGCGACGGGCGCGCGCTGGCGGCTAGGCGGGCGAGGTCGCGAGTGGGAGAGGCCCTGCCCCCAGGTGGACCCGCGGGCACCCGCAGCTCGTCGACAGGGTTAGGGAAGGGGGGGAGGGGATAGAGCCCCGTCGGGCTCGTCGACCCGCGGCTCCTGGCGGCTCTGCGGCCGAGTTAGGGGAGGAGTGGGGGAGGGGCAGACAGCCTGACAGCCGGGCGACGGGCGCGCGCTGGCGGCCCGGCGGGCGAGGTCGCGAGTGGGAGAGGCCCTGCCCGCAGGTGGACCCGCGGGCACCCGCAGCTCGTCGACAGGGTTAGGGAAGGGGGGGAGGGGATAGAGCCCCGTCGGGCTCGTCGACCCGCGGCTCCTGGCGGCTCTGCGGCCGAGTTAGGGAAGGGGGGGGAGGGGCAGACTCCCTGCAAGGCGGGCGACGCGCGCGCGCTGGCGGCTGGGAGCCATAGGTCGCGAGTGCGAGAGGCCCGGCCGACAGGTGGACACGCGGGCACCGCCAGCTCGGCGGCAGAGTGAGGGAAGGGGGGGAGGGGCAGACACCCTGACAACCGGCGACGGGCGCGCGCTGGCGGCTCGGCGGGCGAGGTCGCGAGTGGGAGAGGCCCGGCCGACAGCTGGACCCGCGGGCACCGCCAGCTCGGCGGCAGAGTGAGGGAAGGAGGGAGGAGGGGCGGAGTCCCTGCCAGGCGGGCGACGCGCGCGCGCTGGCGGCTCGGCGGCAGAGGTCGCGAGTGCGAGAGGCCCGGCCGACAGGTGGACACGCGGGCACCGCCAGCTCGTCGACAGAGTGAGGGAAGGAGGGAGGAGGGGCAGAGTCCCTGCCAGGCTGGCGACGCGCGCGTGCCGGCGTCTCGGCGGCAGGGGTCGCGAGTGCGAGAGGCCCGGCCGACAGGTGGACCCGCGGGCACCGCCAGCTCGTCGACAGAGTGAGGGAAGGAGGGAGGAGGGGCAGAGTCCCTGCCAGGCGGGCGACGCGCGCGCGCTGGCGGCTCGGCGACAGAGGTCGCGAGTGCGAGAGGCCCGGCCGACAGGTGGACACGCGGGCACCGCCAGCTCGGCGGCAGAATGAGGGAAGGGGGGGGAGGCGCAGACAGCCTGACAGCCAGGCGACGGGCGCGCGCTGGCGGCTCGGCGGGCGAGGTCGCGAGTGGGAGAGGCCCGGCCGACAGCTGGACCCGCGGGCACCGCCAGCTCGGCGGCAGAGTGAGGGAAGGAGGGAGGAGGGGCGGAGTCCCTGCCAGGCGGGCGACGCGCGCGCGCTGGCGGCTCGGCGGCAGAGGTCGCGAGTGCGAGAGGCCCGGCCGACAGGTGGACACGCGGGCACCGCCAGCTCGTCGACAGAGTGAGGGAAGGAGGGAGGAGGGGCAGAGTCCCTGCCAGGCGGGCGACGCGCGCGCGCTGGCGGCTCGGCGACAGAGGTCGCGAGTGCGAGAGGCCCGGCCGACAGGTGGACACGCGGGCACCGCCAGCTCGGCGGCAGAATGAGGGAAGGGGGGGGAGGCGCAGACAGCCTGACAGCCGGGCGACGGGCGCGCGCTGGCGGCTCGGCGGGCGAGGTCGCGAGTGGGAGAGGCCCTGCCCGCAGGTGGACACGCGGGCACCCGCAGCTCGTCGAGAGTTAGGGAAGGGGGGAAGTCAGGGAAGGGGGGGAGGGGATAGAACCCCGTCGGGCTCGTCGACCCGCGGCTCCTGGCGGCTCTGCGGCCGAGTTAGGGGAGGAGTGGGGGAGGGGCAGACAGCCTGACAGCCGGGCGACGGGCGCGCGCTGGCGGCTAGGCGGGCGAGGTCGCGAGTGGGAGAGGCCCTGCCCCCAGGTGGACCCGCGGGCACCCGCAGCTCGTCGACAGGGTTAGGGAAGGGGGGGAGGGGATAGAGCCCCGTCGGGCTCGTCGACCCGCGGCTGCTGGCGGCTCTGCGGCCGAGTTAGGGAAGGGGGGGAGGGGCAGACTCCCTGCCAGGCGGGCGACGCGCGCGCGCTGGCGGCTGGGCGCCATAGGTCGCGAGTGCGAGAGGCCCGGCCGACAGGTGGACACGCGGGCACCGCCAGCTCGGCGGCAGAGTGAGGGAAGGGGGGGGAGGGGCAGACACCCTGACAACCGGGCGACGGGCGCGCGCTGGCGGCTCGGCGGGCGAGGTCGCGAGTGGGAGAGGCCCGGCCGACAGCTGTACCCGCGGGCACCGCCAGCTCGGCGGCAGAGTGAGGGAAGGAGGGAGGAGGGGCGGAGTCCCTGCCAGGCGGGCGACGCGCGCGCGCTGGCGGCTCGGCGCCAGAGGTCGCGAGTGGGAGAGGCCCGGCCGACAGCTGGACCCGCGGGCACCGCCAGCTCGGCGGCAGAGTGAGGGAAGGAGGGAGGAGGGGCGGAGTCCCTGCCAGGCTGGCGACGCGCGCGTGCCGGCGTCTCGGCGGCAGGGGTCGCGAGTGCGAGAGGCCCGGCCGA
>NC_137285.1:73220000-73340000 GCF_054371585.1 Giraffa tippelskirchi | reverse complement strand
GGCCTCACTGACGCCCCGTGGAGGGGGGGCGGGCAGGAGACCGAGAGTCAGGGCCGGAGGCCACACCCACCCTCCCGCCTTCCTCACCCTCCCCGACGGGCAGGGGGAAAGGCAGGCGAGGAGCCCCGTGGACAGACTGAGAAGACCGCACACGTTCACCAGGAACGCCCGTCCCTCGCCTGGCACGGCTTAGGCCCGGCCCGGGAGAGCACGACCACACCACATCGATCCGTTGAGCCGAGGGGGAGGGGGGAAGGCACGGTGAGGACAGTCGCCGGAGGGGCCCGCTTTAAGCCTCACCGGCCGCCTCCCCCCGCCACACCTCACCTCGCCTCAGGCGACAGCCGCCGACGACCCCAGGAGGAGGAGCTGCCTGACACGGGGCACGGGGCCTACAGAGCGGGGGTCGTCCCGGCCACCACCGGGCGCCCGCAGCGGGGGGGTCACACAGGGTAGAAGACCCACGGCGCCTCGCCCCGCCGCCCTCGGGTCGCCCAGAGACCGGAGGTGGCGCCACGGGTCGGGTCTGCCAGACACGCCACGCAGGAGCCGGCGCACAGGCCCAGGCCGGCGGCCCAAAGGCCCAGGCGCCCCGCGTGCGTCCAGAGGCCCAAAGTCCTCGGCGGCAGACGCCGAGAGAGACCGTGTCGGCACTTACCTGGTGGCAGAAAAGGCCCATTTCGGGCGACAAAATGACAGCGCCCGACAGCGGGGCCCACCCACGACTGGCAGGGAGAGACCTTGGCACCTTGGCACCGCCACCTGTCCCCAGCACTACCCCAGAAACACCAGGCCCGGAGCTGTCGGGGGTCATCTGGTCGACTGGGGGGGGGAGGGGGGCGAAGGGGGCGCCCGGTGGGCGAAGTGGGGGCGCAGACGCCAAGGGGGAGGGAGCTGGCCGGGGACGCCCTCCCCCTTCGCCCGCACGGGTAGGTGTACCCGTCCGTCCGAGTCTCCGAGCGGGGGTTTGGCTACGAGTTGCCAAAGAGAAAAACGAAGAGAGACCCGCCGGCGAGGCGCCTCCCACGAGACGAGCGGACCCCAACGAGGGACCACGCCCGGGGCCCCAGACCGTCCTGTCCGGGGCACCCAGGACGGCTCGAGCCGGTCCCTGACCTCCTGGCCGTGATTCAGGGAGTTGGGGAGGGGTGAGAAAGCAAACCCTCCGGGGTGGCGAACCCTCCTGAAAGGGCGGGAAAGCAAAAACCTCCTGAAGGGAGACGCAAACCCTTCTGAAAAGGCGAACAGCAAACCCTTTGGAGGGCGGGAGCCAACCCTCCTGAAGGAAGAAAGCAAACCCTCCTGAGGGGGGCCCGGGAGGAGGCCAGACCGCCGAGTCCCAGGCGCTCCAGGGAGGGACGACCCTCTCCCTCCCTGCCCACCGCGGCGGCCCGGCCCAGGTAGGGTCCGGCCGGTCCGTCTCCGCGGCCGGAGGGGCACGGGGAGACGCTGGTCGACCCGGTCAGGCCACCCCAGAGCCCGGCTCTGGAGCGCCGCCGCCGCCGCGACGGCCACCCTCCTCGGGAACCTAGAGAGCCAATCTCCGGCGACAGCAGGACGTCCCTAGGCCTCGGCGCCACCGCCACTGTCGCCGCCAGCAGAGCTGGTCTCTGAGAGCTGTGCCTCGGGCCCGGCGGCTGAGTCACAACCCTCCTGAAGGTCGCCGAAGCTCCAGAGGGGAGGGACACTATAAAAGCGGCCGCCAGGTGGCTCCTGACAACCGGCTCCAATGTCCCGAGGACGGGTCGCTGTCGCCGGCCGCCGAGGACGCCACAGCGCCGGCCGCCCAAACGCCCGAGCTCGGCCCGGAGCCGCCGCCTCCGAGAGACGCGACGCGACGCGACCCCGGCCGCAGAGGAAGGGAGAGGAGCTGGGAAATAGCTCCCCAGGAGGCTGCCACGAAGGAGACGCGCTCCCCCCCACCCACCCACGCGATTCCAGGCTGGTGGGGGGACATTCCACGGAGACGCCGGCGGGCGGCGGGGCTCGGGGCGGGGACGGCCGAGAGAGGGGCACCAGTGACATCCCGGGCTCCCCCGGGCCCCCTCCCCCGAAGGAGGAGGGAGGGAGGGAGAGAGAGAAGGGAGGGAGGCAGGGAGGGAGGGACCGACCGGCAAAGCGAAACCAGGCAAGCGCTGCTCGGAGAACAAAGCAGGACTTCTCGAAAGCAGACAGAGACACAGACACGCAAGCCCAGGAGCAAGAAAGGAAAAGAAGGAGACACTCGGACCCCCAACAAGAGAAAACGAAAGTCAACCTGTGTCGAGACCGTGATCAAGTCCAACGACAACAAACACAAGCATGCGCCGGTGGGTGGGGAAAGGGCACTTGAGGTCAGGAGAACATGGATTTCAAAATAACTGGCCACAAACACCAGAAAGGAAAGGCGGCCGGGCGGCCGGGCCGGGCGGTCTGGTCTGGGGTGGGGTGGCAGGGCTGCTGGGGGCGGGGGTCGGTGGCGGGGGTGGGGGGTGGGGGGTGGGGGGTGGGGGAAACGGGAGCACCCAGAACGAGGAGGAGACTGTCGGCCGTGCCGAGACACGGAAACATCGCACGGCTGGGGACCCGTTCCTATCGTCTTCCCCGGGGTGTGAAAGAGACTTGGCCTCCCGTCTCCTGAGAGTTCATCTCCCCAGCAACAACGGTCAGGCAAGCTGTCGGGTGTGTGTGTGTTGCGGGGGGTTGGGGGGCGGGGTGGGGAGAAAAAAGAAGACACCTTTCAAGTGAAAGGAGGGAGCGTAAAGGTCACTGAACCCTCTGACAGCGGCCTTCCATTTTCCAGACCAGTGACACGTTCCCCCAAGTCGCCCGGTTCCAGAAAACGCTTTTCGGAAACAGAATCCTCGGGGCCCGCGAACTCCTGAGGAATCCTCGGATGAGCTTCCGGGCCAGGCTATACCGTAGGCAGCGTGCTTCCCCTGAAGCCAAAGCCACGGGCTCCAGAGGGCCGCGTCCAAGAAGCTGATCTCGTACGGAACCCGGTGTCTTCTTCTCTAGGACACTCCTAGAAGCAGCAAGAGCGCCAGTTTGTGAGACTCGAAGGTGAAGCCGGCACGACGTAAACCCAGCGATGTGTGCGGTCAGAGGCCCATCTAGATTCGAGCTCCAGTTCTGGAGGGGAGCAGTGGGGACAGGAGGGTGGCCTGCGAGTCCGCCGTCCCGTCCCCACTCCTCCTGTGAACATCCGCCCCGTGGAAGGTGTCGAGGAACCGCATGACCTGACCTGCGGGGTGAACCGTCGCCAAAGACAAAGAATTCCTCCAGCCAGGCGTTGTCCGCAGCCACGAACCCCTTCCCTCCGTCGCCCGGCCTTTCAGAATGCCACGTGGAGCCCTCTCGAGACGTGTGGGGCTTGGAGGTATGGGCCCCCGAATTCTCCTCGCCCGGCCCTGCAAGAAACCATTCCGTGCCTGCCCCACATGAAGACTTCTCGGGCTTTTCGGTGGACCGGGCCTCCCAGGGTGCCCCTGCACCCGGCACCCTGCGACACCCCGAGAGATCCCACGGAGAAACGTCTCCGGCCACTCGCGCGGCACCTGCCTCGCTGGCGGGCGCCCCTTCCAACCTCCCCAGAGATACGTGAGCACGGACGCTTCTTCCCCATCTGGGTCCCCTCACAGGCTCTGTGAGTTCCTGCGGTTCCGCACGCCCTCGACTTGGCTGTGGTTCGGGGCTCTGTTCTGTTCTGTGTTTGCTCTCCGGCCCACGTGATCTCTCTGGCTAGGGCACCCAGGAAAAGCGAAAAGAAATCGAGTCCGTGTGAGTACTATTCAGGCATCAAGTGGGGATACCTACCAATGACCTCTAACGTGGATCCACCAAGATGGCGGCCGTGTGGGGTTCAGGAGGATCATTTTGCGTTTTCTGGGGGCGCTATTTGCTCTCAATGATTTCACGTGCCTTTGGGGCATGGCTCACGGAGATGGACGTGAAGCAGCAGGGCAGCCACATCTGGCGTCTCGGCCTAGCTAGGGCGGCTCCACGAGTGACCTCTCGGAACCGGGGCTGAGACCGCCATCCCTCCCCGGGCCCCCCTCGGTGGCTGGGTATGGGGGGGAGGGGGGGGAGGTTTCGGAGGGGAGACGGGAGATCTGGGCTTGTGGTTGGGGGCGCGCGGGGCCACACGTGTCATGTCATGATATTCCTGTGACGCTCCAACGAGATACGTATTATTCTCTCTTCTGCAGATTGCTATCTGTATCTGAATGGAAATGTATTAGACTCTTGAAATCTGAGCCTTGACGAGGGGTGCGCCCTGTACGTCTCGGGCTACAGGCAGCACACGGAAACTGAAGATATCAGGAATCACGTATAAAGGTTCAAGTCAAAGAAACGGACCTAGTTCAGTGGCAGACTTAGTCTTCCTCGCTGCAGCCTCAAGGTAAATGCTGGGGGTACCCAGTCTATTCTTGGGAAGATACAGTGTTTATCTTAACTGTTGCCAGCAGCGCAGCTTCTCCTCTACCGGAGTTGAAATTGAGATTTAGTTCTTGCAGCTAGTAGTTCTTTTTCAGAACATCTATCGGGAAGGATCTGAATAGCTTGTCATGTCCCTGAAAATATACTAGACAACATTTGGTTCAGCTCTCGTACCCAGAGACTGGGGAAATTAAGGTGGCACTAGAAATCGCACCTTTGCGTTATATAGTATCTTTCCTGGAAAACAGGGTGCTCTTAAACTCTAATTGTATCAAACAGTAGCAGGGGTAAGAAGTGCACGATCCACAAGTTTCAGTAAAGCCGGCTCTCCCGCGCCTTAACATTGTATACATTGTTAACAAAAGTTTAGAATTGGACACTCGATGGCAACAAAGAGGCATCCTGTTTGGCGTTTCTTTGGACTGCAGCCGGGAGAGGAGCAGAGCCGACTTGTTCAGTCCCCGGTCCCGCTACTCCTAGGCCTTTCCTCACACTTGACCTTGGATGCTCTGGGGCAGGTTGTGTCTGCCACAAGCACTCGATTTGTCCGGAAGCACTGAATCCTCTGTTCGTTGACTTTGTTCCCAGGACTGTCTCAGGAGGTGACGATGTTTTCCCATGGGGGAATCTGTGTCAGAGGCTTGCCAACCATACTTTTCACGTGGTTCATGAAAAGCTCACCCGTCACCGGTCACCTGTCGACTCACCATCCGTACGAGAGTCAGCACCAACACGCCCGGCAGAGCTGAGCGTCAAGAAGGGGTTGCGTGGAAAGAGATTTGTGTGCTTGGTCCTGGTCCTGGTTATAGACAGAAAGTATCAAGGGGGAATAACTCCCAGAATAAGTAGGCTTGCCTGGAATGCGAAATAGTGAGAAGAGGCCTCGCGCTTGGAGGATGGGTCAGAGCTCTAGCCACGGGAGAGTGAAAAGGAAAGGCCCGGGAAAGGGCCGTGGGGCAGGGGACGGTCTGAGCCCAGCACCAGCGGTGAAGGACGAGGAGGCACCTTGAAAGAACGTGCTGTTCGGAGGTTTGTGGTAAGAGCACACCGGTGCTGCTAAAGATGAGGCTTGTGGAACCCAGATGGTGAAGAGGAGCCAGAAACAGGCCAGGAAGGATGAGAATCCTGTGTACTGAGGACCTGCACTTCACCAAGCCCACAGCAAAGGGTGCTGTCTAGATTCAAACCCAGTCACTTGCGCAAACGCCCCTCAGCCACCTCCTCATCTACAAGGCCGACAGATACTCGGTGCGTGAGGTGCGTGTACAGTCTAGGTGGACGGCACTCACATTATCGGGCAACCACACAGCTACTACGTGCTTTGAAAGAACCAACAGTGAGCTGATAGCTTTTTCTGGATCTGCCTATAAGCAAAGATACCGCTCGCTGCATACTGTGGATCTCGACTCCTGTCTCACGTCTCCATGAAGCCGTCAGAAAAGTCCTGTTCGTGCTCCCTCTCAGGCCAGGAATGACACTTAAAGTGTAACGTGCTCACGAAGTCCTCAGAGATTCATGGATTTGAATCGAGAAATTCCACCTGGTCCTTTCGCTCCCGATCCACTCCTGCTCTCACCGCTACTACCACACGGGTCAGACACGAGCGAGTTCCCCTGAATTAGCTTGCACACGTGGGGACGGAGTTAGCTTTCGGCACACGGATATTTAGAAATTCCATGGCAGTAGGCCAGGTATTCACATTATGTATCGGATATTCGCCTAATTTGATAATAAGAGAGCTCAGGCCTCAGGCGTAACTTCAGGCAGATTTCCCCTCCAACAGAAACAGCTCAGATGGGCTGGCAGCCCGAGAAAACGAGCAACTGCCACTGACAGACTGAGACACCCATGGGCTCCCTCCGCGGGGAGACCTTCTGCCAAGGCTTCTCCCTCAAGGGCCGTGACCCAGCCTGCGGGCATCAGCTGAGGAGAAGGGGAGGTGGGTGCCCCGGAAACCAGCCGCGCTCGAGTCAGTCTCCCAGGAGCTCTCATTCCAGCTCTGGACGCTCACTCCCGGGCCTGGGTTCCCACTCCCGCTTTCAGATGGATCCCAGGCCCTTCTTCAGAGAAGTTCCTCCAGATGAGTCCCCAGCCACCAGTGGGCCTCATTCGACCTTGCGGGACCTCCCTCCCCTTCTGAAGCTAGGTTCCGTCTCTCTCTTCACAAAACTTTACGTCCAAAATAGATTGTTAACAGTGACTTGCCGTTTCCTTTTGTTCTCACCATTATTCTGACTACTTGCATTTAATTCCGCTCACCTTCGGATTGCTTATGACACTCCAGGCCACCGGAAAAAAGAGAGTTTCCGTTCTGAGCTCAAAGATCCTCAGGCGGCATTTGGGCCTCACTTTACCTCTGCTGGAGACAGGAAGGTGGCAGGTGACCGGGACCTGCCAAGAGCAGAGCAGAAGCTGTGCCCCTGAGCAGTGGTGCCTGGCTCTCTCTCATTGGTCGCAGAGGGTCTGCAAGATTCGAGGGGGTTCTTGACGGCCCCACCATGCTGGCGAGCCGTGTCGTCTCATCTCATCGGGAATCTGACCCCTCATCAGCAAGCGTAGCCATGTGCCCGCACCCTGAGTCTCTAAACCCTTCCCAGACCATCGCTCGGCCCGCCTTCTCCTCTCGGGCAGAATGAACCTGGGCTTCTCTCCTGGGACAGGTCCTTCTGTGTCATGGGATGTCCTCTTTACTCCTATTGCCGGCAATAGGAGTATTGATGGGCTGCTCATAGGTCAGAGACTCCTCATTCGTATTACCCAGAGGCTTCTCTTCAGTCAGTAAATTTTGTTCCTTTGACGTTAAAGGGGTTGCCTTTGAAGACTATCATTTCTGACCTAGTCGCAAACCGTCTCTTTTGAGGAACTTCCTTAGGGTTCCAGGGATTAAGAAAGACAGTTTGCTTCCATTGCAAAGGGCACAGATTCATTCCTCGATTGCAGGATCTAGATCTCCTGTGCCTCACACTCTAGCCAAAAAGGTATATTTTAAATATAAAAGGGCCAAGCATAAACCTACTACTTTCCCTTTCCATTATTATGATAATCATCTAATTCTCTTCAAGGCAACACAAATGTTTCTTACTAACTAGAAGGATCATGTCGCGGAAATTATAAAGAGAAAAACAGGGAATTACTTCATGATATCTCACTATATCCGTCTCTGATCCAGCGTACGAAACATCAAGGAAGTCCACGTGAAATATCATCTTTAAATAGAGCTCTCCGCTTTGAGAGAATAGAACTAAACTCATTAAAACTAAGTTTTCCAGCACGTGGCTGCTTTGAAATCTTGCATCCAACCAACAATTCTGGAACCTATGATAATTCGGAATTGAGTAACCGATGACACAAACACTCTATTAGTCAGGGGGACGTTTTGGATCGCCTGAGTTCTACGTTCTCAATGTTATCAAGCCAGACACAGTCCTCACGGTTTTTCATAGATCTTGTAATATCTTTTTTAAAATTTCAACTTTTTTGAGGTATAATTGACATACAACATTGCAAGAAATTGAAATATAACTGTGGTGATTTCATGTGTTTACGATGTGAAAGGATTCCTCATCCAGTTAATTCATATCACCTCACATATTTCACCTTCTTTTTTTTTTCTTCCCTCCATCTTTCCTACTTAGATTTTTATCTTCATATAAGATTTCATTTATACAAAACATGTCAAAAAGATTGCCGTGTTTTACGTGAGATCCTCAGACTCTATTCATCTTATAGCTGAATATTTGTTCCCTTTTACCAACCTCTCCCCATAGCCCTAGTAACCACTTTTCTACTCTCTGTATGAGTTTTACTTTTTCCGGGATGCAATATCAGAGCCAGTCCTGAAATGTCCTCCAATTACAATTCTTCTCTCAGAGTCATCAGTCCATTTTGTGTTCTCTTTCATGTTTTACAACATTACTCCTAACCAGCAATGGAGCGGGTGTGGCAGGCAATGAGCCAAGAAGATTTACAGGGTGGCATCCACTTACTGTGGGAATTAACCACGGCATTGATCAGTCTATCAACCTAGAAAGAGATCACTGGACATTGCACAAAAATTTGCTTATTTCTTTGTAGAAGTTTGGCATTAAACTAAACCCTTAGTTTGGGATGGGATGGGATGGGGTGGGATGGGATGGGATGGGATGGGATGGGGTGGGGGGTGGGGGGTGGAGGAAACGGGAGCACCCAGAACGAGGAGGAGGCTGTCGGCCGTGCCGAGACACGGAAACATCGCACGGCTGGGGACCCGTTCCCATCGTCTTCCCCGGGGTGTGAAAGAGACTTGGCCTCCCGTCTCCTGAGAGTTCATCTCCCCAGCAACAACGGTCAGGCAAGCTGTCGGGTGTGTGTGTGTTGCGGGGGGTTGGGGGGCGGGGTGGGGAGAAAAAAGAAGACACCTTTCAAGTGAAAGGAGGGAGCGTAAAGGTCACTGAACCCTCTGACAGCGGCCTTCCATTTTCCAGACCAGTGACACGTTCCCCCAAGTCGCCCGGTTCCAGAAAACGCTTTTCGGAAACAGAATCCTCGGGGCCCGCGAACTCCTGAGGAATCCTCGGATGAGCTTCCGGGCCAGGCTATACCGTAGGCAGCGTGCTTCCCCTGAAGCCAAAGCCACGGGCTCCAGAGGGCCGCGTCCAAGAAGCTGATCTCGTACGGAACCCGGTGTCTTCTTCTCTAGGACACTCCTAGAAGCAGCAAGAGTGCCAGTTTGTGAGACTCGAAGGTGAAGCCGGCACGACGTAAACCCAGCGATGTGTGCGGTCAGAGGCCCATCTAGATTCGAGCTCCAGTTCTGGAGGGGAGCAGTGGGGACAGGAGGGTGGCCTGCGAGTCCGCCGTCCCGTCCCCACTCCTCCTGTGAACATCCGCCCCGTGGAAGGTGTCGAGGAACCGCATGACCTGACCTGCGGGGTGAACCGTCGCCAAAGACAAAGAATTCCTCCAGCCAGGCGTTGTCCGCAGCCACGAACCCCTTCCCTCCGTCGCCCGGCCTTTCAGAATGCCACGTGGAGCCCTCTCGAGACGTGTGGGGCTTGGAGGTATGGGCCCCCGAATTCTCCTCGCCCGGCCCTGCAAGAAACCATTCCGTGCCTGCCCCACATGAAGACTTCTCGGGCTTTTCGGTGGACCGGGCCTCCCAGGGTGCCCCTGCACCCGGCACCCTGCGACACCCCGAGAGATCCCACGGAGAAACGTCTCCGGCCACTCGCGCGGCACCTGCCTCGCTGGCGGGCGCCCCTTCCAACCTCCCCAGAGATACGTGAGCACGGACGCTTCTTCCCCATCTGGGTCCCCTCACAGGCTCTGTGAGTTCCTGCGGTTCCGCACGCCCTCGACTTGGCTGTGGTTCGGGGCTCTGTTCTGTTCTGTGTTTGCTCTCCGGCCCACGTGATCTCTCTGGCTAGGGCACCCAGGAAAAGCGAAAAGAAATCGAGTCCGTGTGAGTACTATTCAGGCATCAAGTGGGGATACCTACCAACGACCTCTAACGTGGATCCACCAAGATGGCGGCCGTGTGGGGTTCAGGAGGATCATTTTGCGTTTTCTGGGGGCGCTATTTGCTCTCAATGATTTCACGTGCCTTTGGGGCATGGCTCACGGAGATGGACGTGAAGCAGCAGGGCAGCCACATCTGGCGTCTCGGCCTAGCTAGGGCGGCTCCACGAGTGACCTCTCGGAACCGGGGCTGAGACCGCCATCCCTCCCCGGGCCCCCCTCGGTGGCTGGGTATGGGGGGGAGGGGGGGAGGTTTCGGAGGGGAGATGGGAGATCTGGGCTTGTGGTTGGGGGCGCGCGGGGCCACACGTGTCATGTCATGATATTCCTGTGACGCTCCAACGAGATACGTATTATTCTCTCTTCTGCAGATTGCTATCTGTATCTGAATGGAAATGTATTAGACTCTTGAAATCTGAGCCTTGACGAGGGGTGCGCCCTGTACGTCTCGGGCTACAGGCAGCACACGGAAACTGAAGATATCAGGAATCACGTATAAAGGTTCAAGTCAAAGAAACGGACCTAGTTCAGTGGCAGACTTAGTCTTCCTCGCTGCAGCCTCAAGGTAAATGCTGGGGGTACCCAGTCTATTCTTGGGAAGATACAGTGTTTATCTTAACTGTTGCCAGCAGCGCAGCTTCTCCTCTACCGGAGTTGAAATTGAGATTTAGTTCTTGCAGCTAGTAGTTCTTTTTCAGAACATCTATCGGGAAGGATCTGAATAGCTTGTCATGTCCCTGAAAATATACTAGACAACATTTGGTTCAGCTCTCGTACCCAGAGACTGGGGAAATTAAGGTGGCACTAGAAATCGCACCTTTGCGTTATATAGTATCTTTCCTGGAAAACAGGGTGCTCTTAAACTCTAATTGTATCAAACAGTAGCAGGGGTAAGAAGTGCACGATCCACAAGTTTCAGTAAAGCCGGCTCTCCCGCGCCTTAACATTGTATACATTGTTAACAAAAGTTTAGAATTGGACACTCGATGGCAACAAAGAGGCATCCTGTTTGGCGTTTCTTTGGACTGCAGCCGGGAGAGGAGCAGAGCCGACTTGTTCAGTCCCCGGTCCCGCTACTCCTAGGCCTTTCCTCACACTTGACCTTGGATGCTCTGGGGCAGGTTGTGTCTGCCACAAGCACTCGATTTGTCCGGAAGCACTGAATCCTCTGTTCGTTGACTTTGTTCCCAGGACTGTCTCAGGAGGTGACGATGTTTTCCCATGGGGGAATCTGTGTCAGAGGCTTGCCAACCATACTTTTCACGTGGTTCATGAAAAGCTCACCCGTCACCGGTCACCTGTCGACTCACCATCCGTACGAGAGTCAGCACCAACACGCCCGGCAGAGCTGAGCGTCAAGAAGGGGTTGCGTGGAAAGAGATTTGTGTGCTTGGTCCTGGTCCTGGTTATAGACAGAAAGTATCAAGGGGGAATAACTCCCAGAATAAGTAGGCTTGCCTGGAATGCGAAATAGTGAGAAGAGGCCTCGCGCTTGGAGGATGGGTCAGAGCTCTAGCCACGGGAGAGTGAAAAGGAAAGGCCCGGGAAAGGGCCGTGGGGCAGGGGACGGTCTGAGCCCAGCACCAGCGGTGAAGGACGAGGAGGCACCTTGAAAGAACGTGCTGTTCGGAGGTTTGTGGTAAGAGCACACCGGTGCTGCTAAAGATGAGGCTTGTGGAACCCAGATGGTGAAGAGGAGCCAGAAACAGGCCAGGAAGGATGAGAATCCTGTGTACTGAGGACCTGCACTTCACCAAGCCCACAGCAAAGGGTGCTGTCTAGATTCAAACCCAGTCACTTGCGCAAACGCCCCTCAGCCACCTCCTCATCTACAAGGCCGACAGATACTCGGTGCGTGAGGTGCGTGTACAGTCTAGGTGGACGGCACTCACATTATCGGGCAACCACACAGCTACTACGTGCTTTGAAAGAACCAACAGTGAGCTGATAGCTTTTTCTGGATCTGCCTATAAGCAAAGATACCGCTCGCTGCATACTGTGGATCTCGACTCCTGTCTCACGTCTCCATGAAGCCGTCAGAAAAGTCCTGTTCGTGCTCCCTCTCAGGCCAGGAATGACACTTAAAGTGTAACGTGCTCACGAAGTCCTCAGAGATTCATGGATTTGAATCGAGAAATTCCACCTGGTCCTTTCGCTCCCGATCCACTCCTGCTCTCACCGCTACTACCACACGGGTCAGACACGAGCGAGTTCCCCTGAATTAGCTTGCACACGTGGGGACGGAGTTAGCTTTCGGCACACGGATATTTAGAAATTCCATGGCAGTAGGCCAGGTATTCACATTATGTATCGGATATTCGCCTAATTTGATAATAAGAGAGCTCAGGCCTCAGGCGTAACTTCAGGCAGATTTCCCCTCCAACAGAAACAGCTCAGATGGGCTGGCAGCCCGAGAAAACGAGCAACTGCCACTGACAGACTGAGACACCCATGGGCTCCCTCCGCGGGGAGACCTTCTGCCAAGGCTTCTCCCTCAAGGGCCGTGACCCAGCCTGCGGGCATCAGCTGAGGAGAAGGGGAGGTGGGTGCCCCGGAAACCAGCCGCGCTCGAGTCAGTCTCCCAGGAGCTCTCATTCCAGCTCTGGACGCTCACTCCCGGGCCTGGGTTCCCACTCCCGCTTTCAGATGGATCCCAGGCCCTTCTTCAGAGAAGTTCCTCCAGATGAGTCCCCAGCCACCAGTGGGCCTCATTCGACCTTGCGGGACCTCCCTCCCCTTCTGAAGCTAGGTTCCGTCTCTCTCTTCACAAAACTTTACGTCCAAAATAGATTGTTAACAGTGACTTGCCGTTTCCTTTTGTTCTCACCATTATTCTGACTACTTGCATTTAATTCCGCTCACCTTCGGATTGCTTATGACACTCCAGGCCACCGGAAAAAAGAGAGTTTCCGTTCTGAGCTCAAAGATCCTCAGGCGGCATTTGGGCCTCACTTTACCTCTGCTGGAGACAGGAAGGTGGCAGGTGACCGGGACCTGCCAAGAGCAGAGCAGAAGCTGTGCCCCTGAGCAGTGGTGCCTGGCTCTCTCTCATTGGTCGCAGAGGGTCTGCAAGATTCGAGGGGGTTCTTGACGGCCCCACCATGCTGGCGAGCCGTGTCGTCTCATCTCATCGGGAATCTGACCCCTCATCAGCAAGCGTAGCCATGTGCCCGCACCCTGAGTCTCTAAACCCTTCCCAGACCATCGCTCGGCCCGCCTTCTCCTCTCGGGCAGAATGAACCTGGGCTTCTCTCCTGGGACAGGTCCTTCTGTGTCATGGGATGTCCTCTTTACTCCTATTGCCGGCAATAGGAGTATTGATGGGCTGCTCATAGGTCAGAGACTCCTCATTCGTATTACCCAGAGGCTTCTCTTCAGTCAGTAAATTTTGTTCCTTTGACGTTAAAGGGATTGCCTTTGAAGACTATCATTTCTGACCTAGTCGCAAACCGTCTCTTTTGAGGAACTTCCTTAGGGTTCCAGGGATTAAGAAAGACAGTTTGCTTCCATTGCAAAGGGCACAGATTCATTCCTCGATTGCAGGATCTAGATCTCCTGTGCCTCACACTCTAGCCAAAAAGGTATATTTTAAATATAAAAGGGCCAAGCATAAACCTACTACTTTCCCTTTCCATTATTATGATAATCATCTAATTCTCTTCAAGGCAACACAAATGTTTCTTACTAACTAGAAGGATCATGTCGCGGAAATTATAAAGAGAAAAACAGGGAATTACTTCATGATATCTCACTATATCCGTCTCTGATCCAGCGTACGAAACATCAAGGAAGTCCACGTGAAATATCATCTTTAAATAGAGCTCTCCGCTTTGAGAGAATAGAACTAAACTCATTAAAACTAAGTTTTCCAGCATGTGGCTGCTTTGAAATCTTGCATCCAACCAACAATTCTGGAACCTATGATAATTCGGAATTGAGTAACCGATGACACAAACACTCTATTAGTCAGGGGGACGTTTTGGATCGCCTGAGTTCTACGTTCTCAATGTTATCAAGCCAGACACAGTCCTCACGGTTTTTCATAGATCTTGTAATATCTTTTTTAAAATTTCAACTTTTTTGAGGTATAATTGACATACAACATTGCAAGAAATTGAAATATAACTGTGGTGATTTCATGTGTTTACGATGTGAAAGGATTCCTCATCCAGTTAATTCATATCACCTCACATATTTCACCTTCTTTTTTTTTTCTTCCCTCCATCTTTCCTACTTAGATTTTTATCTTCATATAAGATTTCATTTATACAAAACATGTCAAAAAGATTGCCGTGTTTTACGTGAGATCCTCAGACTCTATTCATCTTATAGCTGAATATTTGTTCCCTTTTACCAACCTCTCCCCATAGCCCTAGTAACCACTTTTCTACTCTCTGTATGAGTTTTACTTTTTCCGGGATGCAATATCAGAGCCAGTCCTGAAATGTCCTCCAATTACAATTCTTCTCTCAGAGTCATCAGTCCATTTTGTGTTCTCTTTCATGTTTTACAACATTACTCCTAACCAGCAATGGAGCGGGTGTGGCAGGCAATGAGCCAAGAAGATTTACAGGGTGGCATCCACTTACTGTGGGAATTAACCACGGCATTGATCAGTCTATCAACCTAGAAAGAGATCACTGGACATTGCACAAAAATTTGCTTATTTCTTTGTAGAAGTTTGGCATTAAACTAAACCCTTAGTTTGGGATGGGATGGGATGGGGTGGGATGGGATGGGATGGGATGGGATGGGGTGGGGGGTGGGGGGTGGAGGAAACGGGAGCACCCAGAACGAGGAGGAGGCTGTCGGCCGTGCCGAGACACGGAAACATCGCACGGCTGGGGACCCGTTCCCATCGTCTTCCCCGGGGTGTGAAAGAGACTTGGCCTCCCGTCTCCTGAGAGTTCATCTCCCCAGCAACAACGGTCAGGCAAGCTGTCGGGTGTGTGTGTGTTGCGGGGGGTTGGGGGGCGGGGTGGGGAGAAAAAAGAAGACACCTTTCAAGTGAAAGGAGGGAGCGTAAAGGTCACTGAACCCTCTGACAGCGGCCTTCCATTTTCCAGACCAGTGACACGTTCCCCCAAGTCGCCCGGTTCCAGAAAACGCTTTTCGGAAACAGAATCCTCGGGGCCCGCGAACTCCTGAGGAATCCTCGGATGAGCTTCCGGGCCAGGCTATACCGTAGGCAGCGTGCTTCCCCTGAAGCCAAAGCCACGGGCTCCAGAGGGCCGCGTCCAAGAAGCTGATCTCGTACGGAACCCGGTGTCTTCTTCTCTAGGACACTCCTAGAAGCAGCAAGAGTGCCAGTTTGTGAGACTCGAAGGTGAAGCCGGCACGACGTAAACCCAGCGATGTGTGCGGTCAGAGGCCCATCTAGATTCGAGCTCCAGTTCTGGAGGGGAGCAGTGGGGACAGGAGGGTGGCCTGCGAGTCCGCCGTCCCGTCCCCACTCCTCCTGTGAACATCCGCCCCGTGGAAGGTGTCGAGGAACCGCATGACCTGACCTGCGGGGTGAACCGTCGCCAAAGACAAAGAATTCCTCCAGCCAGGCGTTGTCCGCAGCCACGAACCCCTTCCCTCCGTCGCCCGGCCTTTCAGAATGCCACGTGGAGCCCTCTCGAGACGTGTGGGGCTTGGAGGTATGGGCCCCCGAATTCTCCTCGCCCGGCCCTGCAAGAAACCATTCCGTGCCTGCCCCACATGAAGACTTCTCGGGCTTTTCGGTGGACCGGGCCTCCCAGGGTGCCCCTGCACCCGGCACCCTGCGACACCCCGAGAGATCCCACGGAGAAACGTCTCCGGCCACTCGCGCGGCACCTGCCTCGCTGGCGGGCGCCCCTTCCAACCTCCCCAGAGATACGTGAGCACGGACGCTTCTTCCCCATCTGGGTCCCCTCACAGGCTCTGTGAGTTCCTGCGGTTCCGCACGCCCTCGACTTGGCTGTGGTTCGGGGCTCTGTTCTGTTCTGTGTTTGCTCTCCGGCCCACGTGATCTCTCTGGCTAGGGCACCCAGGAAAAGCGAAAAGAAATCGAGTCCGTGTGAGTACTATTCAGGCATCAAGTGGGGATACCTACCAACGACCTCTAACGTGGATCCACCAAGATGGCGGCCGTGTGGGGTTCAGGAGGATCATTTTGCGTTTTCTGGGGGCGCTATTTGCTCTCAATGATTTCACGTGCCTTTGGGGCATGGCTCACGGAGATGGACGTGAAGCAGCAGGGCAGCCACATCTGGCGTCTCGGCCTAGCTAGGGCGGCTCCACGAGTGACCTCTCGGAACCGGGGCTGAGACCGCCATCCCTCCCCGGGCCCCCCTCGGTGGCTGGGTATGGGGGGGAGGAGGGGGAGGTTTCGGAGGGGAGACGGGAGATCTGGGCTTGTGGTTGGGGGCGCGCGGGGCCACACGTGTCATGTCATGATATTCCTGTGACGCTCCAACGAGATACGTATTATTCTCTCTTCTGCAGATTGCTATCTGTATCTGAATGGAAATGTATTAGACTCTTGAAATCTGAGCCTTGACGAGGGGTGCGCCCTGTACGTCTCGGGCTACAGGCAGCACACGGAAACTGAAGATATCAGGAATCACGTATAAAGGTTCAAGTCAAAGAAACGGACCTAGTTCAGTGGCAGACTTAGTCTTCCTCGCTGCAGCCTCAAGGTAAATGCTGGGGGTACCCAGTCTATTCTTGGGAAGATACAGTGTTTATCTTAACTGTTGCCAGCAGCGCAGCTTCTCCTCTACCGGAGTTGAAATTGAGATTTAGTTCTTGCAGCTAGTAGTTCTTTTTCAGAACATCTATCGGGAAGGATCTGAATAGCTTGTCATGTCCCTGAAAATATACTAGACAACATTTGGTTCAGCTCTCGTACCCAGAGACTGGGGAAATTAAGGTGGCACTAGAAATCGCACCTTTGCGTTATATAGTATCTTTCCTGGAAAACAGGGTGCTCTTAAACTCTAATTGTATCAAACAGTAGCAGGGATAAGAAGTGCACGATCCACAAGTTTCAGTAAAGCCGGCTCTCCCGCACCTTAACATTGTATACATTGTTAACAAAAGTTTAGAATTGGACACTCGATGGCAACAAAGAGGCATCCTGTTTGGCGTTTCTTTGGACTGCAGCCGGGAGAGGAGCAGAGCCGACTTGTTCAGTCCCCGGTCCCGCTACTCCTAGGCCTTTCCTCACACTTGACCTTGGATGCTCTGGGGCAGGTTGTGTCTGCCACAAGCACTCGATTTGTCCGGAAGCACTGAATCCTCTGTTCGTTGACTTTGTTCCCAGGACTGTCTCAGGAGGTGACGATGTTTTCCCATGGGGGAATCTGTGTCAGAGGCTTGCCAACCATACTTTTCACGTGGTTCATGAAAAGCTCACCCGTCACCGGTCACCTGTCGACTCACCATCCGTACGAGAGTCAGCACCAACACGCCCGGCAGAGCTGAGCGTCAAGAAGGGGTTGCGTGGAAAGAGATTTGTGTGCTTGGTCCTGGTCCTGGTTATAGACAGAAAGTATCAAGGGGGAATAACTCCCAGAATAAGTAGGCTTGCCTGGAATGCGAAATAGTGAGAAGAGGCCTCGCGCTTGGAGGATGGGTCAGAGCTCTAGCCACGGGAGAGTGAAAAGGAAAGGCCCGGGAAAGGGCCGTGGGGCAGGGGACGGTCTGAGCCCAGCACCAGCGGTGAAGGACGAGGAGGCACCTTGAAAGAACGTGCTGTTCGGAGGTTTGTGGTAAGAGCACACCGGTGCTGCTAAAGATGAGGCTTGTGGAACCCAGATGGTGAAGAGGAGCCAGAAACAGGCCAGGAAGGATGAGAATCCTGTGTACTGAGGACCTGCACTTCACCAAGCCCACAGCAAAGGGTGCTGTCTAGATTCAAACCCAGTCACTTGCGCAAACGCCCCTCAGCCACCTCCTCATCTACAAGGCCGACAGATACTCGGTGCGTGAGGTGCGTGTACAGTCTAGGTGGACGGCACTCACATTATCGGGCAACCACACAGCTACTACGTGCTTTGAAAGAACCAACAGTGAGCTGATAGCTTTTTCTGGATCTGCCTATAAGCAAAGATACCGCTCGCTGCATACTGTGGATCTCGACTCCTGTCTCACGTCTCCATGAAGCCGTCAGAAAAGTCCTGTTCGTGCTCCCTCTCAGGCCAGGAATGACACTTAAAGTGTAACGTGCTCACGAAGTCCTCAGAGATTCATGGATTTGAATCGAGAAATTCCACCTGGTCCTTTCGCTCCCGATCCACTCCTGCTCTCACCACTACTACCACACGAGCGAGTTCACCTGAATTAGCTCGCACACGTGGGGATGGAGTTAGCTTTCGGCACACGGATATTTAGAAACTCCATGGCAGTAAGCCAGGTATTCACATTATGTATCAGATATTCGCCTAATTTGATAATAAGAGAGCTCAGGCCTCAGGCATAACTTCAGGCAGATTTCCCCTCCAACAGAAACAGCTCAGATGGGCTGGCAGCCCGAGAAAACGAGCAACTGCCAATAACAGACTGAGACACCTATGGGCTCCCTCCATGGGGTGACCTTCTGCCAAGGCTTCTCCCTCAAGGGCCGTGACCCAGCCTGCGGGCATCAGCTGAGGAGAAGGGGAGGTGGGTGCCCCGGAAACCAGCCGCGCTCGAGTCAGTCTCCCAGGAGCTCTCATTCCAGCTCTGGACGCTCACTCCCGGGCCTGGGTTCCCACTCCCGCTTTCAGATGGATCCCAGGCCCTTCTTCAGAGAAGTTCCTCCAGATGAGTCCCCAGCCACCAGTGGGCCTCATTCGACCTTGCTGGACCTCCCTCCCCTTCTGAAGCTAGGTTCCGTCTCTCTCTTCACAAAACTTTACGTCCAAAATAGATTGTTAACAGTGACTTGCCGTTTCCTTTTGTTCTCACCACTATTCTGACTACTTGCATTTAATTCCGCTCACCTTTGGATTGCTTATGACACTCCAGGCCACTGAAAAAAGAGAGTGTCCATTCTGAGCTCAAAGATTCTCAGGCGGCATTTGGGCCTCACTTTACCTCTGCTGGAGACCTAGGAAGGTGGCAGGTGACCGGGACCTGCCAAGAGCAGAGCAGAAGCTGTGCCCCTGAGCAGTGGTGCCTGGCTCTCTCTCATTGGTCGCAGAGGGTCTGCAAGATTCGAGGGGGTTCTTGACGCCCCCACCATGCTGGCGAGCCATGTCGTCTCATCTCATCGGGAATCTGACCCCTCATCAGCAAGCGTAGCCATGTGCCCGCACCCTGAGTCTCTAAACCCTTCCCAGACCATCGCTCGGCCCGCCTTCTCCTCTCGGGCAGAATGAACCTGGGCTTCTCTCCTGGGACAGGTCCTTCTGTGTCATGGGATGTCCTCTTTACTCCTATTGCCGGCAATAGGAGTATTGATGGGCTGCTCATAGGTCAGAGACTCCTCATTCTTATTACCCAGAGGCTTTTCTTCATTCAGTAAATTTTGTTCCTTTGACGTTAAAGGGATTGCCTTTGAAGACTATCATTTCTGACCTAGTCGCAAACCGTCTCTTTTGAGGAACTTCCTTAGGGTTCCAGGGATTAAGACAGTTTGCTTCCATTGCAAAGGGCACAGATTCATTCCTCGATTGCAGGATCTAGATCTCCTATGCCTCACACTGTAGCCAAAAAGGTATATTTTAAATATAAAAGGGCCAAGCATAAACCTACTACTTTCCCTTTCCATTATTATGATAATCATCTAATTCTCTTCAAGGCAACACAAATGTTTCTTACTAACTAGAAGGATCATGTCGCGGAAATTATAAAGAGAAAAACAGGGAATTACTTCATGATATCTCACTACATCCGTCTCTGATCCGACGTAGGAAAAATCAAGGAAGTCCACGTAAAGTATCATCTTTAAATAGAGCTCTCCGCTTTGAGAGAATAGAACTAAACTCATTAAAACTAAGTTTTCCAGTATGTGGCTGCTTTGAAATCTTGCATCCAACCAACAATTCTGGAACCTATGATAATTCAGAATTGAGTAACCGATGACACAAACACTCTATTAGTCAGGGGGACGTTTTGGATCGCCTGAGTTCTACGTTCTCAATGTTATCAAGCCAGACACAATCTTCACGGTTTTTCATAGATCTTGTAATATCTTTTTTAAAATTTCAACTTTTTTGAGGTATAATTGACATATAAAATTGCAAGAAATTGAAATATAACTGTGGTGATTTCATGTGGTTACGATGTGAAAGGATTCCTCATCCAGTTAATTCATATCACCTCACATATTTCACCTTCTTTTTTTTTTCTTCCCTCCATCTTTCCTACTTAGATTTTATCTTCATAAGATTTCATTTATACAAAACATGTCAAAAAGATTGCCGTGTTTTACATGAGATCCTCAGACTCTATTCATCTTATAGCTGAATATTTGTTCCCTTTTACCAACCTCTCCCCATAGCCCTAGTAACCACTTTTCTACTCTCTGTATGAGTTTTACTTTTTCCGGGATGCAATATCAGAGCCAGTCCTGAAATGTCCTCCAATTACAATTCTTCTCTCAGAGTCATCAGTCCATTTTGTGTTCTCTTTCATGTTTTACAATATTACTCCTAGGCGTCTCGGCCTAGCTAGGGCGGTTTCACAAGTGACCTCTCAGAACCGCGGCTGAGACCTCCATCCCTCCCCGGGCCCCCCTCGGTGGCTGGGCCCTGGGGTGGTGGGGGGTGGGGAGAGGAGTCGGGGGAGCTGTTCTAGGGGTTGGGGGCGGGTGAGGGCCAGGGGACCGTCCCCGGTGGTCCCGCTGAGACGTGAAGGCAGGTTCTGTCCCGCTGAGAACTTCCTGCCTTCGGGCGTGTGAGAGGAGCAGATTTCTCTCCAATCCAAGGCCATGCATCGTTTTTGGCCTGTTCAACAAGGCTAGACAAGCACGTATTTGTGTGTCTATCTTGGCTTGTTTTCTGACGGAGGCCAAAGACCTCTTCAGGCGTGTCCAAAGGATCTGCCAGGGTGGGAGGGTGCAGGTCAATCCATGTGTCAAGAGAGCCAGAGAATCTGTCACAGCTGTGACTCAGGCCTTTTTCAGAAACAGGCCAACTTTGATGATTCCCCTGGACAGGAATCACCGCAGAAGTTTCCTTGAAGGGATCGAGTTGCAGGAGTCGGGGGCGTGGCCCCGCCGCCGCCAGAGGGCTTCCTCAGCCAGGCAAGGCCGGCCGCTGGCCGGGGCTATTGTCTGTGGGCCCCACCCCCACCGCCACCCTCCACCCCCCGTCCCCCCTTCCCCTCCCCCTTCCCCTCCCCCTCCCCCTCCCGCTCCCCCTGCAGGGCCCCTCGTGGGATAGCTTCATTCAAATGCAGAACGCTTTCCAGTCAAGGAAGAGCCTTTGGACTTTGCCTCGATTGAATGGTGATCCGCCCCGACCCCACCCCCATTTCTCCACCTTGAGGCTGCCCCTTCAGCACCGCGCGGAGGAATGGGCCTGGGGGGGGGGGGGAGGCTGAGGGACAAACTCGCCTTGGGTCAGGCCAAAGGAGTCTCCTCCTTTTCGTAACCCAGGAAACCCCGCTAATGCATGTGAGGATCACGGACGTGCGTCGAAGCAGCCATCATCTCTTGACATCTTCCTCCGTGGGAGGCGTTTTTCCTTCCTGCCTGCCTTCAGAGAGACAGAAAAGGAGGGAGGGGCAGAGCGTTCCGCTGGCGCTGGCCGGTTCTTAAGTCACTTGAATCCAAAACACTCCATAGGGCACGGAGGGGTGCGTGCGTGGGGTGGGGTGGGGGCGGCGGCCTACTCCGGACCCCAGGCGTTCCCTCCTCTGACACTTGCCTGGAACCCATGAAAAGCTAAGCTGGTGACTGTGTGTGTGTGTGAATGCGTGCATGTGCGCGTGTCCGTGAGAGAAGGCACGTGTGCGTGAGAGAAAAAGAGAAAAAGGAAGGAGAGAAAGAAAGAGAGAGAGAGAAAGAAAGAGAAGGAAAGAAAGAGAGAGAGAGAGACAGAGAGAGAAAGAAAGAAAGGAAGACAGACAGACAGAGAGGGAGGGAGGGAGGGAGGGGGAGAGAGAGAGAGAGAAAGAAAGAATGAAAGAAAGAAAGAAAAAGAAAAGAAAATCCAGAATGAAAGGAGGAAGGAACGAGGGAAGGAGGGAGGGACCAAATAGGTTAGTTAGTACGGGCCTCCCTGTCATGGAAAAGAGTCTCTGAGCACAGATCCTCCGTTCAGTGAACCAGTTCTCATATCTCCTCTCAGGAGGCTGTGATGTCGATGGACGGGTTTGGGAAAGCAGGCCTGGGGTGCAAGCAATCAGGTATTTCCTCAGAGGCACTTGTAGGGAAACCAAGGAAACACACAGGTTCATCCCTGGAGCGGATTCGAAACCAGTCGGTGCAGGGGGAGTCAGTCAAGGAGATTTCTAGATGTCAGGGTCGGGTCCTTGAGCGGGTTGCCATGCCCTTCTCCAGGAGACCTTCCTGGCCCGGGGATGGAACCCGGGTCTCCTGCATCGCAGGCAGACTCTTGACCGTGTGAGCCACCAAGGAAGCTCTGTCGGAAATGTTCACCGAGTCCTCTTGTTGTAGCCACGCGTTCTGGGAAACAAACTCACTCAGAAGGACCATGCAGGTAGTGGAGTGCAGTTTCTTACACCAGCGGGCCCAAGGCAGAGTCTTCTCTTAGCCAAGGACCCCGACCAGCATTCGTGAAAATCTTTTATACCTCAGGGGTATGTGTCTGAACCCACCACCCCAAATTCCTTGAGACTTACCTAAACAAAGGAAGGGTAAAGACAATCCCGATAACCCCATCATTCATGTGTTATAAGACGAGATACACAGTGGACATTTATTCACAGGCCTGTGGTCATATCCTGATACACATAATGGAACTGATGGCTTTGTTCTGTGACAGAGATAATTAGCATATTCTTTTAGGCCACGGAGAGTCCAAGTACAAGCCCCAAAGGCTGTTTTATCCGGGTGTGTGTGTGTGTGTGTGTGTGTGCGCGCGCGCGCACGCGCGGGCAGGCGCCTGCGTGTGTGTGTGTGCGTGTCCGGTTTTCCATTGGTATGCCCCTTCTATAGACACCGGGCACAAAGTTCAGAGTCCATTGGGAGGGTGACCGTGCGTGTAGCCTCATGTTCGCAGCCTGGCCTAAGATGGAGTCCAGCTCTGTCTGTTTCCTCCTTCACTCTAGCTTCCATCTGCAGAGCTTCAGGCACAGGGCCTTTTGAGTTCTCCGTCAGAAGGGCAAGAGATGGTGGCAAATGTCCCCCCAGAGAGGGTTGTCCCCTCTGACAGAGCTTCCGATATCGGAGGCAACTCAGAAAACTTCAGGATCCAGTCCCACTTTCGGGGGAAGCACCACAGGCAAAGGACCAAACACACGTGGCCCAGGAATCTCCCATCCAGAAGTGGATATCCCCGTTTCACAGAAACATCCTCTGGGCCCCTAAGGAACGTATGGAAATCACTCTCTCGCCAAGGAGAGAAGAATCCTCACTGAGAGTTTCTGAAGTCTGGAAGGACCAGGTAGAGAGAAAAAGAGAAACGATTCTATTCCGCTGACAGGGGCATTATTGTTTGAAGCGACCAAGTGGATGTCCGTCTTTTCCAATTCCCATTTTAAACATTGTGTCCTTTCCGGTCCTTTGTGGTCTCTTTGGATCTGGAAAGCAACAGAGTTAACGGTAAGGTCCTTTTTTTTTTTTTTTTTTTTATGATTATGATTATTTTCCCCCCCTGCCTGTCTGCCTGTCCCTCCCCCTCTTCTCTCTGTCTCTCGCGCTTTTCACTCAGGTTAGGGAATTCACAACAACAACAACAAAAGTAGTGAGAAATCTGTATTTCTGCAGGTCAGGAAGCAACAGGTAAGAACTAGACATGGAACACAACAGGCTGGTTCCAAATAGGGTAAGGAGTCCATCAAGGCTCTCTATCATCACCCTGCTTATTTAACTTATATGCCGAGTACAGCATCACGAGACACGCTGGGCTGGATGAAGCACAAGCTGGAATCAAAATGGCTGGGAGAAATAGCAATCCCCTCAGATATGCAGATGACACCACCCTTATGGCAGAAATGAAGTATAGAGTGGGTTTACAAAGTCGTGCTCGTTTCGGGTTTTCAGATTCTTTTCCCTCAGAGGTGAATCCAAAGTAGGAAGCCTACATTTCCTGTGCTGCCTGGTAGGTGCTTGTGGATTGTATGATGTACATGTCGTATGTGTACACGTTCAACCCGACCTCCTAAGTGGACCGTCCTGCCCCTCCCCGCCCCAACGTATTTTCGTCAAGAAGTCAGGCATCCATTTGAGCATCCTACTCCTCAGGTCATCCGATCCCATGGAAGAAGTCAATCCTCCCGTTTTTCCATCGGTCCTCTACACGTCGCCTGATGATGATGGGGGGTGACCGGAAGACTGACAGTTCTGAAGAATTTTGCAAGAGATTCGGTGAAGGCTCCTAGGATTTGCTCAGTGAAGTGGGTGGCGTGTCAACCACTAGGGACCGTGGAAGGTATGCCCCAAGTGGCAAACAGCGTTACCTTCCACAGAGAAAGCTCTACCTAGCATACCAAGGATGCTTGACCACGCACCCGCCCCGCCCCCCCCCAGGTGACAGGCGTGACGGGTCAGACTGTAGAAATCTTCCTGTCAAGGGTGTATTAACAGGCAGAGGCACCTTAGAGGCACCCTGTCCTGTGAAGCTGGAGGTGGGGAGGAAGGGGCAGAGGGACGATGAAGAAGGGAAGGAGAAAGTGAGGGACAGGGACACCACACAGTGTGTGTGGGGGGCGTGTCTGTGCCGTGTGTGGGTTCCACGTGGGTGTGTGCGCCTGTGGGTGCGGGTGTGAGGGGAGGCGGGCAGAGGCAGAGGCAGGGAGACACACAGCCAGGTCAAGGATAACATAATGTGTGTGGGGGGAGGGGCGGGGGTGGGTGGGTGCGTGCGTGCGTGGTGTGTGCGTGGGGGGGGTGGCGCACAGGACCGTGTGTGAAGGAGGGCAGTGTGTGGGGGGCAAGTGTGTGTGTGGGGGGGTGTCTGTGCTGTGTGCGGGTGCCACGTGGTTGTTAAGCGGGGGGTGGGGGGGAGGGGCGGGCAGAGAGACACACCCGGGCCAAGGACAACGTACTGTGTGGCGGAGCGGGCGGGGGGTGGGTGGGAGTGTGGGTGCGGGGTGTGTGCGTGTGTGCGGTGCCCCATAGGACCGTGGGGGGGGGGCAGTGTGTGTGTGGGGGTGTGGGTCTGTGCTGTGTGCAGATCCCACGTAAGTGTGAGTGAGGGGAGGGGCAGAGGTAGAGGCAGAGGGACACAGCCAGGCCAAGGACAACATAGTTTGGGGGAGGGTCGGGGTGGGGGGTGCGAGTGTGCGTGCGGGGTGTGTGCGTGTGTGCGATGGCGCCTAGGACTGTGCGGGGGGGCGGGCAGTGTGTGGGGGGTGGTGTGTCTGTGCTGTGTGCGGGTGCCACGTGGGTGTGTGCGCCTGTGGGTGCGGGTGTGGGGGAGGGGAGCGGGCAGTGACAGCGGCAGAGAGAGACAGCCAGGCCAAGGACAACGTAGTGTGTGGGGGAGCGGGCGGGGGGTGGGAGTGTGGGTGTGGGGTGTGTGCGTGTGTGCGGTGGCCCATAGGACCGTGGGGGGGCAGTGTGTGTGTGGGGGGGTGTCTGTGCTGTGTGCAGGTCCCACGGAGGTGTGAGTGGGGGGAGGGGCAGAGGCAGAGAGACACAGCCAGGCCAAGGACAACATAGTGGGGGGGGGCGGGGGGGTGGGAGTGTGCGTGCGGGGTGTGTGCGCGTGTGCGATGACGCATAGGACCGTGTGTGGGGTGTTGCGTGTGTGCGACGGCACATAGGACCGTGTGTGGGGTGTTGTGTCTGTGCTGTGTGGGAATGCCACGGGGGTGTGTCCGGGTGTGTGGGGGGGCGGGCAGTGACAGAGGCAGAGAGAGACAGCCAGGCCAAGGACAACGTAGTGTGTGTGGGCGGGGTCGGGGTGCGGGGTGGGAGTGTGCGTGCAGGGTGTGTGTGGAGGCGCCTAGGACCGTGCGGGGGGGCGGGCAGTGTGTGGGGGGTGGTGTGTCTGTGCTGTGTGCGGGTGCCACGTGGGTGTGTGCGCCTGTGGGTGCGGGTGTGGGGGAGGGGAGCGGGCAGTGACAGCGGCAGAGAGAGACAGCCAGGCCAAGGACAACGTAGTGTGTGGGGGAGGGGGCGGGGGGGAGTGTGGGTGCGGGGTGTGTGCGGTGGCCCATAGGACCGTGGGGGGGGCAGTGTGTGTGTGTGTGGGGGTGTCTGTGCTGTGTGCAGGTCCCACGGAGGGGTGAGTGGGGGGAGGGGCAGAGGCAGAGGCAAAGAGACACAGCCAGGCCAAGGACAACATAGTGTGGGGGGGGCGGGGCGGGGGGTGGGAGTGTGCGTGCGGGGTGTGTGCGTGTGTGCGATGGCACCTAGGACCGTGTGTGTAGGGGGGCAGTGTGGGGGGATATTGTGTCTGTGCTGTGTGCGAATGCCACGGGGGTGTGTGCGCCTGTGGGTGCGGGTGTGGGAGGGGCGGGCAGTGACAGAGGCAGAGAGAGACAGCCAGGCCAAGGACAACGTAGTGTGGGTGGGCGGGTTCGGGGTGCGGGGTGGGGAGTGTGCGTGCGGGGTGTGTGCGTGTGTGCGGAGGCGCCTAGGACCGCGCGGGGGGGGGCAGTGTGTGTGTAGGGGGGGGTGTCTCTGCTGTGTGCGGGTGCCACGTGGGTGTGAGGGGGGCGGCGGGCAGAGAGACACACAGCCAGGCCAAGGACAACATAGTGTGTGGAGGGGGAGGGGCGGGGGTGGGTGGGGGGTGTGTCTGTGCTGTGTGCGGGTGCCACGTGGTTGTTAAGGGGGGGGCGGGCAGAGAGACACACAGCCAGGCCAAGGACAACATAGTGTGTGGGGGAGGGGCGGGGGGGTGAGAAGCAGTGTGGGTGCCGGGTGTGTGCGTGGGTGCGGTGGCCCATAGGACCGTGTGGGGGAGGGCAGTGTGTGTGGGGGGTGTGTGTCTGTGCTGTGTGCAGGTCCCACGTAGTTGTGAGTGGGGGGAGGGGCAGAGGCAGAGGCAGAGGCAGAGAGACACACAGCCAGGCCAAGGACAACATAGTGGGGCGGGTGGGAGTGTGCGTGCGGGGTGTGTGCCTGTGTGCGGTGGCGCATAGGGCCGTGTGTGTAGGGGGCCAGTGTCGGGGTGGTGGTGTGTCTGTGCGCCACGTGGGTGTGGGGGGGGGCCGGCAGAGAGACAGAGCCAGTCCAAGGACAACGCTGTGTGTGTGTGTGAGTGGGTGTGCAGGGTGTGGCCGGCGTGTGTGCGGGTGCTGCGTAGGGCCGTGCGGGAGTGCGTGCGCTGTGTGTGTACGCGTTGGGGGCGTGGGCAGCGTGTGTAGGTGGTGCGGGCAGAGACAGAAAGACACAGTCAGCAAAGGACAACGTGCACGGATATTCTTCTGAATATTTGCTTGTGTTTTCTGAGCTCATCACCTCCGGGATCAAGCTCACTCCCGTGCAACGGGAGTCTGCCCCCCTCACCTCAGCCACCACCGGCCAGCACTTGTCTTGGGCAGACAAGGGAGTGTTCCGATTTGGCCGGCGCGGGGGGGGGGGGGGTGGCGGAGGAGTGGGGTGGGTGCGCAGGGTTTCGTTGTCACGAGGCGAACTTTGACCCTTGTGTTCTGCCCCTGAACCTCACTGGAGCGACTGGACCCGCGTGACCTGTCACGTCTTGGTTTCAACATCCTTGGCGGGAGAACTAAGATTCCCCCATGCGAAGTGATCAGGCCAGAGAGAAGGAAGTCGATTCCCTTGGGATCCAATGCCCGTTTTCTCGAATCCAGTTAAGTTTCGTCAAGATTTCCCACCCAAACCGAAAAGCCGAAGTGGCTACCTATCCCCGCCCCCTTGACCTCTGTCCCAAGGTGCCCCTCCCACACCGCCTCCTTCCACAGCCTCAAGGCATTCAAGAGTTAGCCGGCCCGGGCCGGCTCCATCCGTGGTCGCCCCGCCCCAAGACCCTCTGAAAAAGCGCCCGACAGGCAGGTGGCGCCCGACCCCCAACCAGCTATCCAGTGAGCCAGCCCCAGCATAGGAGCTTAGTGGGCGACCGACGGGGACTCGTTGCCAGACGGAGCCCATCCTAGTTCGCGTTTCTCCGCTCAGTCAACGGCGCAGACAGGAGAACGGGATCCGCCAACACTTCTCGAGAACGTCCCTGGGCGAGGGATGACGGACGCACGGACGGACGGGACGGGAAGGATTCTTGACTCCCCACCCACGGAGCAGCGGAATGCACTCCCATCCGAGGGGGATCGCAGGCCCACGTCAGACGGTGTGAGCACACGCCCCAGAACAACAACTCGCCAGCATCCCCGTCCGTGTCCCCGTCACCATCTTTGGGCACGCCAGGAGAAAGCCCTTTTGTGACCCGGACGACGGCTCTTTCGGCAAAAGCAACGTTGAGCAACGGCACAAATGAAGAGACTTGGATTTGAAACGACGCGTTCATATTGCAGCGCCTCAAAAGCAAAAGCACGCACTCGTCCCTCACATAACTGCAACCAACAAACCCGACGCACCTGAAAAAGAAAAAGCAAACGGAAGAGAACGGGTCGATCTGGCGGCTCGGTCGCCGAGACCAGATCAACTCCGGAAGGCAGGGCGAGCCGAGAGCCCACTCGGGTGAGGTCGAGCGGGATCAACACGGCAGCTCGGCGGCAGAGGTCGCGAGTGGGAGAGGTCCGTCCGGGTGCTCGACCCGCGGGCGCTGGCCGCTCTGCGGCCCAGTGAGGGAAGGAGGGGGGGAGGGGCGGAGACCCTGACAACTGGGCGACGCGCGCGCGCTGGCGGCTCGGCCGGCAAGGTCGCGAGTGGGAGAGGCCCGGCCGGCAGGTGGACCCGCGGGCACCGCCAGCTCGGCGGCAGAGTGAGGGAAGGAGGGAGGAGGGGCGGAGTCCCTGCCAGGCGGGCGACGCGCGCGCGCTGGCGGCTCGGCGCCAGAGGTCGCGAGTGCGAGAGGCCCGGCTGACAGGTGGACACGCGGGCACCGCCAGCTCGGCGGCAGAGTGAGGCAACGGGGTGAGGGGCAGACAGCCTGACAGCCGGGCGACGGGCGCGCGCTGGCGGCTCGGCGGGCGAGGTCGCGAGTGGGAGAGGCCCGGCCGGCAGGTGGACGCGCGGGCACCGCCAGCTCGGCGGCAGAGTGAGGGGAGGAGGGGGGGAGGGGCAGACAGCCTGACAGCCGGGCGACGGGCACGCGCTGGCGGCTCGGCGGGCGAGGTCGCGAGTGGGAGAGGCCCGGCCGGCAGGTGGACCCGCAGGCACCCGCAGCTCGTCGACAGGGTTAGGGAAGGGGGGGAGGGGATAGAGCCCCGTCGGGCTCGTCGACCCGCGGCTCCTGGCGGCTCTGCGGCCGAGTTAGGGGAGGAGGGGGGAGGGGCAGTCAGCCTGACAGCCGGGGGACGCGCGCGCGCTGCCGGCTCGGCGGGCGAGGTCGCGAGTGGGAGAGGCCCGGCAGACAGGTGGACACGCGGGCACCGCCAGCTCGTCGACAGAGTGAGGGAAGGAGGGAGGAGGGGCAGAGTCCCTGCCAGGCTGGCGACGCGCGCGTGCCGGCGTCTCGGCGGCAGGGGTCGCGAGTGCGAGAGGCCCGGCCGACAGGTGGACCCGCGGGCACCGCCAGCTCGTCGACAGAGTGAGGGAAGGAGGGAGGAGGGGCGGAGTCCCTGCCAGGCGGGCGACGCGCGCGCGCTGGCGGCTCGGCGGCAGAGGTCGCGAGTGCGAGAGGCCCGGCCGACAGGTGGACACGCGGGCACCGCCAGCTCGGCGGCAGAGTGAGGGAAGGAGGGAGGAGGGGCGGAGTCCCTGCCAGGCGGGCGACGCGCGCGCGCTGGCGGCTCGGCGACAGAGGTCGCGAGTGCGAGAGGCCCGGCCGACAGGTGGACACGCGGGCACCGCCAGCTCGGCGGCAGAGTGAGGGAAGGGGGGGAGGGGCAGACAGCCTGACAACCGGGCGACGGGCGCGCGCTGGCGCCTCGGCTGGCGAGGTCGCGAGTGGGAGAGGCCCTGCCCGCAGGTGGACACGCGGGCACCCGCAGCTCGTCGAGAGTTAGGGAAGGGGGGAAGTCAGGGAAGGGGGGGAGGGGATAGAACCCCGTCGGGCTCGTCGACCCGCGGCTCCTGGCGGCTCTGCGGCCGAGTTAGGGGAGGAGTGGGGGAGGGGCAGACAGCCTGACAGCCGGGCGACGGGCGCGCGCTGGCGGCTCGGCGGGCGAGGTCGCGAGTGGGAGAGGCCCTGCCCGCAGGTGGACCCGCGGGCACCCGCAGCTCGTCGACAGGGTTAGGGAAGGGGGGGAGTCAGGGAAGGGGGGGAGGGGCAGACAGCCTGACAGCCGGGCGACGGGCGCGCGCTGCCGGCTCGGCGGGCGAGGTCGCGAGTGGGAGAGGCCCTGCCCGCAGGTGCACCCGCGGGCACCCGCAGCTCGTCGACAGGGTTAGGGAAGGGGGGGAGTTAGGGAAGGGGGGGAGGGGCTAGAACCCCGTCGGGCTCGTCGACCCGCGGCTCCAAGCGGCTCTGCGGCCGAGTTAGGGGAGGAGGGGGGGAGGGGCAGACAGCCTGACAGCCGGGCGACGGGCGCGCGCTGGCGGCTCGGCGGGCGAGGTCGCGAGTGGGAGAGGCCCTGCCCGCAGGTGGACCCGCGGGCACCCGCAGCTCGTCGACAGGGTTAGGGAAGGGGGGGAGGGGATAGAGCCCCGTCGGGCTCGTCGACCCGCGGCTCCTGGCGGCTCTGCGGCCGAGTTAGGGAAGGGGGGGGAGGGGCAGACTCCCTGCCAGGCGGGCGACGCGCGCGCGCTGGCGGCTGGGCGCCATAGGTCGCGAGTGCGAGAGGCCCGGCCGACAGGTGGACACGCGGGCACCGCCAGCTCGGCGGCAGAGTGAGGGAAGGGGGGGGAGGGGCAGACACCCTGACACCCGGGCGACGGGCGCGCGCTGGCGGCTCGGCGCCAGAGGTCGCGAGTGCGAGAGGCCCGGCCGACAGCTGGACCCGCGGGCACCGCCAGCTCGGCGGCAGAGTGAGGGAAGTAGGGAGGAGGGGCGGAGTCCCTGCCAGGCGGGCGACAAGCGCGCGCTGGCGGCTCGGCGGCAGAGGTCGCGAGTGCGAGAGGCCCGGCCGACAGGTGGACACGCGGGCACCGCCAGCTCGGCGGCAGAGTGAGGGAAGGGGGGGAGGGGCAGACAGCCTGACAACCGGGCGACGGGCGCGCGCTGCCGGCTCGGCGGGCGAGGTCGCGAGTGGGAGAGGCCCTGCCCGCAGGTGGACACGCGGGCACCCGCAGCTCGTCGACAGGGTTAGGGAAGGGGGGGAGGGGATAGAGCCCCGTCGGGCTCGTCGACCCGCGGCTCCTGGCGGCTCTGCGGCCGAGTTAGGGAAGGGGGGGGAGGGGCAGACTCCCTACCAGGCGGGCGACGCGCGCGCGCTGGCGGCTGGGCGCCATAGGTCGCGAGTGCGAGAGGCCCGGCCGACAGGTGGACACGCGGGCACCGCCAGCTCGGCGGCAGAGTGAGGGAAGGGGGGGGAGGGGCAGACACCCTGACACCCGGGCGACGGGCGCGCGCTGGCGGCTCGGCGGGCGAGGTCGCGAGTGGGAGAGGCCCGGCCGACAGCTGGACCCGCGGGCACCGCCAGCTCGGCGGCAGAGTGAGGGAAGGAGGGAGGAGGGGCGGAGTCCCTGCCAGGCGGGCGACGCGCGCGCGCTGGCGGCTCGGCGGCAGAGGTCGCGAGTGCGAGAGGCCCGGCCGACAGGTGGACACGCGGGCACCGCCAGCTCGGCGGCAGAGTGAGGGAAGGAGGGAGGAGGGGCAGACACCCTGACACCCGGGCGACGGGCGCGCGCTGGCGGCTCGGCGCCAGAGGTCGCGAGTGCGAGAGGCCCGGCCGACAGGTGGACACGCGGGCACCGCCAGCTCGGCGGCAGAGTGAGGGAAGGGGGGGAGGGGCAGACACCCTGACAACCGGGCGACGGGCGCGCGCTGGCGGCTCGGCGTGCGAGGTCGCGAGTGGGAGAGGCCCGGCCGACAGCTGGACCCGCGGGCACCGCCAGCTCGGCGGCAGAGTGAGGGAAGGAGGGAGGAGGGGCGGAGTCCCTGCCAGGCGGGCGACGCGCGCGCGCTGGCGGCTCGGCGGCAGAGGTCGCGAGTGCGAGAGGCCCGGCCGACAGGTGGACACGCGGGCACCGCCAGCTCGGCGGCAGAGTGAGGGAAGGAGGGAGGAGGGGCGGAGTCCCAGCCAGGCGGGCGACGCGCGCGCGCTGGCGGCTCGGCGCCAGAGGTCGCGAGTGCGAGAGGCCCGGCCGACAGGTGGACACGCGGGCACCGCCAGCTCGTCGACAGAGTGAGGGAAGGAGGGAGGAGGGGCAGAGTCCCTGCCAGGCTGGCGACGCGCGCGTGCCGGCGTCTCGGCGGCAGGGGTCGCGAGTGCGAGAGGCCCGGCCGACAGGTGGACCCGCGGGCACCGCCAGCTCGTCGACAGAGTGAGGGAAGGAGGGAGGAGGGGCAGAGTCCCTGCCAGGCTGGCGACGCGCGCGTGCCGGCGTCTCGGCGGCAGGGGTCGCGAGTGCGAGAGGTCCGGCCGACAGGTGGACCCGCGGGCACCGCCAGCTCGTCGACAGAGTGAGGGAAGGAGGGAGGAGGGGCAGAGTCCCTGCCAGGCGGGCGACGCGCGCGCGCTGGCGGCTCGGCGACAGAGGTCGCGAGTGCGAGAGGCCCGGCCGACAGGTGGACCCGCGGGCACCGCCAGCTCGTCGACAGAGTGAGGGAAGGAGGGAGGAGGGGCAGAGTCCCTGCCAGGCGGGCGACGCGCGCGCGCTGGCGGCTCGGCGACAGAGGTCGCGAGTGCGAGAGGCCCGGCCGACAGGTGGACACGCGGGCACCGCCAGCTCGGCGGCAGAATGAGGGAAGGGGGGGGAGGCGCAGATAGCCTGACAGCCGGGCGACGGGCGAGCGCTGGCGGCTCGGCGGGCGAGGTCGCGAGTGGGAGAGGCCCTGCCCGCAGGTGGACACGCGGGCACCCGCAGCTCGTCGAGAGTTAGGGAAGGGGGGGAGTTAGGGAAGGGGGGGAGGGGATAGAACCCCGTCGGGCTCGTCGACCCGCGGCTCCTGGTGGCTCTGCGGCCGAGTTAGGGGAGGAGTGGGGGAGGGGCAGACAGCCTGACAGCCGGGCGACGGGCGCGCGCTGGCGGCTCGGCGGGCGAGGTCGCGAGTGGGAGAGGCCCTGCCCGCAGGTGGACACGCGGGCACCCGCAGCTCGTCGAGAGTTAGGGAAGGGGGGAAGTCAGGGAAGGGGGGGAGGGGATAGAACCCCGTCGGGCTCGTCGACCCGCGGCTCCTGGCGGCTCTGCGGCCGAGTTAGGGAAGGAGTGGGGGAGGGGCAGACAGCCTGACAGCCGGGCGACGGGCGCGCGCTGGCGGCTCGGCGGGCGAGGTCGCGAGTCGGAGAGGCCCTGCCCGCAGGTGGACCCGCGGGCACCCGCAGCTCGTCGACAGGGTTAGGGAACGGGGGGAGTTAGGGAAGGGGGGGAGGGGCTAGAACCCCGTCGGGCTCGTCGACCCGCGGCTCCAAGCGGCTCTGCGGCCGAGTTAGGGGAGGAGGGGGGGAGGGGCAGACAGCCTGACAGCCGGGCGACGGGCGCGCGCTGGCGGCTCGGCGGGCGAGGTCGCGAGTGGGAGAGGCCCTGCCCGCAGGTGGACCCGCGGGCACCCGCAGCTCGTCGACAGGGTTAGGGAAGGGGGGGAGGGGATAGAGCCCCGTCGGGCTCGTCGACCCGCGGCTCCTGGCGGCTCTGCGGCCGAGTTAGGGAAGGGGGGGGAGGGGCAGACTCCCTGCCAGGCGGGCGACGCGCGCGCGCTGGCGGCTGGGCGCCATAGGTCGCGAGTGCGAGAGGCCCGGCCGACAGGTGGACACGCGGGCACCGCCAGCTCGGCGGCAGAGTGAGGGAAGGGGGGGAGGGGCAGACACCCTGACAACCGGGCGACGGGCGTGCGCTGGCGGCTCGGCGGGCGAGGTCGCGAGTGGGAGAGGCCCGGCCGACAGCTGGACCCGCGGGCACCGCCAGCTCGGCGGCAGAGTGAGGGAAGGAGGGAGGAGGGGCGGAGTCCCTGCCAGGCGGGCGACGCGCGCGCGCTGGCGGCTCGGCGGCAGAGGTCGCGAGTGCGAGAGGCCCGGCCGACAGGTGGACACGCGGGCACCGCCAGCTCGGCGGCAGAGTGAGGGAAGGAGGGAGGAGGGGCGGAGTCCCAGCCAGGCGGGCGACGCGCGCGCGCTGGCGGCTCGGCGCCAGAGGTCGCGAGTGCGAGAGGCCCGGCCGACAGGTGGACACGCGGGCACCGCCAGCTCGTCGACAGAGTGAGGGAAGGAGGGAGGAGGGGCAGAGTCCCTGCCAGGCAGGCGACGCGCGCGTGCCGGCGTCTCGGCGGCAGGGGTCGCGAGTGCGAGAGGCCCGGCCGACAGGTGGACCCGCGGGCACCGCCAGCTCGTTGACAGAGTGAGGGAAGGAGGGAGGAGGGGCAGAGTCCCTGCCAGGCTGGCGACGCGCGCGTGCCGGCGTCTCGGCGGCAGGGGTCGCGAGTGCGAGAGGCCCGGCCGACAGGTAGACCCGCGGGCACCGCCAGCTCGTCGACAGAGTGAGGGAAGGAGGGAGGAGGGGCAGAGTCCCTGCCAGGCGGGCGACGCGCGCGAGCTGGCGGCTCGGCGACAGAGGTCGCGAGTGCGAGAGGCCCGGCCGACAGGTGGACACGCGGGCACCGCCAGCTCGGCGGCAGAATGAGGGAAGGGGGGGGAGGCGCAGACAGCCTGACAGCCGGGCGACGGGCGAGCGCTGGCGGATCGGCGGGCGAGGTCGCGAGTGGGAGAGGCCCTGCCCGCAGGTGGACACGCGGGCACCCGCAGCTCGTCGAGAGTTAGGGAAGGGGGGGAGTTAGGGAAGGGGGGGAGGGGATAGAACCCCGTCGGGCTCGTCGACCCGCGGCTCCAAGCGGCTCTGCGGCCGAGTTAGGGGAGGATGGGAGGAGGGGCAGACAGCCTGACAGCCGGGCGACGGGCGCGCGCTGCCGGCTCGGCGGGCGAGGTCGCGAGTGGGAGAGGCCCTGCCCGCAGGTGGACCCGCGGGCACCCGCAGCTCGTCGACAGGGTTAGGGAAGGGGGGGAGGGGATAGAGCCCCGTCGGGCTCGTCGACCCGCGGCTCCTGGCGGCTCTGCGGCCGAGTTAGGGAAGGGGGGGGAGGGGCAGACTCCCTGCCAGCCGGGCGACGCGCGCGCGCTGGCGGCTCGGCGGCAGAGGTCGCGAGTGCGAGAGGCCCGGCCGACAGGTGGACACGCGGGCTCCGCCAGCTCGGCGGCAGAGTGAGGGAAGGGGGGGGAGGGGCAGACACCCTGACAACCGGGCGACGGGCGCGTGCTGGCGGCTCGGCGGGCGAGGTCGCGAGTGGGAGAGGCCCGGCCGACAGCTGGACACGCGTGCACCGCCAGCTCGGCGGCAGAGTGAGGGAAGGGGGGGAGGGGCAGACAGCCTGATAACCGGGCGACGGGCGCGCGCTGGCGCCTCGGCTGGCGAGGTCGCGAGTGGGAGAGGCCCTGCCCGCAGGTGGACACGCGGGCACCCGCAGCTCGTCGAGAGTTAGGGAAGGGGGGAAGTCAGGGAAGGGGGGGAGGGGATAGAACCCCGTCGGGCTCGTCGACCCGCGGCTCCTGGCGGCTCTGCGGCCGAGTTAGGGGAGGAGTGGGGGAGGGGCAGACAGCCTGACAGCCGGGCGACGGGCGCGCGCTGGCGGCTCGGCGGGCGAGGTCGCGAGTGGGAGAGGCCCTGCCCGCAGGTGGACCCGCGGGCACCCGCAGCTCGTCGACAGGGTTAGGGAAGGGGGGGAGGGGATAGAGCCCCGTCGGGCTCGTCGACCCGCGGCTCCTGGCGGCTCTGCGGCCGAGTTAGGGAAGGGGGGGTAGGGGCAGACTCCCTGCCAGGCGGGCGACGCGCGCGCGCTGGCGGCTGGGCGCCATAGGTCGCGAGTGCGAGAGGCCCGGCCGACAGGTGGACACGCGGGCACCGCCAGCTCGGCGGCAGAGTGAGGGAAGGGGGGGAGGGGCAGACACCCTGACAACCGGGCGACGGGCGCGCGCTGGCGGCTCGGCGTGCGAGGTCGCGAGTGGGAGAGGCCCGGCCGACAGCTGGACCCGCGGGCACCGCCAGCTCGGCGGCAGAGTGAGGGAAGGAGGGAGGAGGGGCGGAGTCCCTGCCAGGCGGGCGACGCGCGCGCGCTGGCGGCTCGGCGGCAGAGGTCGCGAGTGCGAGAGGCCCGGCCGACAGGTGGACACGCGGGCACCGCCAGCTCGGCGGCAGAGTGAGGGAAGGAGGGAGGAGGGGCGGAGTCCCAGCCAGGCGGGCGACGCGCGCGCGCTGGCGGCTCGGCGCCAGAGGTCGCGAGTGCGAGAGGCCCGGCCGACAGGTGGACACGCGGGCACCGCCAGCTCGTCGACAGAGTGAGGGAAGGAGGGAGGAGGGGCAGAGTCCCTGCCAGGCTGGCGACGCGCGCGTGCCGGCGTCTCGGCGGCAGGGGTCGCGAGTGCGAGAGGCCCGGCCGACAGGTGGACCCGCGGGCACCGCCAGCTCGTCGACAGAGTGAGGGAAGGAGGGAGGAGGGGCAGAGTCCCTGCCAGGCTGGCGACGCGCGCGTGCCGGCGTCTCGGCGGCAGGGGTCGCGAGTGCGAGAGGCCCGGCCGACAGGTGGACCCGCGGGCACCGCCAGCTCGTCGACAGAGTGAGGGAAGGAGGGAGGAGGGGCAGAGTCCCTGCCAGGCGGGCGACGCGCGCGCGCTGGCGGCTCGGCGACAGAGGTCGCGAGTGCGAGAGGCCCGGCCGACAGGTGGACACGCGGGCACCGCCAGCTCGGCGGCAGAATGAGGGAAGGGGGGGGAGGCGCAGACAGCCTGACAGCCGGGCGACGGGCGAGCGCTGGCGGATCGGCGGGCGAGGTCGCGAGTGGGAGAGGCCCTGCCCGCAGGTGGACACGCGGGCACCCGCAGCTCGTCGAGAGTTAGGGAAGGGGGGGAGTTAGGGAAGGGGGGGAGGGGATAGAACCCCGTCGGGCTCGTCGACCCGCGGCTCCAAGCGGCTCTGCGGCCGAGTTAGGGGAGGATGGGAGGAGGGGCAGACAGCCTGACAGCCGGGCGACGGGCGCGCGCTGCCGGCTCGGCGGGCGAGGTCGCGAGTGGGAGAGGCCCTGCCCGCAGGTGGACCCGCGGGCACCCGCAGCTCGTCGACAGGGTTAGGGAAGGGGGGGAGGGGATAGAGCCCCGTCGGGCTCGTCGACCCGCGGCTCCTGGCGGCTCTGCGGCCGAGTTAGGGAAGGGGGGGGAGGGGCAGACTCCCTGCCAGGCGGGCGACGCGCGCGCGCTGGCGGCTCGGCGCCAGAGGTCGCGAGTGCGAGAGGCCCGGCCGACAGGTGGACACGCGGGCTCCGCCAGCTCGGCGGCAGAGTGAGGGAAGGGGGGGGAGGGGCAGACACCCTGACAACCGGGCGACGGGCGCGTGCTGGCGGCTCGGCGGGCGAGGTCGCGAGTGGGAGAGACCCGGCCGACAGCTGGACCCGCGGGCACCGCCAGCTCGGCGGCAGAGTGAGGGAAGGGGGGAGGGGCAGACAGCCTGACAACCGGGCGACGGGCGCGCGCTGGCGCCTCGGCTGGCGAGGTCGCGAGTGGGAGAGGCCCTGCCCACAGGTGGACACGCGGGCACCCGCAGCTCGTCGAGAGTTAGGGAAGGGGGGAAGTCAGGGAAGGGGGGGAGGGGATAGAACCCCGTCGGGCTCGTCGACCCGCGGCTCCTGGCGGCTCTGCGGCCGAGTTAGGGGAGGAGTGGGGGAGGGGCAGACAGCCTGACAGCCGGGCGACGGGCGCGCGCTGGCGGCTCGGCGGGCGAGGTCGCGAGTGGGAGAGGCCCTGCCCGCAGGTGGATCCGCGGGCACCCGCAGCTCGTCGACAGGGTTAGGGAAGGGGGGGAGGGGATAGAGCCCCGTCGGGCTCGTCGACCCGCGGCTCCTGGCGGCTCTGCGGCCGAGTTAGGGAAGGGGGGGTAGGGGCAGACTCCCTGCCAGGCGGGCGACGCGCGCGCGCTGGCGGCTGGGCGCCATAGGTCGCGAGTGCGAGAGGCCCGGCCGACAGGTGGACACGCGGGCACCGCCAGCTCGGCGGCAGAGTGAGGGAAGGGGGGGAGGGGCAGACACCCTGACAACCGGGCGACGGGCGCGCGCTGGCGGCTCGGCGTGCGAGGTCGCGAGTGGGAGAGGCCCGGCCGACAGCTGGACCCGCGGGCACCGCCAGCTCGGCGGCAGAGTGAGGGAAGGAGGGAGGAGGGGCGGAGTCCCTGCCAGGCGGGCGACGCGCGCGCGCTGGCGGCTCGGCGGCAGAGGTCGCGAGTGCGAGAGGCCCGGCCGACAGGTGGACACGCGGGCACCGCCAGCTCGGCGGCAGAGTGAGGGAAGGAGGGAGGAGGGGCGGAGTCCCAGCCAGGCGGGCGACGCGCGCGCACTGGCGGCTCGGCGCCAGAGGTCGCGAGTGCGAGAGGCCCGGCCGACAGGTGGACACGCGGGCACCGCCAGCTCGTCGACAGAGTGAGGGAAGGAGGGAGGAGGGGCAGAGTCCCTGCCAGGCTGGCGACGCGCGCGTGCCGGCGTCTCGGCGGCAGGGGTCGCGAGTGCGAGAGGCCCGGCCGACAGGTGGACCCGCGGGCACCGCCAGCTCGTCGACAGAGTGAGGGAAGGAGGGAGGAGGGGCAGAGTCCCTGCCAGGCTGGCGACGCGCGCGTGCCGGCGTCTCGGCGGCAGGGGTCGCGAGTGCGAGAGGCCCGGCCGACAGGTGGACCCGCGGGCACCGCCAGCTCGTCGACAGAGTGAGGGAAGGAGGGAGGAGGGGCAGAGTCCCTGCCAGGCGGGCGACGCGCGCGCGCTGGCGGCTCGGCGACAGAGGTCGCGAGTGCGAGAGGCCCGGCCGACAGGTGGACACGCGGGCACCGCCAGCTCGGCGGCAGAATGAGGGAAGGGGGGGGAGGCGCAGACAGCCTGACAGCCGGGCGACGGGCGAGCGCTGGCGGATCGGCGGGCGAGGTCGCGAGTGGGAGAGGCCCTGCCCGCAGGTGGACACGCGGGCACCCGCAGCTCGTCGAGAGTTAGGGAAGGGGGGGAGTTAGGGAAGGGGGGGAGGGGATAGAACCCCGTCGGGCTCGTCGACCCGCGGCTCCAAGCGGCTCTGCGGCCGAGTTAGGGGAGGATGGGAGGAGGGGCAGACAGCCTGACAGCCGGGCGACGGGCGCGCGCTGCCGGCTCGGCGGGCGAGGTCGCGAGTGGGAGAGGCCCTGCCCGCAGGTGGACCCGCGGGCACCCGCAGCTCGTCGACAGGGTTAGGGAAGGGGGGGAGGGGATAGAGCCCCGTCGGGCTCGTCGACCCGCGGCTCCTGGCGGCTCTGCGGCCGAGTTAGGGAAGGGGGGGGAGGGGCAGACTCCCTGCCAGGCGGGCGACGCGCGCGCGCTGGCGGCTCGGCGGCAGAGGTCGCGAGTGCGAGAGGCCCGGCCGACAGGTGGACACGCGGGCTCCGCCAGCTCGGCGGCAGAGTGAGGGAAGGGGGGGGAGGGGCAGACACCCTGACAACCGGGCGACGGGCGCGTGCTGGCGGCTCGGCGGGCGAGGTCGCGAGTGGGAGAGGCCCGGCCGACAGCTGGACACGCGGGCACCGCCAGCTCGGCGGCAGAGTGAGGGAAGGGGGGGAGGGGCAGACAGCCTGATAACCGGGCGACGGGCGCGCGCTGGCGCCTCGGCTGGCGAGGTCGCGAGTGGGAGAGGCCCTGCCCGCAGGTGGACACGCGGGCACCCGCAGCTCGTCGAGAGTTAGGGAAGGGGGGAAGTCAGGGAAGGGGGGGAGGGGATAGAACCCCGTCGGGCTCGTCGACCCGCGGCTCCTGGCGGCTCTGCGGCCGAGTTAGGGGAGGAGTGGGGGAGGGGCAGACAGCCTGACAGCCGGGCGACGGGCGCGCGCTGGCGGCTCGGCGGGCGAGGTCGCGAGTGGGAGAGGCCCTGCCCGCAGGTGGACCCGCGGGCACCCGCAGCTCGTCGACAGGGTTAGGGAAGGGGGGGAGGGGATAGAGCCCCGTCGGGCTCGTCGACCCGCGGCTCCTGGCGGCTCTGCGGCCGAGTTAGGGAAGGGGGGGTAGGGGCAGACTCCCTGCCAGGCGGGCGACGCGCGCGCGCTGGCGGCTGGGCGCCATAGGTCGCGAGTGCGAGAGGCCCGGCCGACAGGTGGACACGCGGGCACCGCCAGCTCGGCGGCAGAGTGAGGGAAGGGGGGGAGGGGCAGACACCCTGACAACCGGGCGACGGGCGCGCGCTGGCGGCTCGGCGTGCGAGGTCGCGAGTGGGAGAGGCCCGGCCGACAGCTGGACCCGCGGGCACCGCCAGCTCGGCGGCAGAGTGAGGGAAGGAGGGAGGAGGGGCGGAGTCCCTGCCAGGCGGGCGACGCGCGCGCGCTGGCGGCTCGGCGGCAGAGGTCGCGAGTGCGAGAGGCCCGGCCGACAGGTGGACACGCGGGCACCGCCAGCTCGGCGGCAGAGTGAGGGAAGGAGGGAGGAGGGGCGGAGTCCCAGCCAGGCGGGCGACGCGCGCGCGCTGGCGGCTCGGCGCCAGAGGTCGCGAGTGCGAGAGGCCCGGCCGACAGGTGGACACGCGGGCACCGCCAGCTCGTCGACAGAGTGAGGGAAGGAGGGAGGAGGGGCAGAGTCCCTGCCAGGCTGGCGACGCGCGCGTGCCGGCGTCTCGGCGGCAGGGGTCGCGAGTGCGAGAGGCCCGGCCGACAGGTGGACCCGCGGGCACCGCCAGCTCGTCGACAGAGTGAGGGAAGGAGGGAGGAGGGGCAGAGTCCCTGCCAGGCTGGCGACGCGCGCGTGCCGGCGTCTCGGCGGCAGGGGTCGCGAGTGCGAGAGGCCCGGCCGACAGGTGGACCCGCGGGCACCGCCAGCTCGTCGACAGAGTGAGGGAAGGAGGGAGGAGGGGCAGAGTCCCTGCCAGGCGGGCGACGCGCGCGCGCTGGCGGCTCGGCGACAGAGGTCGCGAGTGCGAGAGGCCCGGCCGACAGGTGGACACGCGGGCACCGCCAGCTCGGCGGCAGAATGAGGGAAGGGGGGGGAGGCGCAGACAGCCTGACAGCCGGGCGACGGGCGAGCGCTGGCGGATCGGCGGGCGAGGTCGCGAGTGGGAGAGGCCCTGCCCGCAGGTGGACACGCGGGCACCCGCAGCTCGTCGAGAGTTAGGGAAGGGGGGGAGTTAGGGAAGGGGGGGAGGGGATAGAACCCCGTCGGGCTCGTCGACCCGCGGCTCCAAGCGGCTCTGCGGCCGAGTTAGGGGAGGATGGGAGGAGGGGCAGACAGCCTGACAGCCGGGCGACGGGCGCGCGCTGCCGGCTCGGCGGGCGAGGTCGCGAGTGGGAGAGGCCCTGCCCGCAGGTGGACCCGCGGGCACCCGCAGCTCGTCGACAGGGTTAGGGAAGGGGGGGAGGGGATAGAGCCCCGTCGGGCTCGTCGACCCGCGGCTCCTGGCGGCTCTGCGGCCGAGTTAGGGAAGGGGGGGGAGGGGCAGACTCCCTGCCAGGCGGGCGACGCGCGCGCGCTGGCGGCTCGGCGCCAGAGGTCGCGAGTGCGAGAGGCCCGGCCGACAGGTGGACACGCGGGCTCCGCCAGCTCGGCGGCAGAGTGAGGGAAGGGGGGGGAGGGGCAGACACCCTGACAACCGGGCGACGGGCGCGTGCTGGCGGCTCGGCGGGCGAGGTCGCGAGTGGGAGAGGCCCGGCCGACAGCTGGACCCGCGGGCACCGCCAGCTCGGCGGCAGAGTGAGGGAAGGGGGGGAGGGGCAGACAGCCTGACAACCGGGCGACGGGCGCGCGCTGGTGCCTCGGCTGGCGAGGTCGCGAGTGGGAGAGGCCCTGCCCGCAGGTGGACAAGCGGGCACCCGCAGCTCGTCGAGAGTTAGGGAAGGGGGGAAGTCAGGGAAGGGGGGGAGGGGATAGAACCCCGTCGGGCTCGTCGACCCGCGGCTCCTGGCGGCTCTGCGGCCGAGTTAGGGGAGGAGTGGGGGAGGGGCAGACAGCCTGACAGCCGGGCGACGGGCGCGCGCTGGCGGCTCGGCGGGCGAGGTCGCGAGTGGGAGAGGCCCTGCCCGCAGGTGGATCCGCGGGCACCCGCAGCTCGTCGACAGGGTTAGGGAAGGGGGGGAGGGGATAGAGCCCCGTCGGGCTCGTCGACCCGCGGCTCCTGGCGGCTCTGCGGCCGAGTTAGGGAAGGGGGGGTAGGGGCAGACTCCCTGCCAGGCGGGCGACGCGCGCGCGCTGGCGGCTGGGCGCCATAGGTCGCGAGTGCGAGAGGCCCGGCCGACAGGTGGACACGCGGGCACCGCCAGCTCGGCGGCAGAGTGAGGGAAGGGGGGGAGGGGCAGACACCCTGACAACCGGGCGACGGGCGCGCGCTGGCGGCTCGGCGTGCGAGGTCGCGAGTGGGAGAGGCCCGGCCGACAGCTGGACCCGCGGGCACCGCCAGCTCGGCGGCAGAGTGAGGGAAGGAGGGAGGAGGGGCGGAGTCCCTGCCAGGCGGGCGACGCGCGCGCGCTGGCGGCTCGGCGGCAGAGGTCGCGAGTGCGAGAGGCCCGGCCGACAGGTGGACACGCGGGCACCGCCAGCTCGGCGGCAGAGTGAGGGAAGGAGGGAGGAGGGGCGGAGTCCCAGCCAGGCGGGCGACGCGCGCGCGCTGGCGGCTCGGCGCCAGAGGTCGCGAGTGCGAGAGGCCCGGCCGACAGGTGGACACGCGGGCACCGCCAGCTCGTCGACAGAGTGAGGGAAGGAGGGAGGAGGGGCAGAGTCCCTGCCAGGCTGGCGACGCGCGCGTGCCGGCGTCTCGGCGGCAGGGGTCGCGAGTGCGAGAGGCCCGGCCGACAGGTGGACCCGCGGGCACCGCCAGCTCGTCGACAGAGTGAGGGAAGGAGGGAGGAGGGGCAGAGTCCCTGCCAGGCTGGCGACGCGCGCGTGCCGGCGTCTCGGCGGCAGGGGTCGCGAGTGCGAGAGGCCCGGCCGACAGGTGGACCCGCGGGCACCGCCAGCTCGTCGACAGAGTGAGGGAAGGAGGGAGGAGGGGCAGAGTCCCTGCCAGGCGGGCGACGCGCGCGCGCTGGCGGCTCGGCGACAGAGGTCGCGAGTGCGAGAGGCCCGGCCGACAGGTGGACACGCGGGCACCGCCAGCTCGGCGGCAGAATGAGGGAAGGGGGGGGAGGCGCAGACAGCCTGACAGCCGGGCGACGGGCGAGCGCTGGCGGATCGGCGGGCGAGGTCGCGAGTGGGAGAGGCCCTGCCCGCAGGTGGACACGCGGGCACCCGCAGCTCGTCGAGAGTTAGGGAAGGGGGGGAGTTAGGGAAGGGGGGGAGGGGATAGAACCCCGTCGGGCTCGTCGACCCGCGGCTCCAAGCGGCTCTGCGGCCGAGTTAGGGGAGGATGGGAGGAGGGGCAGACAGCCTGACAGCCGGGCGACGGGCGCGCGCTGCCGGCTCGGCGGGCGAGGTCGCGAGTGGGAGAGGCCCTGCCCGCAGGTGGACCCGCGGGCACCCGCAGCTCGTCGACAGGGTTAGGGAAGGGGGGGAGGGGATAGAGCCCCGTCGGGCTCGTCGACCCGCGGCTCCTGGCGGCTCTGCGGCCGAGTTAGGGAAGGGGGGGGAGGGGCAGACTCCCTGCCAGGCGGGCGACGCGCGCGCGCTGGCGGCTCGGCGCCAGAGGTCGCGAGTGCGAGAGGCCCGGCCGACAGGTGGACACGCGGGCTCCGCCAGCTCGGCGGCAGAGTGAGGGAAGGGGGGGGAGGGGCAGACACCCTGACAACCGGGCGACGGGCGCGTGCTGGCGGCTCGGCGGGCGAGGTCGCGAGTGGGAGAGGCCCGGCCGACAGCTGGACCCGCGGGCACCGCCAGCTCGGCGGCAGAGTGAGGGAAGGGGGGGAGGGGCAGACAGCCTGACAACCGGGCGACGGGCGCGCGCTGGCGCCTCGGCTGGCGAGGTCGCGAGTGGGAGAGGCCCTGCCCGCAGGTGGACACGCGGGCACCCGCAGCTCGTCGAGAGTTAGGGAAGGGGGGAAGTCAGGGAAGGGGGGGAGGGGATAGAACCCCGTCGGGCTCGTCGACCCGCGGCTCCTGGCGGCTCTGCGGCCGAGTTAGGGGAGGAGTGGGGGAGGGGCAGAGAGCCTGACAGCCGGGCGACGGGCGCGCGCTGGCGGCTCGGCGGGCGAGGTCGCGAGTGGGAGAGGCCCTGCCCGCAGGTGGACCCGCGGGCACCCGCAGCTCGTCGACAGGGTTAGGGAAGGGGGGGAGTTAGGGAAGGGGGGGAGGGGCTAGAACCCCGTCGGGCTCGTCGACCCGCGGCTCCAAGCGGCTCTGTGGCCGAGTTAGGGGAGGAGGGGGGGAGGGGCAGACAGCCTGACAGCCGGGCGACGGGCGCGCGCTGCCGGCTCGGCGGGCGAGGTCGCGAGTGGGAGAGGCCCTGCCCGCAGGTGGACCCGCGGGCACCGGCAGCTCGTCGACAGGGTTAGGGAAGGGGGGGAGGGGATAGAGCCCCGTCGGGCTCGTCGACCCGCGGCTCCTGGCGGCTCTGCGGCCGAGTTAGGGAAGGGGGGGAGGGGCAGACTCCCTGCCAGGCGGGCGACGCGCGCGCGCTGGCGGCTGGGCGCCATAGGTCGCGAGTGCGAGAGGCCCGGCCGACAGGTGGACACGCGGGCACCGCCAGCTCGGCGGCAGAGTGAGGGAAGGGGGGGAGGGGCAGACACCCTGACAACCGGGCGACGGGCGCGCGCTGGCGGCTCGGCGGGCGAGGTCGCGAGTGGGAGAGGCCCGGCCGACAGCTGGACCCGCGGGCACCGCCAGCTCGGCGGCAGAGTGAGGGAAGGAGGGAGGAGGGGCGGAGTCCCTGCCAGGCGGGCGACGCGCGGGCGCTGGCGGCTCGGCGGCAGAGGTCGCGAGTGCGAGAGGCCCGGCCGACAGGTGGACACGCGGGCACCGCCAGCTCAGCGGCAGATTGAGGGAAGGGGGGGGAGGGGCAGACACCCTGACAACCGGGCGACGGGCGCGTGCTGGCGGCTCGGCGGGCGAGGTCGCGAGTGGGAGAGGCCCGGCCGACAGCTGGACCCGCGGGCACCGCCAGCTCGGCGGCAGAGTGAGGGAAGGAGGGAGGAGGGGCGGAGTCCCTGCCAGGCGGGCGACGCGCGCGCGCTGGCGGCTCGGCGGCAGAGGTCGCGAGTGCGAGAGGCCCGGCCGACAGGTGGACACGCGGGCACCGCCAGCTCGTCGACAGAGTGAGGGAAGGAGGGAGGAGGGGCAGACACCCTGACAACCGGGCGACGGGCGCGCGCTGGCGGCTCGGCGGGCGAGGTCGCGAGTGGGAGAGGCCCGGCCGACAGCTGGACCCGCGGGCACCGCCAGCTCGGCGGCAGAGTGAGGGAAGGAGTGAGGAGGGGCGGAGTCCCTGCCAGGCGGGCGACGCGCGCGCGCTGGCGGCTCGGCGGCAGAGGTCGCGAGTGCGAGAGGCCCGGCCGACAGGTGGACACGCGGGCAACTCCAGCTCGGCGGCAGAGTGAGGGAAGGAGGGGGAGGGGCAGACACCCTGACAACCGGGCGACGGGCGCGTGCTGGCGGCTCGGCGGGCGAGGTCGCGAGTGGGAGAGGCCCGGCCGACAGCTGGACCCGCGGGCACCGCCAGCTCGGCGGCAGAGTGAGGGAAGGAGGGAGGAGGGGCGGAGTCCCTGCCAGGCGGGCGACGCGCGCGCGCTGGCGGCTCGGCGGCACAGGTCGCGAGTGCGAGAGGCCCGGCCGACAGGTGGACACGCGGGCACCGTCAGCTCGGCGGCAGAGTGAGGGAAGGGGGGGAGGGGCAGACAGCCTGACAGCCGGGCGACGGGCGCGCGCTGGCGGCTCGGCGGGCGAGGTCGCGAGTGGGAGAGGCCCTGCCCGCAGGTGGACCCGCGGGCACCCGCAGCTCGTCGACAGGGTTAGGGAAGGGGGGGAGTTAGGGAAGGGGGGAGGGGCTAGAACCCCGTCGGGCTCGTCGACCCGCGGCTCCAAGCGGCTCTGCGGCCGAGTTAGGGGAGGAGGGGGGGAGGGGCAGACAGCCTGACAGCCGGGCGACGGGCGCGCGCTGGCGGCTCGGCGGGCGAGGTCGCGAGTGGGAGAGGCCCTGCCCGCAGGTGGACCCGCGGGCACCCGCAGCTCGTCGACAGGGTTAGGGAAGGGGGGGAGGGGATAGAGCCCCATCGGGCTCGTCGACCCGCGGCTCCTGGCGGCTCTGCGGCCGAGTTAGGGAAGGGGGGGGAGGGGCAGACTCCCTGCCAGGCGGGCGACGCGCGCGCGCTGGCGGCTGGGCGCCATAGGTCGCGAGTGCGAGAGGCCCGGCCGACAGGTGGACACGCGGGCACCGCCAGCTCGGCGGCAGAGTGTGGGAAGGGGGGGAGGGGCAGACACCCTGACAACCGGGCGACGGGCGCGCACTGGCGGCTCGGCGTGCGAGGTCGCGAGTGGGAGAGGCCCGGCCGACAGCTGGACCCGCGGGCACCGCCAGCTCGGCGGCAGAGTGAGGGAAGGAGGGAGGAGGGGCGGAGTCCCTGCCAGGCGGGCGACGCGCGCGCGCTGGCGGCTCGGCGGCAGAGGTCGCGAGTGCGAGAGGCCCGGCCGACAGGTGGACACGCGGGCACCGCCAGCTCGGCGGCAGAGTGAGGGAAGGAGGGAGGAGGGGCGGAGTCCCAGCCAGGCGGGCGACGCGCGCGCGCTGGCGGCTCGGCGCCAGAGGTCGCGAGTGCGAGAGGCCCGGCCGACAGGTGGACACGCGGGCACCGCCAGCTCGTCGACAGAGTGAGGGAAGGAGGGAGGAGGGGCAGAGTCCCTGCCAGGCTGGCGACGCGCGCGTGCCGGCGTCTCGGCGGCAGGGGTCGCGAGTGCGAGAGGCCCGGCCGACAGGTGGACCCGCGGGCACCGCCAGCTCGTCGACAGAGTGAGGGAAGGAGGGAGGAGGGGCAGAGTCCCTGCCAGGCTGGCGACGCGCGCGTGCCGGCGTCTCGGCGGCAGGGGTCGCGAGTGCGAGAGGCCCGGCCGACAGGTGGACCCGCGGGCACCGCCAGCTCGTCGACAGAGTGAGGGAAGGAGGGAGGAGGGGCAGAGTCCCTGCCAGGCGGGCGACGCGCACGCGCTGGCGGCTCGGCTACAGAGGTCGCGAGTGCGAGAGGCCCGGCCGACAGGTGGACACGCGGGCACCGCCAGCTCGGCGGCAGAATGAGGGAGGGGGGGGAGGCGCAGACAGCCTGACAGCCGGGCGACGGGCGAGCGCTGGCGGCTCGGCGGGCGAGGTCGCGAGTGGGAGAGGCCCTGCCCGCAGGTGGACACGCGGGCACCCGCAGCTCGTCGAGAGTTAGGGAAGGGGGGGAGTTAGGGAAGGGGGGGAGGGGATAGAACCCCGTCGGGCTCGTCGACCCGCGGCTCCAAGCGGCTCTGCGGCCGAGTTAGGGGAGGAGGGGGGGAGGGGCAGACAGCCTGACAGCCGGGCGACGGGCGCGCGCTGCCGGCTCGGCGGACGAGGTCTCGAGTGGGAGAGGCCCTGCCCGCAGGTGGACCCGCGGGCACCCGCAGCTCGTCGACAGGGTTAGGGAAGGGGGGGAGGGGATAGAGCCCCGTCGGGCTCGTCGACCCGCGGCTCCTGGCGGCTCTGCGGCCGAGTTAGGGAAGGGGGGGGAGGGGCAGACTCCCTGCCAGGCGGGCGACGCGCGCGCGCTGGCGGCTCGGCGCCAGCGGTCGCGAGTGCGAGAGGCCCGGCCGACAGGTGGACACGCGGGCACCGCCAGCTCGGCGGCAGAGTGAGGGAAGGGGGGGAGGGGCAGACAGCCTGACAACCGGGCGACGGGCGCGCGCTGGCGCCTCGGCTGGCGAGGTCGCGAGTGGGAGAGGCCCAGCCCGCAGGTGGACACGCGGGCACCCGCAGCTCGTCGAGAGTTAGGGAAGGGGGGAAGTCAGGGAAGGGGGGGAGGGGATAGAACCCCGTCGGGCTCGTCGACCCGCGGCTCCTGGCGGCTCTGCGGCCGAGTTTGGGGAGGAGTGGGGGAGGGGCAGACAGCCTGACAGCCGGGCGACGGGCGCGCGCTGGCGGCTCGGCGGGCGAGGTCGCGAGTGGGAGAGGCCCTGCCCGCAGGTGGACCCGCGGGCACCCGCAGCTCGTCGACAGGGTTAGGGAAGGGGGGGAGTTAGGGAAGGGGGGGAGGGGCTAGAACCCCGTCGGGCTCGTCGACCCGCGGCTCCAAGCGGCTCTGCGGCCGAGTTAGGGGAGGAGGGGGGGAGGGGCAGACAGCCTGACAGACGGGCGACGGGCGCGCGCTGCCGGCTCGGCGGGCGAGGTCGCGAGTGGGAGAGGCCCTGCCCGCAGGTGGACCCGCGGGCACCCGCAGCTCGTCGACAGGGTTAGGGAAGGGGGGGAGGGGATAGAGCCCCGTCGGGCTCGTCGACCCGCGGCTCCTGGCGGCTCTGCGGCCGAGTTAGGGAAGGGGGGGAGGGGCAGACTCCCTGCCAGGCGGGCGACGCGCGCGCACTGGCGGCTGGGCGCCATAGGTCGCGAGTGCGAGAGGCCCGGCCGACAGGTGGACACGCGGGCACCGCCAGCTCGGCGGCAGAGTGAGGGAAGGGGGGGAGGGGCAGACACCCTGACAACCGGGCGACGGGCGCGCGCTGGCGGCTCGGCGGGCGAGGTCGCGAGTGGGAGAGGCCCGGCCGACAGATGGACCCGCGGGCACCGCCAGCTCGGCGGCAGAGTGAGGGAAGGAGGGAGGAGGGGCGGAGTCCCTGCCAGGCGGGCGACGCGCGGGCGCTGGCGGCTCGGCGGCAGAGGTCGCGAGTGCGAGAGGCCCGGCCGACAGGTGGACACGCGGGCACCGCCAGCTCAGCGGCAGAGTGAGGGAAGGGGGGGGAGGGGCAGACACCCTGACAACCGGGCGACGGGCGCGTGCTGGCGGCTCGGCGGGCGAGGTCGCGAGTGGGAGAGGCCCGGCCGACAGCTGGACCCGCGGGCACCGCCAGCTCGGCGGCAGAGTGAGGGAAGGAGGGAGGAGGGGCGGAGTCCCTGCCAGGCGGGCGACGCGCGCGCGCTGGCGGCTCGGCGGCAGAGGTCGCGAGTGCGAGAGGCCCGGCCGACAGGTGGACACGCGGGCACCGCCAGCTCGGCGGCAGAGTGAGGGAAGGGGGGGAGGGGCAGACAGCCTGACAGCCGGGCGACGGGCGCGCGCTGGCGGCTCGGCGGGCGAGGTCGCGAGTGGGAGAGGCCCTGCCCGCAGGTGGACCCGCGGGCACCCGCAGCTCGTCGACAGGGTTAGGGAAGGGGGGGAGGGGATAGAGCCCCGTCGGGCTCGTCGACCCGCGGCTCCTCGCGGCTCTGCGGCCGAGTTAGGGAAGGGGGGGGAGGGGCAGACTCCCTGCCAGGCGGGCGACGCGCGCGCGCTGGCGGCTCGGCGCCAGCGGTCGCGAGTGCGAGAGGCCCGGCCGACAGGTGGACACGCGGGCACCGCCAGCTCGGCGGCAGAGTGAGGGAAGGGGGGGAGTGGCAGACAGCCTGACAACCGGGCGACGGGCGCGCGCTGGCGCCTCGGCTGGCGAGGTCGCGAGTGGGAGAGGCCCTGCCCGCAGGTGGACACGCGGGCACCCGCAGCTCGTCGAGAGTTAGGGAAGGGGGGAAGTCAGGGAAGGGGGGGAGGGGATAGAACCCCGTCGGGCTCGTCGACCCGCGGCTCCTGGCGGCTCTGCGGCCGAGTTAGGGGAGGAGTGGGGGAGGCGCAGACAGCCTGACAGCCGGGCGACGGGCGCGCGCTGGCGGCTCGGCGGGCGAGGTCGCGAGTGGGAGAGGCCCTGCCCGCAGGTGGACCCGCGGGCACCCGCAGCTCGTCGACAGGGTTAGGGAAGGGGGGGAGTTAGGGAAGGGGGGGAGGGGCTAGAACCCCGTCGGGCTCGTCGACCCGCGGCTCCAAGCGGCTCTGCGGCCGAGTTAGGGGAGGAGGGGGGGAGGGGCAGACAGCCTGACAGACGGGCGACGGGCACGCGCTGCCGGCTCGGCGGGCGAGGTCGCGAGTGGGAGAGGCCCTGCCCGCAGGTGGACCCGCGGGCACCCGCAGCTCGTCGACAGGGTTAGGGAAGGGGGGGAGGGGATAGAGCCCCGTCGGGCTCGTCGACCCGCGGCTCCTGGCGGCTCTGCGGCCGAGTTAGGGAAGGGGGGGGAGGGGCAGACTCCCTGCCAGGCGGGCGACGCGCGCGCGCTGGCGGCTGGGCGCCATAGGTCGCGAGTGCGAGAGGCCCGGCCGACAGGTGGACACGCGGGCACCGCCAGCTCGGCGGCAGAGTGAGGGAAGGGGGGGAGGGGCAGACACCCTGACAACCGGGCGACGGGCGCGCGCTGGCGGCTCGGCGGGCGAGGTCGCGAGTGGGAGAGGCCCGGCCGACAGCTGGACCCGCGGGCACCGCCAGCTCGGCGGCAGAGTGAGGGAAGGAGGGAGGAGGGGCGGAGTCCCTGCCAGGCGGGCGACGCGCGGGCGCTGGCGGCTCGGCGGCAGAGGTCGCGAGTGCGAGAGGCCCGGCCGACAGGTGGACACGCGGGCACCGCCAGCTCAGCGGCAGAGTGAGGGAAGGGGGGGGAGGGCCAGACACCCTGACAACCGGGCGACGGGCGCGCGCTGGCGGCTCGGCGGGCGAGGTCGCGAGTGGGAGAGGCCCGGCCGACAGCTGGACCCGCGGGCACCGCCAGCTCGGCGGCAGAGTGAGGGAAGGAGGGACGAGGGGCGGAGTCCCTGCCAGGCGGGCGACGCGCGCGCGCTGGCGGCTCGGCGGCAGAGGTCGCGAGTGCGAGAGGCCCGGCCGACAGGTGGACACGCGGGCACCGCCAGCTCGGCGGCAGAGTGAGGGAAGGGGGGGAGGGGCAGACTGCCTGAGAGCCGGGCGACGGGCGCGCGCTGGCGGCTCGGCGGGCGAGGTCGCGAGTGGGAGAGGCCCTGCCCGCAGGTGGACCCGCGGGCACCCGCAGCTCGTCGACAGGGTTAGGGAAGGGGGGGAGGGGATAGAGCCCCGTCGGGCTCGTCGACCCACGGCTCCTGGCGGCTCTGCGGCCGAGTCAGGGAAGGGGGGGGAGGGGCAGACTCCCTGCCAGGCGGGCGACGCGCGCCGCTGGCGGCTCGGCGCCAGCGGTCGCGAGTGCGAGAGGCCCGGCCGACAGGTGGACACGCGGGCACCGCCAGCTCGGCGGCAGAGTGAGGGAAGGGGGGGAGGGGCAGACAGCCTGACAACCGGGCGACGGGCGCGCGCTGGCGCCTCGGCTGGCGAGGTCGCGAGTGGGAGAGGCCCTGCCCGCAGGTGGACACGCGGGCACCCGCAGCTCGTCGAGAGTTAGGGAAGGGGGGAAGTCAGGGAAGGGGGGGAGGGGATAGAACCCCGTCGGGCTCTTCGACCCGCGGCTCCTGGCGGCTCTGCGGCCGAGTTAGGGGAGGAGTGGGGGAGGGGCAGACAGCCTGACAGCCGGGCGACGGGCGCGCGCTGGCGGCTCGGCGGGCGAGGTCGCGAGTGGGAGAGGCCCTGCCCGCAGGTGGACCCGCGGGCACCCGCAGCTCGTCGACAGGGTTAGGGAAGGGGGGGAGTTAGGGAAGGGGGGGAGGGGCTAGAACCCCGTCGGGCTCGTCGACCCGCGGCTCCAAGCGGCTCTGCGGCCGAGTTAGGGGAGGAGGGGGGGAGGGGCAGACAGCCTGACAGCCGGGCGACGGGCGCGCGCTGCCGGCTCGGCGGGCGAGGTCGCGAGTGGGAGAGGCCCTGCCCGCAGGTGGACCCGCGGGCACCGCCAGCTCGGCGGCAGAGTGAGGGAAGGAGGGAGGAGGGGCGGAGTCCCTGCCAGGCGGGCGACGCGCGCGCGCTGGCGGCTCGGCGGCAGAGGTCGCGAGTGCGAGAGGCCCGGCCGACAGGTGGACACGCGGGCACCGCCAGCTCGGCGGCAGAGTGAGGGAAGGGGGGGAGGGGCAGACAGCCTGACAGCCGGGCGACGGGCGCGCGCTGGCGGCTCGGCGGGCGAGGTCGCGAGTGGGAGAGGCCCTGCCCGCAGGTGGACCCGCGGGCACCCGCAGCTCGTCGACAGGGTTAGGGAAGGGGGGGAGGGGATAGAGCCCGGTCGGGCTCGTCGACCCGCGGCTCCTGGCGGCTCTGCGGCCGAGTTAGGGAAGGGGGGGGAGGGGCAGACTCCCTGCCAGGCGGGCGACGCGCGCGCGCTGGCGGCTGGGCGCCATAGGTCGCGAGTGCGAGAGGCCCGGCCGACAGGTGGACACGCGGGCACCGCCAGCTCGGCGGCAGAGTGAGGGAAGGGGGGGAGGGGCAGACACCCTGACAACCGGGCGACGGGCGCGCGCTGGCGGCTCGGCGTGCGAGGTCGCGAGTGGGAGAGGCCCGGCCGACAGCTGGACCCGCGGGCACCGCCAGCTTGGCGGCAGAGTGAGGGAAGGAGGGAGGAGGGGCGGAGTCCCTGCCAGGCGGGCGACGCGCGCGCGCTGGCGGCTCGGCGGCAGAGGTCGCGAGTGCGAGAGGCCCGGCCGACAGGTGGACACGCGGGCACCGCCAGCTCGGCGGCAGAGTGAGGGAAGGAGGGGGAGGGGCAGACACCCTGACAACCGGGCGACGGGCGCGTGCTGGCGGCTCGGCGGGCGAGGTCGCGAGTGGGAGAGGCCCGGCCGACAGCTGGACCCGCGGGCACCGCCAGCTCGGCGGCAGAGTGAGGGAAGGAGGGAGGAGGGGCGGAGTCCCTGCCAGGCGGGCGACGCCCGCGCGCTGGCGGCTCGGCGGCAGAGGTCGCGAGTGCGAGAGGCCCGGCCGACAGGTGGACACGCGGGCACCGCCAGCTCGGCGGCAGAGTGAGGGAAGGAGGGAGGAGGGGCGGAGTCCCAGCCAGGCGGGCGACGCGCGCGCGCTGGCGGCTCGGCGCCAGAGGTCGCGAGTGCGAGAGGCCCGGCCGACAGGTGGACACGCGGGCACCGCCAGCTCGTCGACAGAGTGAGGGAAGGAGGGAGGAGGGGCAGAGTCCCTGCCAGGCTGGCGACGCGCGCGTGCCGGCGTCTCGGCGGCAGGGGTCGCGAGTGCGAGAGGCCCGGCCGACAGGTGGACCCGCGGGCACCGCCAGCTCGTCGACAGAGTGAGGGAAGGAGGGAGGAGGGGCAGAGTCCCTGCCAGGCTGGCGACGCGCGCGTGCCGGCGTCTCGGCGGCAGGGGTCGCGAGTGCGAGAGGCCCAGCCGACAGGTGGACCCGCGGGCACCGCCAGCTCGTCGACAGAGTGAGGGAAGGAGGGAGGAGGGGCAGAGTCCCTGCCAGGCGGGCGACGCGCACGCGCTGGCGGCTCGGCGACAGAGGTCGCGAGTGCGAGAGGCCCGGCCGACAGGTGGACACGCGGGCACCGCCAGCTCGGCGGCAGAATGAGGGAGGGGGGGGAGGCGCAGACAGCCTGACAGCCGGGCGACGGGCGAGCGCTGGCGGCTCGGCGGGCGAGGTCGCGAGTGGGAGAGGCCCTGCCCGCAGGTGGACACGCGGGCACCCGCAGCTCGTCGAGAGTTAGGGAAGGGGGGGAGTTAGGGAAGGGGGGGAGGGGATAGAACCCCGTCGGGCTCGTCGACCCGCGGCTCCAAGCGGCTCTGCGGCCGAGTTAGGGGAGGAGGGGGGGAGGGGCAGACAGCCTGACAGCCGGGCGAAGGGCGCGCGCTGCCGGCTCGGCGGACGAGGTCTCGAGTGGGAGAGGCCCTGCCCGCAGGTGGACCCGCGGGCACCCGCAGCTCGTCGACAGGGTTAGGGAAGGGGGGGAGGGGATAGAGCCCCGTCGGGCTCGTCGACCCGCGGCTCCTGGCGGCTCTGCGGCCGAGTTAGGGAAGGGGGGGGAGGGGCAGACTCCCTGCCAGGCGGGCGACGCGCGCGCGCTGGCGGCTCGGCGCCAGCGGTCGCGAGTGCGAGAGGCCCGGCCGACAGGTGGACACGCGGGCACCGCCAGCTCGGCGGCAGAGTGAGGGAAGGGGGGGAGGGGCAGACAGCCTGACAACCGGGCGACGGGCGCGCGCTGGCGCCTCGGCTGGCGAGGTCGCGAGTGGGAGAGGCCCAGCCCGCAGGTGGACACGCGGGCACCCGCAGCTCGTCGAGAGTTAGGGAAGGGGGGAAGTCAGGGAAGGGGGGGAGGGGATAGAACCCCGTCGGGCTCATCGACCCGCGGCTCCTGGCGGCTCTGCGGCCGAGTTAGGGGAGGAGTGGGGGAGGCGCAGACAGCCTGACAGCCGGGCGACGGGCGCGCGCTGGCGGCTCGGCGGGCGAGGTCGCGAGTGGGAGAGGCCCTGCCCGCAGGTGGACCCGCGGGCACCCGCAGCTCGTCGACAGGGTTAGGGAAGGGGGGGAGTTAGGGAAGGGGGGGAGGGGCTAGAACCCCGTCGGGCTCGTCGACCCGCGGCTCCAAGCGGCTCTGCGGCCGAGTTAGGGGAGGAGGGGGGGAGGGGCAGACAGCCTGACAGACGGGCGACGGGCACGCGCTGCCGGCTCGGCGGGCGAGGTCGCGAGTGGGAGAGGCCCTGCCCGCAGGTGGACCCGCGGGCACCCGCAGCTCGTCGACAGGGTTAGGGAAGGGGGGGAGGGGATAGAGCCCCGTCGGGCTCGTCGACCCGCGGCTCCTGGCGGCTCTGCGGCCGAGTTAGGGAAGGGGGGGGAGGGGCAGACTCCCTGCCAGGCGGGCGACGCTCGCGCGCTGGCGGCTGGGCGCCATAGGTCGCGAGTGCGAGAGGCCCGGCCGACAGGTGGACACGCGGGCACCGCCAGCTCGGCGGCAGAGTGAGGGAAGGGGGGGAGGGGCAGACACCCTGACAACCGGGCGACGGGCGCGCGCTGGCGGCTCGGCGGGCGAGGTCGCGAGTGGGAGAGGCCCGGCCGACAGCTGGACCCGCGGGCACCGCCAGCTCGGCGGCAGAGTGAGGGAAGGAGGGAGGAGGGGCGGAGTCCCTGCCAGGCGGGCGACGCGCGGGCGCTGGCGGCTCGGCGGCAGAGGTCGCGAGTGCGAGAGGCCCGGCCGACAGGTGGACACGCGGGCACCGCCAGCTCAGCGGCAGAGTGAGGGAAGGGGGGGGAGGGCCAGACACCCTGACAACCGGGCGACGGGCGCGCGCTGGCGGCTCGGCGGGCGAGGTCGCGAGTGGGAGAGGCCCGGCCGACAGCTGGACCCGCGGGCACCGCCAGCTCGGCGGCAGAGTGAGGGAAGGAGGGACGAGGGGCGGAGTCCCTGCCAGGCGGGCGACGCGCGCGCGCTGGCGGCTCGGCGGCAGAGGTCGCGAGTGCGAGAGGCCCGGCCGACAGGTGGACACGCGGGCACCGCCAGCTCGGCGGCAGAGTGAGGGAAGGGGGGGAGGGGCAGACTGCCTGAGAGCCGGGCGACGGGCGCGCGCTGGCGGCTCGGCGGGCGAGGTCGCGAGTGGGAGAGGCCCTGCCCGCAGGTGGACCCGCGGGCACCCGCAGCTCGTCGACAGGGTTAGGGAAGGGGGGGAGGGGATAGAGCCCCGTCGGGCTCGTCGACCCACGGCTCCTGGCGGCTCTGCGGCCGAGTTAGGGAAGGGGGGGGAGGGGCAGACTCCCTGCCAGGCGGGCGACGCGCGCCGCTGGCGGCTCGGCGCCAGCGGTCGCGAGTGCGAGAGGCCCGGCCGACAGGTGGACACGCGGGCACCGCCAGCTCGGCGGCAGAGTGAGGGAAGGGGGGGAGGGGCAGACAGCCTGACAACCGGGCGACGGGCGCGCGCTGGCGCCTCGGCTGGCGAGGTCGCGAGTGGGAGAGGCCCTGCCCGCAGGTGGACACGCGGGCACCCGCAGCTCGTCGAGAGTTAGGGAAGGGGGGAAGTCAGGGAAGGGGGGGAGGGGATAGAACCCCGTCGGGCTCTTCGACCCGCGGCTCCTGGCGGCTCTGCGGCCGAGTTAGGGGAGGAGTGGGGGAGGGGCAGACAGCCTGACAGCCGGGCGACGGGCGCGCGCTGGCGGCTCGGCGGGCGAGGTCGCGAGTGGGAGAGGCCCTGCCCGCAGGTGGACCCGCGGGCACCCGCAGCTCGTCGACAGGGTTAGGGAAGGGGGGGAGTTAGGGAAGGGGGGGAGGGGCTAGAACCCCGTCGGGCTCGTCGACCCGCGGCTCCAAGCGGCTCTGCGGCCGAGTTAGGGGAGGAGGGGGGGAGGGGCAGACAGCCTGACAGCCGGGCGACGGGCGCGCGCTGCCGGCTCGGCGGGCGAGGTCGCGAGTGGGAGAGGCCCTGCCCGCAGGTGGACCCGCGGGCACCGCCAGCTCGGCGGCAGAGTGAGGGAAGGAGGGAGGAGGGGCGGAGTCCCTGCCAGGCGGGCGACGCGCGCGCGCTGGCGGCTCGGCGGCAGAGGTCGCGAGTGCGAGAGGCCCGGCCGACAGGTGGACACGCGGGCACCGCCAGCTCGGCGGCAGAGTGAGGGAAGGGGGGGAGGGGCAGACAGCCTGACAGCCGGGCGACGGGCGCGCGCTGGCGGCTCGGCGGGCGAGGTCGCGAGTGGGAGAGGCCCTGCCCGCAGGTGGACCCGCGGGCACCCGCAGCTCGTCGACAGGGTTAGGGAAGGGGGGAGGGGATAGAGCCCCGTCGGGCTCGTCGACCCGCGGCTCCTGGCGGCTCTGCGGCCGAGTTAGGGAAGGGGGGGGAGGGGCAGACTCCCTGCCAGGCGGGCGACGCGCGCGCGCTGGCGGCTGGGCGCCATAGGTCGCGAGTGCGAGAGGCCCGGCCGACAGGTGGACACGCGGGCACCGCCAGCTCGGCGGCAGAGTGAGGGAAGGGGGGGAGGGGCAGACACCCTGACAACCGGGCGACGGGCGCGCGCTGGCGGCTCGGCGGGCGAGGTCGCGAGTGGGAGAGGCCCGGCCGACAGCTGGACCCGCGGGCACCGCCAGCTCGGCGGCAGAGTGAGGGAAGGAGGGAGGAGGGGCGGAGTCCCTGCCAGGCGGGCGACGCGCGCGCGCTGGCGGCTCGGCGGCAGAGGTCGCGAGTGCGAGAGGCCCGGCCGACAGGTGGACACGCGGGCACCGCCAGCTCGGCGGCAGAGTGAGGGAAGGAGGGGGAGGGGCAGACACCCTGACAACCGGGCGACGGGCGCGTGCTGGCGGCTCGGCGGGCGAGGTCGCGAGTGGGAGAGGCCCGGCCGACAGCTGGACCCGCGGGCACCGCCAGCTCGGCGGCAGAGTGAGGGAAGGAGGGAGGAGGGGCGGAGTCCCTGCCAGGCGGGCGACGCCCGCGCGCTGGCGGCTCGGCGGCAGAGGTCGCGAGTGCGAGAGGCCCGGCCGACAGGTGGACACGCGGGCACCGCCAGCTCGGCGGCAGAGTGAGGGAAGGAGGGAGGAGGGGCGGAGTCCCAGCCAGGCGGGCGACGCGCGCGCGCTGGCGGCTCGGCGCCAGAGGTCGCGAGTGCGAGAGGCCCGGCCGACAGGTGGACACGCGGGCACCGCCAGCTCGTCGACAGAGTGAGGGAAGGAGGGAGGAGGGGCAGAGTCCCTGCCAGGCTGGCGACGCGCGCGTGCCGGCCTCTCGGCGGCAGGGGTCGCGAGTGCGAGAGGCCCGGCCGACAGGTGGACCCGCGGGCACCGCCAGCTCGTCGACAGAGTGAGGGAAGGAGGGAGGAGGGGCAGAGTCCCTGCCAGGCTGGCGACGCGCGCGTGCCGGGGTCTCGGCGGCAGGGGTCGCGAGTGAGAGAGGCCCGGCCGACAGGTGGACCCGCGGGCACCGCCAGCTAGTCGACAGAGTGAGGGAAGGAGGGAGGAGGGGCAGAGTCCCTGCCAGGCGGGCGACGCGCGCGCGCTGGCGGCTCGGCGACAGAGGTCGCGAGTGCGAGAGGCCCGGCCGACAGGTGGACACGCGGGCACCGCCAGCTCGGCGGCAGAATGAGGGAAGGGGGGGGAGGCGCAGACAGCCTGACAGCCGGGCGACGGGCGAGCGCTGGCGGCTCGGCGGGCGAGGTCGCGAGTGGGAGAGGCCCTGCCCGCAGGTGGACACGCGGGCACCCGCAGCTCGTCGAGAGTTAGGGAAGGGGGGGAGTTAGGGAAGGGGGGGAGGGGATAGAACCCCGTCGGGCTCGTCGACCCGCGGCTCCTGGCGGCTCTGCGGCCGAGTTAGGGGAGGAGTGGGGGAGGGGCAGACAGCCTGACAGCCGGGCGACGGGCGCGCGCTGGCGGCTCGGCGGGCGAGGTCGCGAGTGGGAGAGGCCCTGCCCGCAGGTGGACCCGCGGGCACCCGCAGCTCGTCGACAGGGTTAGGGAAGGGGGGGAGGGGATAGAGCCCCGTCGGGCTCGTCGACCCGCGGCTCCTGGCGGCTCTGCGGCCGAGTTAGGGAAGGGGGGGAGGGGCAGACTCCCTGCCAGGCGGGCGACGCGCGCGCCCTGGCGGCTGGGCGCCATAGGTCGCGAGTGCGAGAGGCCCGGCCGACAGGTGGACACGCGGGCACCGCCAGCTCGGCGGCAGAGTGAGGGAAGGGGGGGAGGGGCAGACACCCTGACAACCGGGCGACGGGCGCGCGCTGGCGGCTCGGCGTGCGAGGTCGCGAGTGGGAGAGGCCCGGCCGACAGCTGGACCCGCGGGCACCGCCAGCTCGGCGGCAGAGTGAGGGAAGGAGGGAGGAGGGGCGGAGACCCTGCCAGGCGGGCGACGCGCGCGCGCTGGCGGCTCGGCGCCAGAGGTCGCGAGTGCGAGAGGCCCGGCCGACAGGTGGACACGCGGGCACCGCCAGCTCGGCGGCAGAGTGAGGGAAGGAGGGAGGAGGGGCAGAGTCCCTGCAAGGCTGGCGACGCGCGCGTGCCGGCGTCTCGGCGGCAGGAGTCGCGAGTGCGAGAGGCCCGGCCGACAGGTGGACCCGCGGGCACCGCCAGCTCGTCGACAGAGTGAGGGAAGGAGGGAGGAGGGGCAGAGTCCCTGCCAGGCTGGCGACGCGCGCGTGCCGGCGTCTCGGCGGCAGGGGTCGCGAGTGCGAGAGGCCCGGCCGACAGGTGGACCCGCGGGCACCGCCAGCTCGTCGACAGAGTGAGGGAAGGAGGGAGGAGGGGCAGAGTCCCTGCCAGGCTGGCGACGCGCGCGTGCCGGCGTCTCGGCGGCAGGGGTCGCGAGTGCGAGAGGCCCGGCCGACAGGTGGACCCGCGGGCACCGCCAGCTCGTCGACAGAGTGAGGGAAGGAGGGAGGAGGGGCAGAGTCCCTGCCAGGCGGGCGACGCGAGCGCGTTGGCGGCTCGGCGACAGAGGTCGCGAGTGCGAGAGGCCCGGCCGACAGGTGGACACGCGGGCACCGCCAGCTCGGCGGCAGAATGAGGGAAGGGGGGGGAGGCGCAGACAGCCTGACAGCCGGGCGACGGGCGAGCGCTGTCGGCTCGGCGGGCGAGGTCGCGAGTGGGAGAGGCCCTGCCCGCAGGTGGACACGCGGACACCCGCAGCTCGTCGAGAGTTAGGGAAGGGGGGGAGTTAGGGAAGGGGGGGAGGGGATAGAACCCCGTCGGGCTCGTCGACCCGCGGCTCCAAGCGGCTCTGCGGCCGAGTTAGGGGAGGAGGGGGGGAGGGGCAGACAGCCTGACAGCCGGGCGACGGGCGCGCGCTGCCGGCTCGGCGGGCGAGGTCGCGAGTGGGAGAGGCCCTGCCCGCAGGTGGACCCGCGGGCACCCGCAGCTCGTCGACAGGGTTAGGGAAGGGGGGGAGGGGATAGAGGCCCGTCGGGCTCGTCGACCCGCGGCTCCTGGCGGCTCTGCGGCCGAGTTAGGGAAGGGGGGGGAGGGGCAGACTCCCTGCCAGGCGGGCGACGCGCGCGCGCTGGCGGCTCGGCGCCAGAGGTCGCGAGTGCGAGAGGCCCGGCCGACAGGTGGACACGCGGGCACCGCCAGCTCGGCGGCAGAGTGAGGGAAGGGGGGGAGGGGCAGACAGCCTGACAACCGGGCGACGGGCGCGCGCTGGCGCCTCGGCTGGCGAGGTCGCGAGTGGGAGAGGCCCTGCCCGAAGGTGGACACGCGGGCACCCGCAGCTCGTCGAGAGTTAGGGAAGGGGGGAAGTCAGGGAAGGGGGGGAGGGGATAGAACCCCGTCGGGCTCGTCGACCCGCGGCTCCTAGCGGCTCTGCGGCCGAGTTAGGGGAGGAGTGGGGGAGGGGCAGACAGCCTGACAGCCGGGCGAAGGGCGCGCGCTGGCGGCTCGGCGGGCGAGGTCGCGAGTGGGAGAGGCCCTGCCCGCAGGTGGACCCGCGGGCACCCGCAGCTCGTCGACAGGGTTAGGGAAGGGGGGGAGTTAGGGAAGGGGGGGAGGGGCTAGAACCCCGTCGGGCTCGTCGACCCGCGGCTCCAAGCGGCTCTGCGGCCGAGTTAGGGGAGGAGGGGGGAGGGGCAGACAGCCTGACAGCCGGGCGACGGGCGCGCGCTGCCGGCTCGGCGGGCGAGGTCGCGAGTGGGAGAGGCCCTGCCCGCAGGTGGACCCGCGGGCACCCGCAGCTCGTCGACAGGGTTAGGGAAGGGGGGGAGGGGATAGAGCCCCGTCGGGCTCGTCGACCCGCGGCTCCTGGCGGCTCTGCGGCCGAGTTAGGGAAGGGGGGGTAGGGGCAGACTCCCTGCCAGGCGGGCGACGCGCGCGCGCTGGCGGCTGGGCGCCATAGGTCGCGAGTGCGAGAGGCCCGGCCGACAGGTGGACACGCGGGCACCGCCAGCTCGGCGGCAGAGTGAGGGAAGGGGGGGAGGGGCAGACACCCTGACAACCGGGCGACGGGCGCGCGCTGGCGGCTCGGCGGGCGAGGTCGCGAGTGGGAGAGGCCCGGCCGACAGCTGGACCCGCGGGCACCGCCAGCTCGGCGGCAGAGTGAGGGAGGGAGGGAGGAGGGGCGGAGTCCCTGCCAGGCGGGCGACGCGCGCGCGCTGGCGGCTCGGCGGCAGAGGTCGCGAGTGCGAGAGGCCCGGCCGACAGGTGGACACGCGGGCACCGCCAGCTCGGCGGCAGAGTGAGGGAAGGGGGGGGAGGGGCAGACACCCTGACAACCGGGCGACGGGCGCGTGCTGGCGGCTCGGCGGGCGAGGTCGCGAGTGGGAGAGGCACGGCCGACAGCTGGACCCGCGGGCACCGCCAGCTCGGCGGCAGAGTGAGGGAAGGAGGGAGGAGGGGCGGAGTCCCTGCCAGGCGGGCGACGCGCGCGCGCTGGCGGCTCGGCGGCAGAGGTCGCGAGTGCGAGAGGCCCGGCCGACAGGTGGACACGCGGGCACCGCCAGCTCGGCGGCAGAGTGAGGGAAGGAGGGAGGAGGGGCGGAGTCCCAGCCAGACGGGCGATGCGCGCGCGCTGGCGGCTCGGCGCCAGAGGTCGCGAGTGCGAGAGGCCCGGCCGACAGGTGGACACGCGGGCACCGCCAGCTCGTCGACAGAGTGAGGGAAGGAGGGAGGAGGGGCAGAGTCCCTGCCAGGCTGGCGACGCGCGCGTGCCGGCGTCTCGGCGGCAGGGGTCGCGAGTGCGAGAGGCCCGGCCGACAGGTGGACCCGCGGGCACCGCCAGCTCGTCGACAGAGTGAGGGAAGGAGGGAGGAGGGGCAGAGTCCCTGCCAGGCTGGCGACGCGCGCGTGCCGGCGTCTCGGCGGCAGGGGTCGCGAGTGCGAGAGGCCCGGCGGACAGGTGGACACGCGGGCACCGCCAGCTCGGCGGCAGAATGAGGGAAGGGGGGGGAGGCGCAGATAGCCTGAAAGCCGGGCGACGGGCGAGCGCTGGCGGCTCGGCGGGCGAGGTCGCGAGTGGGAGAGGCCCGGCCGACAGTTGGACCCGCGGGCACCGCCAGCTCGGCGGCAGAGTGAGGGAAGGAGGGAGGAGGGGCGGAGTCCCTGCCAGGCGGGCGACGCGCGCGCGCTGGCGGCTCGGCGGCAGAGGTCGCGAGTGCGAGAGGCCCGGCCGACAGGTGGACACGCGGGCACCGCCAGCTCGGCGGCAGAGTGAGGGAAGGAGGGAGGAGGGGCGGAGTCCCAGCCAGGCGGGCGACGCGCGCGCGCTGGCGGCTCGGCGCCAGAGGTCGCGAGTGCGAGAGGCCCGGCCGACAGGTGGACACGCGGGCACCGCCAGCTCGTCGACAGAGTGAGGGAAGGAGGGAGGAGGGGCAGAGTCCCTGCCAGGCTGGCGACGCGCGCGTGCCGGCGTCTCGGCGGCAGGGGTCGCGAGTGCGAGAGGCCCGGCCGACAGGTGGACCCGCGGGCACCGCCAGCTCGTCGACAGAGTGAGGGAAGGAGGGAGGAGGGGCAGAGTCCCTGCCAGGCTGGCGACGCGCGCGTGCCTTCGTCTCGGCGGCAGGGGTCGCGAGTGCGAGAGGCCCGGCCGACAGGTGGACCCGCGGGCACCGCCAGCTCGTCGACAGAGTGAGGGAAGGAGGGAGGAGGGGCAGAGTCCCTGCCAGGCGGGCGACGCGCGCGCGCTGGCGGCTCGGCGACAGAGGTCGCGAGTGCGAGAGGCCCGGCCGACAGGTGGACACGCGGGCACCGCCAGCTCGGCGGCAGAATGAGGGAAGGGGGGGGAGGCGCAGACAGCCTGACAGCCGGGCGACGGGCGAGCGCTGGCGGCTCGGCGGGCGAGGTCGCGAGTGGGAGAGGCCCTGCCCGCAGGTGGACACGCGGGCACCCGCAGCTCGTCGAGAGTTAGGGAAGGGGGGGAGTTAGGGAAGGGGGGGAGGGGATAGAACCCCGTCGGGCTCGTCGACCCGCGGCTCCTGGCGGCTCTGCGGCCGAGTTAGGGGAGGAGTGGGGGAGGGGCAGACAGCCTGACAGCCGGGCGACGGGCGCGCGCTGGCGGCTCGGCGGGCGAGGTCGCGAGTGGGAGAGGCCCTGCCCGCAGGTGGACCCGCGGGCACCCGCAGCTCGTCGACAGGGTTAGGGAAGGGGGGGAGGGGATAGAGCCCCGTCGGGCTCGTCGACCCGCGGCTCCTGGCGGCTCTGCGGCCGAGTTAGGGAAGGGGGGGTAGGGGCAGACTCCCTGCCAGGCGGGCGACGCGCGCGCGCTGGCGGCTGGGCGCCATAGGTCGCGAGTGCGAGAGGCCCGGCCGACAGGTGGACACGCGGGCACCGCCAGCTCGGCGGCAGAGTGAGGGAAGGGGGGGAGGGGCAGACACCCTGACAACCGGGCGACCGGCGCGCGCTGGCGGCTCAGCGTGCGAGGTCGCGAGTGGGAGAGGCCCGGCCGACAGCTGGACCCGCGGGCACCGCCAGCTCGGCGGCAGAGTGAGGGAAGGAGGGAGGAGGGGCGGAGTCCCTGCCAGGCGGGCGACGCGCGCGCGCTGGCGGCTCGGCGGCAGAGGTCGCGAGTGCGAGAGGCCCGGCCGACAGGTGGACACGCGGGCACCGCCAGCTCGGCGGCAGAGTGAGGGAAGGAGGGAGGAGGGGCGGAGTCCCAGCCAGGCGGGCGACGCGCGCGCGCTGGCGGCTCGGCGCCAGAGGTCGCGAGTGCGAGAGGCCCGGCCGACAGGTGGACACGCGGGCACCGCCAGCTCGTCGACAGAGTGAGGGAAGGAGGGAGGAGGGGCAGAGTCCCTGCCAGGCTGGCGACGCGCGCGTGCCGGCGTCTCGGCGGCAGGGGTCGCGAGTGCGAGAGGCCCGGCCGACAGGTGGACCCGCGGGCACCGCCAGCTCGTCGACAGAGTGAGGGAAGGAGGGAGGAGGGGCAGAGTCCCTGCCAGGCTGGCGACGCGCGCGTGCCGGCGTCTCGGCGGCAGGGGTCGCGAGTGCGAGAGGCCCGGCCGACAGGTGGACCCGCGGGCACCGCCAGCTCGGCGGCAGAATGAGGGAAGGGGGGGGAGGCGCAGACAGCCTGACAGCCGGGCGACGGGCGAGCGCTGGCGGATCGGCGGGCGAGGTCGCGAGTGGGAGAGGCCCTGCCCGCAGGTGGACACGCGGGCACCCGCAGCTCGTCGAGAGTTAGGGAAGGGGGGGAGTTAGGGAAGGGGGGGAGGGGATAGAACCCCGTCGGGCTCGTCGACCCGCGGCTCCAAGCGGCTCTGCGGCCGAGTTAGGGGAGGATGGGAGGAGGGGCAGACAGCCTGACAGCCGGGCGACGGGCGCGCGCTGCCGGCTCGGCGGGCGAGGTCGCGAGTGGGAGAGGCCCTGCCCGCAGGTGGACCCGCGGGCACCCGCAGCTCGTCGACAGGGTTAGGGAAGGGGGGGAGGGGATAGAGCCCCGTCGGGCTCGTCGACCCGCGGCTCCTGGCGGCTCTGCGGCCGAGTTAGGGAAGGGGGGGGAGGGGCAGACTCCCTGCCAGGCGGGCGACGCGCGCGCGCTGGCGGCTCGGCGCCAGAGGTCGCGAGTGCGAGAGGCCCGGCCGACAGGTGGACACGCGGGCTCCGCCAGCTCGGCGGCAGAGTGAGGGAAGGGGGGGGAGGGGCAGACACCCTGACAACCGGGCGACGGGCGCGTGCTGGCGGCTCGGCGGGCGAGGTCGCGAGTGGGAGAGGCCCGGCCGACAGCTGGACCCGCGAGCACCGCCAGCTCGGCGGCAGAGTGAGGGAAGGGGGGGAGGGGCAGACAGCCTGACAACCGGGCGACGGGCGCGCGCTGGCGCCTCGGCTGGCGAGGTCGCGAGTGGGAGAGGCCCTGCCCGCAGGTGGACACGCGGGCACCCGCAGCTCGTCGAGAGTTAGGGAAGGGGGGAAGTCAGGGAAGGGGGGGAGGGGATAGAACCCCGTCGGGCTCGTCGACCCGCGGCTCCTGGCGGCTCTGCGGCCGAGTTAGGGGAGGAGTGGGGGAGGGGCAGACAGCCTGACAGCCGGGCGACGGGCGCGCGCTGTCGGCTCGGCGGGCGAGGTCGCGAGTGGGAGAGGCCCTGCCCGCAGGTGGACCCGCGGGCACCCGCAGCTCGTCGACAGGGTTAGGGAAGGGGGGGAGTTAGGGAAGGGGGGGTGGGGCTAGAACCCCGTCGGGCTCGTCGACCCGCGGCTCCAAGCGGCTCTGCGGCCGAGTTAGGGGAGGAGGGGGGGAGGGGCAGACAGCCTGACAGCCGGGCGACGGGCGCGCGCTGCCGGCTCGGCGGGCGAGGTCGCGAGTGGGAGAGGCCCTGCCCGCAGGTGGACCCGCGGGCACCCGCAGCTCGTCGACAGGGTTAGGGAAGGGGGGGAGGGGATAGAGCCCCGTCGGGCTCGTCGACCCGCGGCTCCTGGCGGCTCTGCGGCCGAGTTAGGGAAGGGGGGGGAGGGGCAGACTCCCTGCCAGGCGGGCGACGCGCGCGCGCTGGCGGCTGGGCGCCATAGGTCGCGAGTGCGAGAGGCCCGGCCGACAGGTGGACACGCGGGCACCGCCAGCTCGGCGGCAGAGTGAGGGAAGGGGGGGAGGGGCAGACACCCTTACAACCGGGCGACGGGCGCGCGCTGGCGGCTCGGCGGGCGAGGTCGCGAGTGGGAGAGGCCCGGCCGACAGCTGGACCCGCGGGCACCGCCAGCTCGGCGGCAGAGTGAGGGAAGGAGGGAGGAGGGGCGGAGTCCCTGCCAGGCGGGCGACGCGCGCGCGCTGGCGGCTCGGCGGCAGAGGTCGCGAGTGCGAGAGGCCCGGCCGACAGGTGGACACGCGGGCACCGCCAGCTCGGTGGCAGAGTGAGGGAAGGAGGGAGGAGGGGCGGAGTCCCAGCCAGACGGGCGACGCGCGCGCGTTGGCGGCTCGGCGCCAGAAGTCGCGAGTGCGAGAGGCCCGGCCGACAGGTGGACCCGCGGGCACCGCCAGCTCGTCGACAGAGTGAGGGAAGGAGGGAGGAGGGGCAGAGTCCCTGCCAGGCGGGCGACGCGCGCGCGCTGGCGGCTCGGCGACAGAGGTCGCGAGTGCGAGAGGCCCGGCCGACAGGTGGACACGCGGGCACCGCCAGCTCGGCGGCAGAATGAGGGAAGGGGGGGGAGGCGCAGATAGCCTGACAGCCGGGCGACGGGCGAGCGCTGGCGGCTCGGCGGGCGAGGTCGCGAGTGGGAGAGGCCCTGCCCGCAGGTGGACACGCGGGCACCCGCAGCTCGTCGAGAGTTAGGGAAGGGGGGGAGTTAGGGAAGGGGGGGAGGGGATAGAACCCCGTCGGGCTCGTCGACCCGCGGCTCCTGGCGGCTCTGCGGCCGAGTTAGGGGAGGAGTGGGGGAGGGGCAGACAGCCTGACAGCCGGGCGACGGGCGCGCGCTGGCGGCTCGGCGGGCGAGGTCGCGAGTGGGAGAGGCCCTGCCCGCAGGTGGACACGCGGGCACCCGCAGCTCGTCGAGAGTTAGGGAAGGGGGGAAGTCAGGGAAGGGGGGGAGGGGATAGAACCCCGTCGGGCTCGTCGACCCGCGGCTCCTGGCGGCTCTGCGGCCGAGTTAGGGGAGGAGTGGGGGAGGGGCAGACAGCCTGACAGCCGGGCGACGGGCGCGCGCTGGCGGCTCGGCGGGCGAGGTCGCGAGTCGGAGAGGCCCTGCCCGCAGGTGGACCCGCGGGCACCCGCAGCTCGTCGACAGGGTTAGGGAAGGGGGGGAGTTAGGGAAGGGGGGGAGGGGCTAGAACCCCGTCGGGCTCGTCGACCCGCGGCTCCAAGCGGCTCTGCGGCCGAGTTAGGGGAGGAGGGGGGGAGGGGCAGACAGCCTGACAGCCGGGCGACGGGCGCGCGCTGCCGGCTCGGCGGGCGAGGTCGCGAGTGGGAGAGGCCCTGCCCGCAGGTGGACCCGCGGGCACCCGCAGCTCGTCGACAGGGTTAGGGAAGGGGGGGAGGGGATAGAGCCCCGTCGGGCTCGTCGACCCGCGGCTCCTGGCGGCTCTGCGGCCGAGTTAGGGAAGGGGGGGGAGGGGCAGACTCCCTGCCAGGCGGGCGACGCGCGCGCGCTGGCGGCTGGGCGCCATAGGTCGCGAGTGCGAGAGGCCCGGCCGACAGGTGGACACGCGGGCACCGCCAGCTCGGCGGCAGAGTGAGGGAAGGGGGGGAGGGGCAGACACCCTGACAACCGGGCGACGGGCGCGCGCTGGCGGCTCGGCGGGCGAGGTCGCGAGTGGGAGAGGCCCGGCCGACAGCTGGACCCGCGGGCACCGCCAGCTCGGCGGCAGAGTGAGGGAAGGAGGGAGGAGGGGCGGAGTCCCTGCCAGGCGGGCGACGCGCGCGCGCTGGCGGCTCGGCGCCAGAGGTCGCGAGTGCGAGACGCCCGGCCGACAGGTGGACACGCGGGCACCGCCAGCTCGGCGGCAGAGTGAGGGAAGGAGGGAGGAGGGGCGGAGTCCCAGCCAGGCGGGCGACGCGCGCGCGCTGGCGGCTCGGCGCCAGAGGTCGCGAGTGCGAGAGGCCCGGCCGACAGGTGGACACGCGGGCACCGCCAGCTCGTCGACAGAGTGAGGGAAGGAGGGAGGAGGGGCAGAGTCCCTGCCAGGCTGGCGACGCGCGCGTGCCGGCGTCTCGGCGGCAGGGGTCGCGAGTGCGAGAGGCCCGGCCGACAGGTGGACCCGCGGGCACCGCCAGCTCGTCGACAGAGTGAGGGAAGGAGGGAGGAGGGGCAGAGTCCCTGCCAGGCGGGCGACGCGCGCGCGCTGGCGGCTCGGCGACAGAGGTCGCGAGTGCGAGAGGCCCGGCCGACAGGTGGACACGCGGGCACCGCCAGCTCGGCGGCAGAATGAGGGAAGGGGGGGGAGGCGCAGACAGCCTGACAGCCGGGCGACGGGCGAGCGCTGGCGGCTCGGCGGGCGAGGTCGCGAGTGGGAGAGGCCCTGCCCGCAGGTGGACACGCGGGCACCCGCAGCTCGTCGAGAGTTAGGGAAGGGGGGGAGTTAGGGAAGGGGGGGAGGGGATAGAACCCCGTCGGGCTCGTCGACCCGCGGCTCCAAGCGGCTCTGCGGCCGAGTTAGGGGAGGAGGGGGGGAGGGGCAGACAGCCTGACAGCCGGGCGACGGGCGCGCGCTGCCGGCTCGGCGGGCGAGGTCGCGAGTGGGAGAGGCCCTGCCCGCAGGTGGACCCGCGGGCACCCGCAGCTCGTCGACAGGGTTAGGGAAGGGGGGGAGGGGATAGAGCCCCGTCGGGCTCGTCGACCCGCGGCTCCTGGCGGCTCTGCGGCCGAGTTAGGGAAGGGGGGGGAGGGGCAGACTCCCTGCCAGGCGGGCGACGCGCGCGCGCTGGCGGCTCGGCGCCAGAGGTCGCGAGTGCGAGAGGCCCGGCCGACAGGTGGACACGCGGGCTCCGCCAGCTCGGCGGCAGAGTGAGGAAAGGGGGGGGAGGGGCAGACACCCTGACAACCGGGCGACGGGCGCGTGCTGGCGGCTCGGCGGGCGAGGTCGCGAGTGGGAGAGGCCCGGCCGATAGCTGGACCCGCGGGCACCGCCAGCTCGGCGGCAGAGTGAGGGAAGGGGGGGAGGGGCAGACAGCCTGACAACCGGGCGACGGGCGCGCGCTGGCGCCTCGGCTGGCGAGGTCGCGAGTGGGAGAGACCCTGCCCGCAGGTGGACACGCGGGCACCCGCAGCTCGTCGAGAGTTAGGGAAGGGGGGAAGTCAGGGAAGGGGGGGAGGGGATAGAACCCCGTCGGGCTCGTCGACTCGCGGCTCCTGGCGGCTCTGCGGCCGAGTTAGGGGAGGAGTGGGGGAGGGGCAGACAGCCTGACAGCCGGGCGATGGGCGCGCGCTGGCGGCTCGGCGGGCGAGGTCGCGAGTGGGAGAGGCCCTGCCCGCAGGTGGACCCGCGGGCACCCGCAGCTCGTCGACAGGGTTAGGGAAGGGGGGGAGTTAGGGAAGGGGGGGAGGGGCTAGAACCCCGTCGGGCTCGTCGACCCGCGGCTCCAAGCGGCTCTGCGGCCGAGTTAGGGGAGGAGGGGGGGAGGGGCAGACAGCCTGACAGCCGGGCGACGGGCGCGCGCTGGCGGCTCGGCGGGCGAGGTCGCGAGTGGGAGAGGCCCTGCCCGCAGGTGGACCCGCGGGCACCCGCAGCTCGTCGACAGGGTTAGGGAAGGGGGGGAGGGGATAGAGCCCCGTCGGGCTCGTCGACCCGCGGCTCCTGGCGGCTCTGCGGCCGAGTTAGGGAAGGGGGGGGAGGGGCAGACTCCCTGCCAGGCGGGCGACGCGCGCGCGCTGGCGGCTGGGCGCCATAGGTCGCGAGTGCGAGAGGCCCGGCCGACAGGTGGACACGCGGGCACCGCCAGCTCGGCGGCAGAGTGAGGGAAGGGGGGGAGGGGCAGACACCCTGACAACCGGGCGACGGGCGCGCGCTGGCGGCTCGGCGGGCGAGGTCGCGAGTGGGAGAGGCCCGGCTGACAGCTGGACCCGCGGGCACCGCCAGCTCGGCGGCAGAGTGAGGGAAGGACGGAGGAGGGGCGGAGTCCCTGCCAGGCGGGCGACGCGCGAGCGCTGGCGGCTCGGCGGCAGAGGTCGCGAGTGCGAGAGGCCCGGCCGACAGGTGGACACGCGGGCACCGCCAGCTCGGCGGCAGAGTGAGGGAAGGGGGGGGAGGGGCAGACACCCTGACAACCGGGCGACGGGCGCGTGCTGGCGGCTCGGCGGGCGAGGTCGCGAGTGGGAGAGGCCCGGCCGACAGCTGGACCCGCGGGCACCGCCAGCTCGGCGGCAGAGTGAGGGAAGGAGGGAGGAGGGGCGGAGTCCCTGCCAGGCGGGCGACGCGCGCGCGCTGGCGGCTCGGCGCCAGAGGTCGCGAGTGCGAGAGGCCCGGCCGACAGGTGGACACGCGGGCACCGCCAGCTCGTCGACAGAGTGAGGGAAGGAGGGAGGAGGGGCAGAGTCCCTGCCAGGCTGGCGACGCGCGCGTGCCGGCGTCTCGGCGGCAGGGGTCGCGAGTGCGAGAGGCCCGGCCGACAGGTGGACCCGCGGGCACCGCCAGCTCGTCGACAGAGTGAGGGAAGGAGGGAGGAGGGGCAGAGTCCCTGCCAGGCGGGCGACGCGCGCGCGCTGGCGGCTCGGCGACAGAGGTCGCGAGTGCGAGAGGCCCGGCCGACAGGTGGACACGCGGGCACCGCCAGCTCGGCGGCAGAATGAGGGAAGGGGGGGGAGGCGCAGATAGCCTGACAGCCGGGCGACGGGCGAGCGGTGGCGGCTCGGCGGGCGAGGTCGCGAGTGGGAGAGGCCCTGCCCGCAGGTGGACACGCGGGCACCCGCAGCTCGTCGAGAGTTAGGGAAGGGGGGGAGTTAGGGAAGGGGGGGAGGGGATAGAACCCCGTCGGGCTCGTCGACCCGCGGCTCCTGGCGGCTCTGCGGCCGAGTTAGGGGAGGAGTGGGGGAGGGGCAGACAGCCTGACAGCCGGGCGACGGGCGCGCGCTGGCGGCTCGGCGGGCGAGGTCGCGAGTGGGAGAGGCCCTGCCCGCAGGTGGACACGCGGGCACCCGCAGTTCGTCGAGAGTTAGGGAAGGGGGGAAGTCAGGGAAGGGGGGGAGGGGATAGAACCCCGTCGGGCTCGTCGACCCGCGGCTCCTGGCGGCTCTGCGGCCGAGTTAGGGGAGGAGTGGGGGAGGGGCAGACAGCCTGACAGCCGGGCGACGGGCGCGCGCTGGCGGCTCGGCGGGCGAGGTCGCGAGTCGGAGAGGCCCTGCCCGCAGGTGGACCCGCGGGCACCCGCAGCTCGTCGACAGGGTTAGGGAAGGGGGGGAGTTAGGGAAGGGGGGGAGGGGCTAGAACCCCGTCGGGCTCGTCGACCCGCGGCTCCAAGCGGCTCTGCGGCCGAGTTAGGGGAGGAGGGGGGGAGGGGCAGACAGCCTGACAGCCGGGCGACGGGCGCGCGCTGCCGGCTCGGCGGGCGAGGTCGCGAGTGGGAGAGGCCCTGCCCGCAGGTGGACCCGCGGGCACCCGCAGCTCGTCGACAGGGTTAGGGAAGGGGGGGAGGGGATAGAGCCCCGTCGGGCTCGTCGACCCGCGGCTCCTGGCGGCTCTGCGGCCGAGTTAGGGAAGGGGGGGGAGGGGCAGACTCCCTGCCAGGCGGGCGACGCGCGCGCGCTGGCGGCTGGGCGCCATAGGTCGCGAGTGCGAGAGGCCCGGCCGACAGGTGGACACGCGGGCACCGCCAGCTCGGCGGCAGAGTGAGGGAAGGGGGGGAGGGGCAGACACCCTGACAACCGGGCGACGGGCGCGCGCTGGCGGCTCGGCGGGCGAGGTCGCGAGTGGGAGAGGCCCGGCCGACAGCTGGACCCGCGGGCACCGCCAGCTCGGCGGCAGAGTGAGGGAAGGAGGGAGGAGGGGCGGAGTCCCTGCCAGGCGGGCGACGCGCGCGCGCTGGCGGCTCGGCGGCAGAGGTCGCGAGTGCGAGAGGCCCGGCCGACAGGTGGACACGCGGGCACCGCCAGCTCGGCGGCAGAGTGAGGGAAGGAGGGAGGAGGGGCGGAGTCCCAGCCAGGCGGGCGACGCGCGCGCGCTGGCGGCTCGGCGCCAGAGGTCGCGAGTGCGAGAGGCCCGGCCGACAGGTGGACACGCGGGCACCGCCAGCTCGTCGACAGAGTGAGGGAAGGAGGGAGGAGGGGCAGAGTCCCTGCCAGGCTGGCGACGCGCGCGTGCCGGCGTCTCGGCGGCAGGGGTCGCGAGTGCGAGAGGCCCGGCCGACAGGTGGACCCGCGGGCACCGCCAGCTCGTCGACAGAGTGAGGGAAGGAGGGAGGAGGGGCAGAGTCCCTGCCAGGCTGGCGACGCGCGCGTGCCGGCGTCTCGGCGGCAGGGGTCGCGAGTGCGAGAGGCCCGGCCGACAGGTGGACCCGCGGGCACCGCCAGCTCGTCGACAGAGTGAGGGAAGGAGGGAGGAGGGGCAGAGTCCCTGCCAGGCGGGCGACGCGCGCGCGCTGGCGGCTCGGCGACAGAGGTCGCGAGTGCGAGAGGCCCGGCCGACAGGTGGACCCGCGGGCACCGCCAGCTCGTCGACAGAGTGAGGGAAGGAGGGAGGAGGGGCAGAGTCCCTGCCAGGCGGGCGACGCGCGCGCGCTGGCGGCTCGGCGACAGAGGTCGCGAGTGCGAGAGGCCCGGCCGACAGGTGGACACGCGGGCACCGCCAGCTCGGCGGCAGAATGAGGGAAGGGGGGGGAGGCGCAGACAGCCTGACAGCCGGGCGACGGGCGAGCGCTGGCGGCTCGGCGGGCGAGGTCGCGAGTGGGAGAGGCCCTGCCCGCAGGTGGACACGCGGGCACCCGCAGCTCGTCGAGAGTTAGGGAAGGGGGGGAGTTAGGGAAGGGGGGGAGGGGATAGAACCCCGTCGGGCTCGTCGACCCGCGGCTCCAAGCGGCTCTGCGGCCGAGTTAGGGGAGGAGGGGGGGAGGGGCAGACAGCCTGACAGCCGGGCGACGGGCGCGCGCTGCCGGCTCGGCGGGCGAGGTCGCGAGTGGGAGAGGCCCTGCCCGCAGGTGGACCCGCGGGCACCCGCAGCTCGTCGACAGGGTTAGGGAAGGGGGGGAGGGGATAGAGCCCCGTCGGGCTCGTCGACCCGCGGCTCCTGGCGGCTCTGCGGCCGAGTTAGGGAAGGGGGGGGAGGGGCAGACTCCCTGCCAGGCGGGCGACGCGCGCGCGCTGGCGGCTGGGCGCCATAGGTCGCGAGTGCGAGAGGCCCGGCCGACAGGTGGACACGCGGGCACCGCCAGCTCGGCGGCAGAGTGAGGGAAGGGGGGGAGGGGCAGACACCCTGACAACCGGGCGACGGGCGCGCGCTGGCGGCTCGGCGGGCGAGGTCGCGAGTGGGAGAGGCCCGGCCGACAGCTGGACCCGCGGGCACCGCCAGCTCGGCGGCAGAGTGAGGGAAGGAGGGAGGAGGGGCGGAGTCCCTGCCAGGCGGGCGACGCGCGCGCGCTGGCGGCTCGGCGGCAGAGGTCGCGAGTGCGAGAGGCCCGGCCGACAGGTGGACACGCGGGCTCCGCCAGCTCGGCGGCAGAGTGAGGAAAGGGGGGGGAGGGGCAGACACCCTGACAACCGGGCGACGGGCGCGTGCTGGCGGCTCGGCGGGCGAGGTCGCGAGTGGGAGAGGCCCGGCCGATAGCTGGACCCGCGGGCACCGCCAGCTCGGCGGCAGAGTGAGGGAAGGGGGGGAGGGGCAGACAGCCTGACAACCGGGCGACGGGCGCGCGCTGGCGCCTCGGCTGGCGAGGTCGCGAGTGGGAGAGACCCTGCCCGCAGGTGGACACGCGGGCACCCGCAGCTCGTCGAGAGTTAGGGAAGGGGGGAAGTCAGGGAAGGGGGGGAGGGGATAGAACCCCGTCGGGCTCGTCGACCCGCGGCTCCTGGCGGCTCTGCGGCCGAGTTAGGGGAGGAGTGGGGGAGGGGCAGACAGCCTGACAGCCGGGCGACGGGCGCGCGCTGGTGGCTCGGCGGGCGAGGTCGCGAGTGGGAGAGGCCCTGCCCGCAGGTGGACCCGCGGGCACCCGCAGCTCGTCGACAGGGTTAGGGAAGGGGGGGAGTTAGGGAAGGGGGGGAGGGGCTAGAACCCCGTCGGGCTCGTCGACCCGCGGCTCCAAGCGGCTCTGCGGCCGAGTTAGGGGAGGAGGGGGGGAGGGGCAGACAGCCTGACAGCCGGGCGACGGGCGCGCGCTGGCGGCTCGGCGGGCGAGGTCGCGAGTGGGAGAGGCCCTGCCCGCAGGTGGACCCGCGGGCACCCGCAGCTCGTCGACAGGGTTAGGGAAGGGGGGGAGGGGATAGAGCCCCGTCGGGCTCGTCGACCCGCGGCTCCTGGCGGCTCTGCGGCCGAGTTAGGGAAGGGGGGGGAGGGGCAGACTCCCTGCCAGGCGGGCGACGCGCGCGCGCTGGCGGCTGGGCGCCATAGGTCGCGAGTGCGAGAGGCCCGGCCGACAGGTGGACACGCGGGCACCGCCAGCTCGGCGGCAGAGTGAGGGAAGGGGGGGAGGGGCAGACACCCTGACAACCGGGCGACGGGCGCGCGCTGGCGGCTCGGCGGGCGAGGTCGCGAGTGGGAGAGGCCCGGCCGACAGCTGGACCCGCGGGCACCGCCAGCTCGGCGGCAGAGTGAGGGAAGGACGGAGGAGGGGCGGAGTCCCTGCCAGGCGGGCGACGCGCGCGCGCTGGCGGCTCGGCGGCAGAGGTCGCGAGTGCGAGAGGCCCGGCCGACAGGTGGACACGCGGGCACCGCCAGCTCGGCGGCAGAGTGAGGGAAGGGGGGGGAGGGGCAGACACCCTGACAACCGGGCGACGGGCGCGTGCTGGCGGCTCGGCGGGCGAGGTCGCGAGTGGGAGAGGCCCGGCCGACAGCTGGACCCGCGGGCACCGCCAGCTCGGCGGCAGAGTGAGGGAAGGAGGGAGGAGGGGCGGAGTCCCTGCCAGGCGGGCGACGCGCGCGCGCTGGCGGCTCGGCGCCAGAGGTCGCGAGTGCGAGAGGCCCGGCCGACAGGTGGACACGCGGGCACCGCCAGCTCGTCGACAGAGTGAGGGAAGGAGGGAGGAGGGGCAGAGTCCCTGCCAGGCTGGCGACGCGCGCGTGCCGGCGTCTCGGCGGCAGGGGTCGCGAGTGCGAGAGGCCCGGCCGACAGGTGGACCCGCGGGCACCGCCAGCTCGTCGACAGAGTGAGGGAAGGAGGGAGGAGGGGCAGAGTCCCTGCCAGGCGGGCGACGCGCGCGCGCTGGCGGCTCGGCGACAGAGGTCGCGAGTGCGAGAGGCCCGGCCGACAGGTGGACACGCGGGCACCGCCAGCTCGGCGGCAGAATGAGGGAAGGGGGGGGAGGCGCAGATAGCCTGACAGCCGGGCGACGGGCGAGCGCTGGCGGCTCAGCGGGCGAGGTCGCGAGTGGGAGAGGCCCTGCCCGCAGGTGGACACGCGGGCACCCGCAGCTCGTCGAGAGTTAGGGAAGGGGGGGAGTTAGGGAAGGGGGGGAGGGGATAGAACCCCGTCGGGCTCGTCGACCCGCGGCTCCTGGCGGCTCTGCGGCCGAGTTAGGGGAGGAGTGGGGGAGGGGCAGACAGCCTGACAGCCGGGCGACGGGCGCGCGCTGGCGGCTCGGCGGGCGAGGTCGCGAGTGGGAGAGGCCCTGCCCGCAGGTGGACCCGCGGGCACCCGCAGCTCGTCGACAGGGTTAGGGAAGGGGGGGAGGGGATAGAGCCCCGTCGGGCTCGTCGACCCGCGGCTCCTGGCGGCTCTGCGGCCGAGTTAGGGAAGGGGGGGTAGGGGCAGACTCCCTGCCAGGCGGGCGACGCGCGCCCGCTGGCGGCTGGGCGCCATAGGTCGCGAGTGCGAGAGGCCCGGCCGACAGGTGGACACGCGGGCACCGCCAGCTCGGCGGCAGAGTGAGGGAAGGGGGGGAGGGGCAGACACCCTGACAACCGGGCGACGGGCGCGCGCTGGCGGCTCGGCGGGCGAGGTCGCGAGTGGGAGAGGCCCGGCCGACAGCTGGACCCGCGGGCACCGCCAGCTCGGCGGCAGAGTGAGGGAAGGAGGGAGGAGGGGCGGAGTCCCTGCCAGGCGGGCGACGCGCGCGCGCTGGCGGCTCGGCGGCAGAGGTCGCGAGTGCGAGAGGCCCGGCCGACAGGTGGACACGCGGGCACCGCCAGCTCGGCGGCAGAGTGAGGGAAGGAGGGAGGAGGGGCGGAGTCCCAGCCAGGCGGGCGACGCGCGCGCGCTGGCGGCTCGGCGCCAGAGGTCGCGAGTGCGAGAGGCCCGGCCGACAGGTGGACACGCGGGCACCGCCAGCTCGTCGACAGAGTGAGGGAAGGAGGGAGGAGGGGCAGAGTCCCTGCCAGGCAGGCGACGCGCGCGTGCCGGCGTCTCGGCGGCAGGGGTCGCGAGTGCGAGAGGCCCGGCCGACAGGTGGACCCGCGGGCACCGCCAGCTCGTTGACAGAGTGAGGGAAGGAGGGAGGAGGGGCAGAGTCCCTGCCAGGCTGGCGACGCGCGCGTGCCGGCGTCTCGGCGGCAGGGGTCGCGAGTGCGAGAGGCCCGGCCGACAGGTAGACCCGCGGGCACCGCCAGCTCGTCGACAGAGTGAGGGAAGGAGGGAGGAGGGGCAGAGTCCCTGCCAGGCGGGCGACGCGCGCGAGCTGGCGGCTCGGCGACAGAGGTCGCGAGTGCGAGATGCCCGGCCGACAGGTGGACACGCGGGCACCGCCAGCTCGGCGGCAGAATGAGGGAAGGGGGGAGAGGCGCAGACAGCCTGACAGCCGGGCGACGGGCGAGCGCTGGCGGATCGGCGGGCGAGGTCGCGAGTGGGAGAGGCCCTGCCCGCAGGTGGACACGCGGGCACCCGCAGCTCGTCGAGAGTTAGGGAAGGGGGGGAGTTAGGGAAGGGGGGGAGGGGATAGAACCCCGTCGGGCTCGTCGACCCGCGGCTCCAAGCGGCTCTGCGGCCGAGTTAGGGGAGGATGGGAGGAGGGGCAGACAGCCTGACAGCCGGGCGACGGGCGCGCGCTGCCGGCTCGGCGGGCGAGGTCGCGAGTGGGAGAGGCCCTGCCCGCAGGTGGACCCGCGGGCACCCGCAGCTCGTCGACAGGGTTAGGGAAGGGGGGGAGGGGATAGAGCCCCGTCGGGCTCGTCGACCCGCGACTCCTGGCGGCTCTGCGGCCGAGTTAGGGAAGGGGGGGGAGGGGCAGACTCCCTGCCAGGCGGGCGACGCGCGCGCGCTGGCGGCTCGGCGCCAGAGGTCGCGAGTGCGAGAGGCCCGGCCGACAGGTGGACACGCGGGCTCCGCCAGCTCGGCGGCAGAGTGAGGGAAGGGGGGGGAGGGGCAGACACCCTGACAACCGGGCGACGGGCGCGTGCTGGCGGCTCGGCGGGCGAGGTCGCGAGTGGGAGAGACCCGGCCGACAGCTGGACCCGCGGGCACCGCCAGCTCGGCGGCAGAGTGAGGGAAGGGGGGGAGGGGCAGACAGCCTGACAACCGGGCGACGGGCGCGCGCTGGCGCCTCGGCTGGCGAGGTCGCGAGTGGGAGAGGCCCTGCCCGCAGGTGGACACGCGGGCACCCGCAGCTCGTCGAGAGTTAGGGAAGGGGGGAAGTCAGGGAAGGGGGGGAGGGGATAGAACCCCGTCGGGCTCGTCGACCCGCGGCTCCTGGCGGCTCTGCGGCCGAGTTAGGGGAGGAGTGGGGGAGGGGCAGACAGCCTGACAGCCGGGCGACGGGCGCGCGCTGGCGGCTCGGCGGGCGAGGTCGCGAGTGGGAGAGGCCCTGCCCGCAGGTGGACCCGCGGGCACCCGCAGCTCGTCGACAGGGTTAGGGAAGGGGGGGAGGGGATAGAGCCCCGTCGGGCTCGTCGACCCGCGGCTCCTGGCGGCTCTGCGGCCGAGTTAGGGAAGGGGGGGTAGGGGCAGACTCCCTGCCAGGCGGGCGACGCGCGCGCGCTGGCGGCTGGGCGCCATAGGTCGCGAGTGCGAGAGGCCCGGCCGACAGGTGGACACGCGGGCACCGCCAGCTCGGCGGCAGAGTGAGGGAAGGGGGGGAGGGGCAGACACCCTGACAACCGGGCGACGGGCGCGCGCTGGCGGCTCGGCGTGCGAGGTCGCGAGTGGGAGAGGCCCGGCCGACAGCTGGACCCGCGGGCACCGCCAGCTCGGCGGCAGAGTGAGGGAAGGAGGGAGGAGGGGCGGAGTCCCTGCCAGGCGGGCGACGCGCGCGCGCTGGCGGCTCGGCGGCAGAGGTCGCGAGTGCGAGAGGCCCGGCCGACAGGTGGACACGCGGGCACCGCCAGCTCGGCGGCAGAGTGAGGGAAGGAGGGAGGAGGGGCGGAGTCCCAGCCAGGCGGGCGACGCGCGCGCGCTGGCGGCTCGGCGCCAGAGGTCGCGAGTGCGAGAGGCCCGGCCGACAGGTGGACACGCGGGCACCGCCAGCTCGTCGACAGAGTGAGGGAAGGAGGGAGGAGGGGCAGAGTCCCTGCCAGGCTGGCGACGCGCGCGTGCCGGCGTCTCGGCGGCAGGGGTCGCGAGTGCGAGAGGCCCGGCCGACAGGTGGACCCGCGGGCACCGCCAGCTCGTCGACAGAGTGAGGGAAGGAGGGAGGAGGGGCAGAGTCCCTGCCAGGCTGGCGACGCGCGCGTGCCGGCGTCTCGGCGGCAGGGGTCGCGAGTGCGAGAGGCCCGGCCGACAGGTGGACCCGCGGGCACCGCCAGCTCGTCGACAGAGTGAGGGAAGGAGGGAGGAGGGGCAGAGTCCCTGCCAGGCGGGCGACGCGCGCGCGCTGGCGGCTCGGCGACAGAGGTCGCGAGTGCGAGAGGCCCGGCCGACAGGTGGACACGCGGGCACCGCCAGCTCGGCGGCAGAATGAGGGAAGGGGGGGGAGGCGCAGACAGCCTGACAGCCGGGCGACGGGCGAGCGCTGGCGGATCGGCGGGCGAGGTCGAGAGTGGGAGAGGCCCTGCCCGCAGGTGGACACGCGGGCACCCGCAGCTCGTCGAGAGTTAGGGAAGGGGGGGAGTTAGGGAAGGGGGGGAGGGGATAGAACCCCGTCGGGCTCGTCGACCCGCGGCTCCAAGCGGCTCTGCGGCCGAGTTAGGGGATAATGGGAGGAGGGGCAGACAGCCTGACAGCCGGGCGACGGGCGCGCGCTGCCGGCTCGGCGGGCGAGGTCGCGAGTGGGAGAGGCCCTGCCCGCAGGTGGACCCGCGGGCACCCGCAGCTCGTCGACAGGGTTAGGGAAGGGGGGGAGGGGATAGAGCCCCGTCGGGCTCGTCGACCCGCGGCTCCTGGCGGCTCTGCGGCCGAGTTAGGGAAGGGGGGGGAGGGGCAGACTCCCTGCCAGGCGGGCGACGCGCGCGCGCTGGCGGCTCGGCGCCAGAGGTCGCGAGTGCGAGAGGCCCGGCCGACAGGTGGACACGCGGGCTCCGCCAGCTCGGCGGCAGAGTGAGGGAAGGGGGGGGAGGGGCAGACACCCTGACAACCGGGCGACGGGCGCGTGCTGGCGGCTCGGCGGGCGAGGTCGCGAGTGGGAGAGACCCGGCCGACAGCTGGACCCGCGGGCACCGCCAGCTCGGCGGCAGAGTGAGGGAAGGGGGGAGGGGCAGACAGCCTGACAACCGGGCGACGGGCGCGCGCTGGCGCCTCGGCTGGCGAGGTCGCGAGTGGGAGAGGCCCTGCCCGCAGGTGGACACGCGGGCACCCGCAGCTCGTCGAGAGTTAGGGAAGGGGGGAAGTCAGGGAAGGGGGGGAGGGGATAGAACCCCGTCGGGCTCGTCGACCCGCGGCTCCTGGCGGCTCTGCGGCCGAGTTAGGGGAGGAGTGGGGGAGGGGCAGACAGCCTGACAGCCGGGCGACGGGCGCGCGCTGGCGGCTCGGCGGGCGAGGTCGCGAGTGGGAGAGGCCCTGCCCGCAGGTGGATCCGCGGGCACCCGCAGCTCGTCGACAGGGTTAGGGAAGGGGGGGAGGGGATAGAGCCCCGTCGGGCTCGTCGACCCGCGGCTCCTGGCGGCTCTGCGGCCGAGTTAGGGAAGGGGGGGTAGGGGCAGACTCCCTGCCAGGCGGGCGACGCGCGCGCGCTGGCGGCTGGGCGCCATAGGTCGCGAGTGCGAGAGGCCCGGCCGACAGGTGGACACGCGGGCACCGCCAGCTCGGCGGCAGAGTGAGGGAAGGGGGGGAGGGGCAGACACCCTGACAACCGGGCGACGGGCGCGCGCTGGCGGCTCGGCGTGCGAGGTCGCGAGTGGGAGAGGCCCGGCCGACAGCTGGACCCGCGGGCACCGCCAGCTCGGCGGCAGAGTGAGGGAAGGAGGGAGGAGGGGCGGAGTCCCTGCCAGGCGGGCGACGCGCGCGCGCTGGCGGCTCGGCGGCAGAGGTCGCGAGTGCGAGAGGCCCGGCCGACAGGTGGACACGCGGGCACCGCCAGCTCGGCGGCAGAGTGAGGGAAGGAGGGAGGAGGGGCGGAGTCCCAGCCAGGCGGGCGACGCGCGCGCGCTGGCGGCTCGGCGCCAGAGGTCGCGAGTGCGAGAGGCCCGGCCGACAGGTGGACACGCGGGCACCGCCAGCTCGTCGACAGAGTGAGGGAAGGAGGGAGGAGGGGCAGAGTCCCTGCCAGGCTGGCGACGCGCGCGTGCCGGCGTCTCGGCGGCAGGGGTCGCGAGTGCGAGAGGCCCGGCCGACAGGTGGACCCGCGGGCACCGCCAGCTCGTCGACAGAGTGAGGGAAGGAGGGAGGAGGGGCAGAGTCCCTGCCAGGCTGGCGACGCGCGCGTGCCGGCGTCTCGGCGGCAGGGGTCGCGAGTGCGAGAGGCCCGGCCGACAGGTGGACCCGCGGGCACCGCCAGCTCGTCGACAGAGTGAGGGAAGGAGGGAGGAGGGGCAGAGTCCCTGCCAGGCGGGCGACGCGCGCGCGCTGGCGGCTCGGCGACAGAGGTCGCGAGTGCGAGAGGCCCGGCCGACAGGTGGACACGCGGGCACCGCCAGCTCGGCGGCAGAATGAGGGAAGGGGGGGGAGGCGCAGACAGCCTGACAGCCGGGCGACGGGCGAGCGCTGGCGGATCGGCGGGCGAGGTCGCGAGTGGGAGAGGCCCTGCCCGCAGGTGGACACGCGGGCACCCGCAGCTCGTCGAGAGTTAGGGAAGGGGGGGAGTTAGGGAAGGGGGGGAGGGGATAGAACCCCGTCGGGCTCGTCGACCCGCGGCTCCAAGCGGCTCTGCGGCCGAGTTAGGGGAGGATGGGAGGAGGGGCAGACAGCCTGACAGCCGGGCGACGGGCGCGCGCTGCCGGCTCGGCGGGCGAGGTCGCGAGTGGGAGAGGCCCTGCCCGCAGGTGGACCCGCGGGCACCCGCAGCTCGTCGACAGGGTTAGGGAAGGGGGGGAGGGGATAGAGCCCCGTCGGGCTCGTCGACCCGCGGCTCCTGGCGGCTCTGCGGCCGAGTTAGGGAAGGGGGGGGAGGGGCAGACTCCCTGCCAGGCGGGCGACGCGCGCGCGCTGGCGGCTCGGCGGCAGAGGTCGCGAGTGCGAGAGGCCCGGCCGACAGGTGGACACGCGGGCTCCGCCAGCTCGGCGGCAGAGTGAGGGAAGGGGGGGGAGGGGCAGACACCCTGACAACCGGGCGACGGGCGCGTGCTGGCGGCTCGGCGGGCGAGGTCGCGAGTGGGAGAGGCCCGGCCGACAGCTGGACACGCGGGCACCGCCAGCTCGGCGGCAGAGTGAGGGAAGGGGGGGAGGGGCAGACAGCCTGATAACCGGGCGACGGGCGCGCGCTGGCGCCTCGGCTGGCGAGGTCGCGAGTGGGAGAGGCCCTGCCCGCAGGTGGACACGCGGGCACCCGCAGCTCGTCGAGAGTTAGGGAAGGGGGGAAGTCAGGGAAGGGGGGGAGGGGATAGAACCCCGTCGGGCTCGTCGACCCGCGGCTCCTGGCGGCTCTGCGGCCGAGTTAGGGGAGGAGTGGGGGAGGGGCAGACAGCCTGACAGCCGGGCGACGGGCGCGCGCTGGCGGCTCGGCGGGCGAGGTCGCGAGTGGGAGAGGCCCTGCCCGCAGGTGGACCCGCGGGCACCCGCAGCTCGTCGACAGGGTTAGGGAAGGGGGGGAGGGGATAGAGCCCCGTCGGGCTCGTCGACCCGCGGCTCCTGGCGGCTCTGCGGCCGAGTTAGGGAAGGGGGGGTAGGGGCAGACTCCCTGCCAGGCGGGCGACGCGCGCGCGCTGGCGGCTGGGCGCCATAGGTCGCGAGTGCGAGAGGCCCGGCCGACAGGTGGACACGCGGGCACCGCCAGCTCGGCGGCAGAGTGAGGGAAGGGGGGGAGGGGCAGACACCCTGACAACCGGGCGACGGGCGCGCGCTGGCGGCTCGGCGTGCGAGGTCGCGAGTGGGAGAGGCCCGGCCGACAGCTGGACCCGCGGGCACCGCCAGCTAGGCGGCAGAGTGAGGGAAGGAGGGAGGAGGGGCGGAGTCCCTGCCAGGCGGGCGACGCGCGCGCGCTGGCGGCTCGGCGGCAGAGGTCGCGAGTGCGAGAGGCCCGGCCGACAGGTGGACACGCGGGCACCGCCAGCTCGGCGGCAGAGTGAGGGAAGGAGGGAGGAGGGGCGGAGTCCCAGCCAGGCGGGCGACGCGCGCGCGCTGGCGGCTCGGCGCCAGAGGTCGCGAGTGCGAGAGGCCCGGCCGACAGGTGGACACGCGGGCACCGCCAGCTCGTCGACAGAGTGAGGGAAGGAGGGAGGAGGGGCAGAGTCCCTGCCAGGCTGGCGACGCGCGCGTGCCGGCGTCTCGGCGGCAGGGGTCGCGAGTGCGAGAGGCCCGGCCGACAGGTGGACCCGCGGGCACCGCCAGCTCGTCGACAGAGTGAGGGAAGGAGGGAGGAGGGGCAGAGTCCCTGCCAGGCTGGCGACGCGCGCGTGCCGGCGTCTCGGCGGCAGGGGTCGCGAGTGCGAGAGGCCCGGCCGACAGGTGGACCCGCGGGCACCGCCAGCTCGTCGACAGAGTGAGGGAAGGAGGGAGGAGGGGCAGAGTCCCTGCCAGGCGGGCGACGCGCGCGCGCTGGCGGCTCGGCGACAGAGGTCGCGAGTGCGAGAGGCCCGGCCGACAGGTGGACCCGCGGGCACCGCCAGCTCGTCGACAGAGTGAGGGAAGGAGGGAGGAGGGGCAGAGTCCCTGCCAGGCGGGCGACGCGCGCGCGCTGGCGGCTCGGCGACAGAGGTCGCGAGTGCGAGAGGCCCGGCCGACAGGTGGACACGCGGGCACCGCCAGCTCGGCGGCAGAATGAGGGAAGGGGGGGGAGGCGCAGATAGCCTGACAGCCGGGCGACGGGCGAGCGCTGGCGGCTCGGCGGGCGAGGTCGCGAGTGGGAGAGGCCCTGCCCGCAGGTGGACACGCGGGCACCCGCAGCTCGTCGAGAGTTAGGGAAGGGGGGGAGTTAGGGAAGGGGGGGAGGGGATAGAACCCCGTCGGGCTCGTCGACCCGCGGCTCCTGGTGGCTCTGCGGCCGAGTTAGGGGAGGAGTGGGGGAGGGGCAGACAGCCTGACAGCCGGGCGACGGGCGCGCGCTGGCGGCTCGGCGGGCGAGGTCGCGAGTGGGAGAGGCCCTGCCCGCAGGTGGACACGCGGGCACCCGCAGCTCGTCGAGAGTTAGGGAAGGGGGGAAGTCAGGGAAGGGGGGGAGGGGATAGAACCCCGTCGGGCTCGTCGACCCGCGGCTCCTGGCGGCTCTGCGGCCGAGTTAGGGGAGGAGTGGGGGAGGGGCAGACAGCCTGACAGCCGGGCGACGGGCGCGCGCTGGCGGCTCGGCGGGCGAGGTCGCGAGTCGGAGAGGCCCTGCCCGCAGGTGGACCCGCGGGCACCCGCAGCTCGTCGACAGGGTTAGGGAACGGGGGGAGTTAGGGAAGGGGGGGAGGGGCTAGAACCCCGTCGGGCTCGTCGACCCGCGGCTCCAAGCGGCTCTGCGGCCGAGTTAGGGGAGGAGGGGGGGAGGGGCAGACAGCCTGACAGCCGGGCGACGGGCGCGCGCTGCCGGCTCGGCGGGCGAGGTCGCGAGTGGGAGAGGCCCTGCCCGCAGGTGGACCCGCGGGCACCCGCAGCTCGTCGACAGGGTTAGGGAAGGGGGGGAGGGGATAGAGCCCCGTCGGGCTCGTCGACCCGCGGCTCCTGGCGGCTCTGCGGCCGAGTTAGGGAAGGGGGGGGAGGGGCAGACTCCCTGCCAGGCGGGCGACGCGCGCGCGCTGGCGGCTGGGCGCCATAGGTCGCGAGTGCGAGAGGCCCGGCCGACAGGTGGACACGCGGGCACCGCCAGCTCGGCGGCAGAGTGAGGGAAGGGGGGGAGGGGCAGACACCCTGACAACCGGGCGACGGGCGCGCGCTGGCGGCTCGGCGGGCGAGGTCGCGAGTGGGAGAGGCCCGGCCGACAGCTGGACCCGCGGGCACCGCCAGCTCGGCGGCAGAGTGAGGGAAGGAGGGAGGAGGGGCAGAGTCCCTGCCAGGCTGGCGACGCGCGCGTGCCGGCGTCTCGGCGGCAGGGGTCGCGAGTGCGAGAGGCCCGGCCGACAGGTGGACCCGCGGGCACCGCCAGCTCGTCGACAGAGTGAGGGAAGGAGGGAGGAGGGGCAGAGTCCCTGCCAGGCGGGCGACGCGCGCGCGCTGGCGGCTCGGCGACAGAGGTCGCGAGTGCGAGAGGCCCGGCCGACAGGTGGACACGCGGGCACCGCCAGCTCGGCGGCAGAATGAGGGAAGGGGGGGGAGGCGCAGACAGCCTGACAGCCGGGCGACGGGCGAGCGCTGGCGGCTCGGCGGGCGAGGTCGCGAGTGGGAGAGGCCCTGCCCGCAGGTGGACACGCGGGCACCCGCAGCTCGTCGAGAGTTAGGGAAGGGGGGGAGTTAGGGAAGGGGGGGAGGGGATAGAACCCCGTCGGGCTCGTCGACCCGCGGCTCCAAGCGGCTCTGCGGCCGAGTTAGGGGAGGAGGGGGGGAGGGGCAGACAGCCTGACAGCCGGGCGACGGGCGCGCGCTGCCGGCTCGGCGGGCGAGGTCGCGAGTGGGAGAGGCCCTGCCCGCAGGTGGACCCGCGGGCACCCGCAGCTCGTCGACAGGGTTAGGGAAGGGGGGGAGGGGATAGAGCCCCGTCGGGCTCGTCGACCCGCGGCTCCTGGCGGCTCTGCGGCCGAGTTAGGGAAGGGGGGGGAGGGGCAGACTCCCTGCCAGGCGGGCGACGCGCGCGCGCTGGCGGCTCGGCGCCAGAGGTCGCGAGTGCGAGAGGCCCGGCCGACAGGTGGACACGCGGGCTCCGCCAGCTCGGCGGCAGAGTGAGGAAAGGGGGGGGAGGGGCAGACACCCTGACAACCGGGCGACGGGCGCGTGCTGGCGGCTCGGCGGGCGAGGTCGCGAGTGGGAGAGGCCCGGCCGATAGCTGGACCCGCGGGCACCGCCAGCTCGGCGGCAGAGTGAGGGAAGTGGGGGAGGGGCAGACAGCCTGACAACCGGGCGACGGGCGCGCGCTGGCGCCTCGGCTGGCGAGGTCGCGAGTGGGAGAGACCCTGCCCGCAGGTGGACACGCGGGCACCCGCAGCTCGTCGAGAGTTAGGGAAGGGGGGAAGTCAGGGAAGGGGGGGAGGGGATAGAACCCCGTCGGGCTCGTCGACCCGCGGCTCCTGGCGGCTCTGCGGCCGAGTTAGGGGAGGAGTGGGGGAGGGGCAGACAGCCTGACAGCCGGGCGACGGGCGCGCGCTGGTGGCTCGGCGGGCGAGGTCGCGAGTGGGAGAGGCCCTGCCCGCAGGTGGACCCGCGGGCACCCGCAGCTCGTCGACAGGGTTAGGGAAGGGGGGGAGTTAGGGAAGGGGGGGAGGGGCTAGAACCCCGTCGGGCTCGTCGACCCGCGGCTCCAAGCGGCTCTGCGGCCGAGTTAGGGGAGGAGGGGGGGAGGGGCAGACAGCCTGACAGCCGGGCGACGGGCGCGCGCTGGCGGCTCGGCGGGCGAGGTCGCGAGTGGGAGAGGCCCTGCCCGCAGGTGGACCCGCGGGCACCCGCAGCTCGTCGACAGGGTTAGGGAAGGGGGGGAGGGGATAGAGCCCCGTCGGGCTCGTCGACCCGCGGCTCCTGGCGGCTCTGCGGCCGAGTTAGGGAAGGGGGGGAGGGGCAGACTCCCTGCCAGGCGGGCGACGCGCGCGCGCTGGCGGCTGGGCGCCATAGGTCGCGAGTGCGAGAGGCCCGGCCGACAGGTGGACACGCGGGCACCGCCAGCTCGGCGGCAGAGTGAGGGAAGGGGGGGAGGGGCAGACACCCTGACAACCGGGCGACGGGCGCGTGCTGGCGGCTCGGCGGGCGAGGTCGCGTGTGGGAGAGGCCCGGCCGACAGCTGGACCCGCGGGCACCGCCAGCTCGGCGGCAGAGTGAGGGAAGGAGGGAGGAGGGGCGGAGTCCCTGCCAGGCGGGCGACGCGCGCGCGCTGGCGGCTCGGCGCCAGAGGTCGCGAGTGCGAGAGGCCCGGCCGACAGGTGGACACGCGGGCACCGCCAGCTCGTCGACAGAGTGAGGGAAGGAGGGAGGAGGGGCAGAGTCCCTGCCAGGCTGGCGACGCGCGCGTGCCGGCGTCTCGGCGGCAGGGGTCGCGAGTGCGAGAGGCCCGGCCGACAGGTGGACCCGCGGGCACCGCCAGCTCGTCGACAGAGTGAGGGAAGGAGGGAGGAGGGGCAGAGTCCCTGCCAGGCGGGCGACGCGCGCGCGCTGGCGGCTCGGCGACAGAGGTCGCGAGTGCGAGAGGCCCGGCCGACAGGTGGACACGCGGGCACCGCCAGCTCGGCGGCAGAATGAGGGAAGGGGGGGGAGGCGCAGATAGCCTGACAGCCGGGCGACGGGCGAGCGCTGGCGGCTCAGCGGGCGAGGTCGCGAGTGGGAGAGGCCCTGCCCGCAGGTGGACACGCGGGCACCCGCAGCTCGTCGAGAGTTAGGGAAGGGGGGGAGTTAGGGAAGGGGGGAGGGGATAGAACCCCGTCGGGCTCGTCGACCCGCGGCTCCTGGCGGCTCTGCGGCCGAGTTAGGGGAGGAGTGGGGGAGGGGCAGACAGCCTGACAGCCGGGCGACGGGCGCGCGCTGGCGGCTCGGCGGGCGAGGTCGCGAGTGGGAGAGGCCCTGCCCGCAGGTGGACCCGCGGGCACCCGCAGCTCGTCGACAGGGTTAGGGAAGGGGGGGAGGGGATAGAGCCCCGTCGGGCTCGTCGACCCGCGGCTCCTGGCGGCTCTGCGGCCGAGTTAGGGAAGGGGGGGTAGGGGCAGACTCCCTGCCAGGCGGGCGACGCGCGCGCGCTGGCGGCTGGGCGCCATAGGTCGCGAGTGCGAGAGGCCCGGCCGACAGGTGGACACGCGGGCACCGCCAGCTCGGCGGCAGAGTGAGGGAAGGGGGGGAGGGGCAGACACCCTGACAACCGGGCGACGGGCGCGCGCTGGCGGCTCGGCGGGCGAGGTCGCGAGTGGGAGAGGCCCGGCCGACAGCTGGACCCGCGGGCACCGCCAGCTCGGCGGCAGAGTGAGGGAAGGAGGGAGGAGGGGCGGAGTCCCTGCCAGGCGGGCGACGCGCGCGCGCTGCGGCTCGGCGGCAGAGGTCGCGAGTGCGAGAGGCCCGGCCGACAGGTGGACACGCGGGCACCGCCAGCTCGGCGGCAGAGTGAGGGAAGGAGGGAGGAGGGGCGGAGTCCCAGCCAGGCGGGCGACGCGCGCGCGCTGGCGGCTCGGCGGCAGAGGTCGCGAGTGCGAGAGGCCCGGCCGACAGGTGGACACGCGGGCACCGCCAGCTCGGCGGCAGAGTGAGGGAAGGAGGGAGGAGGGGCGGAGTCCCAGCCAGGCGGGCGACGCGCGCGCGCTGGCGGCTCGGCGCCAGAGGTCGCGAGTGCGAGAGGCCCGGCCGACAGGTGGACACGCGGGCACCGCCAGCTCGTCGACAGAGTGAGGGAAGGAGGGAGGAGGGGCAGAGTCCCTGCCAGGCAGGCGACGCGCGCGTGCCGGCGTCTCGGCGGCAGGGGTCGCGAGTGCGAGAGGCCCGGCCGACAGGTGGACCCGCGGGCACCGCCAGCTCGTTGACAGAGTGAGGGAAGGAGGGAGGAGGGGCAGAGTCCCTGCCAGGCTGGCGACGCGCGCGTGCCGGCGTCTCGGCGGCAGGGGTCGCGAGTGCGAGAGGCCCGGCCGACAGGTGGACCCGCGGGCACCGCCAGCTCGTCGACAGAGTGAGGGAATTAGGGAGGAGGGGCAGAGTCCCTGCCAGGCGGGCGACGCGCGCGCGCTGGCGGCTCGGCGACAGAGGTCGCGAGTGCGAGAGGCCCGGCCGACAGGTGGACACGCGGGCACCGCCAGCTCGGCGGCAGAATGAGGGAAGGGGGGGGAGGCGCAGACAGCCTGACAGCCGGGCGACGGGCGAGCGCTGGCGGATCGGCGGGCGAGGTCGCGAGTGGGAGAGGCCCTGCCCGCAGGTGGACACGCGGGCACCCGCAGCTCGTCGAGAGTTAGGGAAGGGGGGGAGTTAGGGAAGGGGGGGAGGGGATAGAACCCCGTCGGGCTCGTCGACCCGCGGCTCCAAGCGGCTCTGCGGCCGAGTTAGGGGAGGATGGGAGGAGGGGCAGACAGCCTGACAGCCGGGCGACGGGCGCGCGCTGCCGGCTCGGCGGGCGAGGTCGCGAGTGGGAGAGGCCCTGCCCGCAGGTGGACCCGCGGGCACCCGCAGCTCGTCGACAGGGTTAGGGAAGGGGGGGAGGGGATAGAGCCCCGTCGGGCTCGTCGACCCGCGGCTCCTGGCGGCTCTGCGGCCGAGTTAGGGAAGGGGGGGGAGGGGCAGACTCCCTGCCAGGCGGGCGACGCGCGCGCGCTGGCGGCTCGGCGCCAGAGGTCGCGAGTGCGAGAGGCCCGGCCGACAGGTGGACACGCGGGCTCCGCCAGCTCGGCGGCAGAGTGAGGGAAGGGGGGGGAGGGGCAGACACCCTGACAACCGGGCGACGGGCGCGTGCTGGCGGCTCGGCGGGCGAGGTCGCGAGTGGGAGAGACCCGGCCGACAGCTGGACCCGCGGGCACCGCCAGCTCGGCGGCAGAGTGAGGGAAGGGGGGAGGGGCAGACAGCCTGACAACCGGGCGACGGGCGCGCGCTGGCGCCTCGGCTGGCGAGGTCGCGAGTGGGAGAGGCCCTGCCCACAGGTGGACACGCGGGCACCCGGAGCTCGTCGAGAGTTAGGGAAGGGGGGAAGTCAGGGAAGGGGGGGAGGGGATAGAACCCCGTCGGGCTCGTCGACCCGCGGCTCCTGGCGGCTCTGCGGCCGAGTTAGGGGAGGAGTGGGGGAGGGGCAGACAGCCTGACAGCCGGGCGACGGGCGCGCGCTGGCGGCTCGGCGGGCGAGGTCGCGAGTGGGAGAGGCCCTGCCCGCAGGTGGATCCGCGGGCACCCGCAGCTCGTCGACAGGGTTAGGGAAGGGGGGGAGGGGATAGAGCCCCGTCGGGCTCGTCGACCCGCGGCTCCTGGCGGCTCTGCGGCCGAGTTAGGGAAGGGGGGGTAGGGGCAGACTCCCTGCCAGGCGGGCGACGCGCGCGCGCTGGCGGCTGGGCGCCATAGGTCGCGAGTGCGAGAGGCCCGGCCGACAGGTGGACACGCGGGCACCGCCAGCTCGGCGGCAGAGTGAGGGAAGGGGGGGAGGGGCAGACACCCTGACAACCGGGCGACGGGCGCGCGCTGGCGGCTCGGCGTGCGAGGTCGCGAGTGGGAGAGGCCCGGCCGACAGCTGGACCCGCGGGCACCGCCAGCTCGGCGGCAGAGTGAGGGAAGGAGGGAGGAGGGGCGGAGTCCCTGCCAGGCGGGCGACGCGCGCGCGCTGGCGGCTCGGCGGCAGAGGTCGCGAGTGCGAGAGGCCCGGCCGACAGGTGGACACGCGGGCACCGCCAGCTCGGCGGCAGAGTGAGGGAAGGAGGGAGGAGGGGCGGAGTCCCAGCCAGGCGGGCGACGCGCGCGCGCTGGCGGCTCGGCGCCAGAGGTCGCGAGTGCGAGAGGCCCGGCCGACAGGTGGACACGCGGGCACCGCCAGCTCGTCGACAGAGTGAGGGAAGGAGGGAGGAGGGGCAGAGTCCCTGCCAGGCTGGCGACGCGCGCGTGCCGGCGTCTCGGCGGCAGGGGTCGCGAGTGCGAGAGGCCCGGCCGACAGGTGGACCCGCGGGCACCGCCAGCTCGTCGACAGAGTGAGGGAAGGAGGGAGGAGGGGCAGAGTCCCTGCCAGGCTGGCGACGCGCGCGTGCCGGCGTCTCGGCGGCAGGGGTCGCGAGTGCGAGAGGCCCGGCCGACAGGTGGACCCGCGTGCACCGCCAGCTCGTCGACAGAGTGAGGGAAGGAGGGAGGAGGGGCAGAGTCCCTGCCAGGCGGGCGACGCGCGCGCGCTGGCGGCTCGGCGACAGAGGTCGCGAGTGCGAGAGGCCCGGCCGACAGGTGGACACGCGGGCACCGCCAGCTCGGCGGCAGAATGAGGGAAGGGGGGGGAGGCGCAGACAGCCTGACAGCCGGGCGACGGGCGAGCGCTGGCGGATCGGCGGGCGAGGTCGCGAGTGGGAGAGGCCCTGCCCGCAGGTGGACACGCGGGCACCCGCAGCTCGTCGAGAGTTAGGGAAGGGGGGGAGTTAGGGAAGGGGGGGAGGGGATAGAACCCCGTCGGGCTCGTCGACCCGCGGCTCCAAGCGGCTCTGCGGCCGAGTTAGGGGAGGATGGGAGGAGGGGCAGACAGCCTGACAGCCGGGCGACGGGCGCGCGCTGCCGGCTCGGCGGGCGAGGTCGCGAGTGGGAGAGGCCCTGCCCGCAGGTGGACCCGCGGGCACCCGCAGCTCGTCGACAGGGTTAGGGAAGGGGGGGAGGGGATAGAGCCCCGTCGGGCTCGTCGACCCGCGGCTCCTGGCGGCTCTGCGGCCGAGTTAGGGAAGGGGGGGGAGGGGCAGACTCCCTGCCAGGCGGGCGACGCGCGCGCGCTGGCGGCTCGGCGCCAGAGGTCGCGAGTGCGAGAGGCCCGGCCGACAGGTGGACACGCGGGCTCCGCCAGCTCGGCGGCAGAGTGAGGGAAGGGGGGGAGGGGCAGACACCCTGACAACCGGGCGACGGGCGCGTGCTGGCGGCTCGGCGGGCGAGGTCGCGAGTGGGAGAGGCCCGGCCGACAGCTGGACCCGCGGGCACCGCCAGCTCGGCGGCAGAGTGAGGGAAGGGGGGGAGGGGCAGACAGCCTGACAACCGGGCGACGGGCGCGCGCTGGCGCCTCGGCTGGCGAGGTCGCGAGTGGGAGAGGCCCTGCCCGCAGGTGGACAAGCGGGCACCCGCAGCTCGTCGAGAGTTAGGGAAGGGGGGAAGTCAGGGAAGGGGGGGAGGGGATAGAACCCCGTCGGGCTCGTCGACCCGCGGCTCCTGGCGGCTCTGCGGCCGAGTTAGGGGAGGACTGGGGGAGGGGCAGACAGCCTGACAGCCGGGCGACGGGCGCGCGCTGGCGGCTCGGCGGGCGAGGTCGCGAGTGGGAGAGGCCCTGCCCGCAGGTGGATCCGCGGGCACCCGCAGCTCGTCGACAGGGTTAGGGAAGGGGGGGAGGGGATAGAGCCCCGTCGGGCTCGTCGACCCGCGGCTCCTGGCGGCTCTGCGGCCGAGTTAGGGAAGGGGGGGTAGGGGCAGACTCCCTGCCAGGCGGGCGACGCGCGCGCTGGCGGCTGGGCGCCATAGGTCGCGAGTGCGAGAGGCCCGGCCGACAGGTGGACACGCGGGCACCGCCAGCTCGGCGGCAGAGTGAGGGAAGGGGGGGAGGGGCAGACACCCTGACAACCGGGCGACGGGCGCGCGCTGGCGGCTCGGCGTGCGAGGTCGCGAGTGGGAGAGGCCCGGCCGACAGCTGGACCCGCGGGCACCGCCAGCTCGGCGGCAGAGTGAGGGAAGGAGGGAGGAGGGGCGGAGTCCCTGCCAGGCGGGCGACGCGCGCGCGCTGGCGGCTCGGCGGCAGAGGTCGCGAGTGCGAGAGGCCCGGCCGACAGGTGGACACGCGGGCACCGCCAGCTCGGCGGCAGAGTGAGGGAAGGAGGGAGGAGGGGCGGAGTCCCAGCCAGGCGGGCGACGCGCGCGCGCTGGCGGCTCGGCGCCAGAGGTCGCGAGTGCGAGAGGCCCGGCCGACAGGTGGACACGCGGGCACCGCCAGCTCGTCGACAGAGTGAGGGAAGGAGGGAGGAGGGGCAGAGTCCCTGCCAGGCTGGCGACGCGCGCGTGCCGGCGTCTCGGCGGCAGGGGTCGCGAGTGCGAGAGGCCCGGCCGACAGGTGGACCCGCGGGCACCGCCAGCTCGTCGACAGTGTGAGGGAAGGAGGGAGGAGGGGCAGAGTCCCTGCCAGGCTGGCGACGCGCGCGTGCCGGCGTCTCGGCGGCAGGGGTCGCGAGTGCGAGAGGCCCGGCCGACAGGTGGACCCGCGGGCACCGCCAGCTCGTCGACAGAGTGAGGGAAGGAGGGAGGAGGGGCAGAGTCCCTGCCAGGCGGGCGACGCGCGCGCGCTGGCGGCTCGGCGACAGAGGTCGCGAGTGCGAGAGGCCCGGCCGACAGGTGGACCCGCGGGCACCGCCAGCTCGTCGACAGAGTGAGGGAAGGAGGGAGGAGGGGCAGAGTCCCTGCCAGGCGGGCGACGCGCGCGCGCTGGCGGCTCGGCGACAGAGGTCGCGAGTGCGAGAGGCCCGGCCGACAGGTGGACACGCGGGCACCGCCAGCTCGGCGGCAGAATGAGGGAAGGGGGGGGAGGCGCAGATAGCCTGACAGCCGGGCGACGGGCGAGCGCTGGCGGCTCGGCGGGCGAGGTCGCGAGTGGGAGAGGCCCTGCCCGCAGGTGGACACGCGGGCACCCGCAGCTCGTCGAGAGTTAGGGAAGGGGGGGAGTTAGGGAAGGGGGGGAGGGGATAGAACCCCGTCGGGCTCGTCGACCCGCGGCTCCTGGTGGCTCTGCGGCCGAGTTAGGGGAGGAGTGGGGGAGGGGCAGACAGCCTGACAGCCGGGCGACGGGCGCGCGCTGGCGGCTCGGCGGGCGAGGTCGCGAGTGGGAGAGGCCCTGCCCGCAGGTGGACACGCGGGCACCCGCAGCTCGTCGAGAGTTAGGGAAGGGGGGAAGTCAGGGAAGGGGGGGAGGGGATAGAACCCCGTCGGGCTCGTCGACCCGCGGCTCCTGGCGGCTCTGCGGCCGAGTTAGGGAAGGAGTGGGGGAGGGGCAGACAGCCTGACAGCCGGGCGACGGGCGCGCGCTGGCGGCTCGGCGGGCGAGGTCGCGAGTCGGAGAGGCCCTGCCCGCAGGTGGACCCGCGGGCACCCGCAGCTCGTCGACAGGGTTAGGGAACGGGGGGAGTTAGGGAAGGGGGGGAGGGGCTAGAACCCCGTCGGGCTCGTCGACCCGCGGCTCCAAGCGGCTCTGCGGCCGAGTTAGGGGAGGAGGGGGGGAGGGGCAGACAGCCTGACAGCCGGGCGACGGGCGCGCGCTGGCGGCTCGGCGGGCGAGGTCGCGAGTGGGAGAGGCCCTGCCCGCAGGTGGACCCGCGGGCACCCGCAGCTCGTCGACAGGGTTAGGGAAGGGGGGGAGGGGATAGAGCCCCGTCGGGCTCGTCGACCCGCGGCTCCTGGCGGCTCTGCGGCCGAGTTAGGGAAGGGGGGGGAGGGGCAGACTCCCTGCCAGGCGGGCGACGCGCGCGCGCTGGCGGCTGGGCGCCATAGGTCGCGAGTGCGAGAGGCCCGGCCGACAGGTGGACACGCGGGCACCGCCAGCTCGGCGGCAGAGTGAGGGAAGGGGGGGAGGGGCAGACACCCTGACAACCGGGCGACGGGCGCGCGCTGGCGGCTCGGCGGGCGAGGTCGCGAGTGGGAGAGGCCCGGCCGACAGCTGGACCCGCGGGCACCGCCAGCTCGGCGGCAGAGTGAGGGAAGGACGGAGGAGGGGCGGAGTCCCTGCCAGGCGGGCGACGCGCGCGCGCTGGCGGCTCGGCGGCAGAGGTCGCGAGTGCGAGAGGCCCGGCCGACAGGTGGACACGCGGGCACCGCCAGCTCGGCGGCAGAGTGAGGGAAGGGGGGGGAGGGGCAGACACCCTGACAACCGGGCGACGGGCGCGTGCTGGCGGCTCGGCGGGCGAGGTCGCGAGTGGGAGAGGACCGGCCGACAGCTGGACCCGCGGGCACCGCCAGCTCGGCGGCAGAGTGAGGGAAGGAGGGAGGAGGGGCGGAGTCCCTGCCAGGCGGGCGACGCGCGCGCGCTGGCGGCTCGGCGCCAGAGGTCGCGAGTGCGAGAGGCCCGGCCGACAGGTGGACACGCGGGCACCGCCAGCTCGTCGACAGAGTGAGGGAAGGAGGGAGGAGGGGCAGAGTCCCTGCCAGGCTGGCGACGCGCGCGTGCCGGCGTCTCGGCGGCAGGGGTCGCGAGTGCGAGAGGCCCGGCCGACAGGTGGACCCGCGGGCACCGCCAGCTCGTCGACAGAGTGAGGGAAGGAGGGAGGAGGGGCAGAGTCCCTGCCAGGCGGGCGACGCGCGCGCGCTGGCGGCTCGGCGACAGAGGTCGCGAGTGCGAGAGGCCCGGCCGACAGGTGGACACGCGGGCACCGCCAGCTCGGCGGCAGAATGAGGGAAGGGGGGGGAGGCGCAGATAGCCTGACAGCCGGGCGACGGGCGAGCGCTGGCGGCTCAGCGGGCGAGGTCGCGAGTGGGAGAGGCCCTGCCCGCAGGTGGACACGCGGGCACCCGCAGCTCGTCGAGAGTTAGGGAAGGGGGGGAGTTAGGGAAGGGGGGGAGGGGATAGAACCCCGTCGGGCTCGTCGACCCGCGGCTCCTGGCGGCTCTGCGGCCGAGTTAGGGGAGGAGTGGGGGAGGGGCAGACAGCCTGACAGCCGGGCGACGGGCGCGCGCTGGCGGCTCGGCGGGCGAGGTCGCGAGTGGGAGAGGCCCTGCCCGCAGGTGGACCCGCGGGCACCCGCAGCTCGTCGACAGGGTTAGGGAAGGGGGGGAGGGGATAGAGCCCCGTCGGGCTCGTCGACCCGCGGCTCCTGGCGGCTCTGCGGCCGAGTTAGGGAAGGGGGGGTAGGGGCAGACTCCCTGCCAGGCGGGCGACGCGCGCGCGCTGGCGGCTGGGCGCCATAGGTCGCGAGTGCGAGAGGCCCGGCCGACAGGTGGACACGCGGGCACCGCCAGCTCGGCGGCAGAGTGAGGGAAGGGGGGGAGGGGCAGACACCCTGACAACCGGGCGACGGGCGCGCGCTGGCGGCTCGGCGGGCGAGGTCGCGAGTGGGAGAGGCCCGGCCGACAGCTGGACCCGCGGGCACCGCCAGCTCGGCGGCAGAGTGAGGGAAGGAGGGAGGAGGGGCGGAGTCCCTGCCAGGCGGGCGACGCGCGCGCGCTGGCGGCTCGGCGGCAGAGGTCGCGAGTGCGAGAGGCCCGGCCGACAGGTGGACACGCGGGCACCGCCAGCTCGGCGGCAGAGTGAGGGAAGGAGGGAGGAGGGGCGGAGTCCCAGCCAGGCGGGCGACGCGCGCGCGCTGGCGGCTCGGCGCCAGAGGTCGCGAGTGCGAGAGGCCCGGCCGACAGGTGGACACGCGGGCACCGCCAGCTCGTCGACAGAGTGAGGGAAGGAGGGAGGAGGGGCAGAGTCCCTGCCAGGCAGGCGACGCGCGCGTGCCGGCGTCTCGGCGGCAGGGGTCGCGAGTGCGAGAGGCCCGGCCGACAGGTGGACCCGCGGGCACCGCCAGCTCGTTGACAGAGTGAGGGAAGGAGGGAGGAGGGGCAGAGTCCCTGCCAGGCTGGCGACGCGCGCGTGCCGGCGTCTCGGCGGCAGGGGTCGCGAGTGCGAGAGGCCCGGCCGACAGGTAGACCCGCGGGCACCGCCAGCTCGTCGACAGAGTGAGGGAAGGAGGGAGGAGGGGCAGAGTCCCTGCCAGGCGGGCGACGCGCGCGAGCTGGCGGCTCGGCGACAGAGGTCGCGAGTGCGAGAGGCCCGGCCGACAGGTGGACACGCGGGCACCGCCAGCTCGGCGGCAGAATGAGGGAAGGGGGGGGAGGCGCAGACAGCCTGACAGCCGGGCGACGGGCGAGCGCTGGCGGATCGGCGGGCGAGGTCGCGAGTGGGAGAGGCCCTGCCCGCAGGTGGACACGCGGGCACCCGCAGCTCGTCGAGAGTTAGGGAAGGGGGGGAGTTAGGGAAGGGGGGGAGGGGATAGAACCCCGTCGGGCTCGTCGACCCGCGGCTCCAAGCGGCTCTGCGGCCGAGTTAGGGGAGGATGGGAGGAGGGGCAGACAGCCTGACAGCCGGGCGACGGGCGCGCGCTGCCGGCTCGGCGGGCGAGGTCGCGAGTGGGAGAGGCCCTGCCCGCAGGTGGACCCGCGGGCACCCGCAGCTCGTCGACAGGGTTAGGGAAGGGGGGGAGGGGATAGAGCCCCGTCGGGCTCGTCGACCCGCGGCTCCTGGCGGCTCTGCGGCCGAGTTAGGGAAGGGGGGGGAGGGGCAGACTCCCTGCCAGGCGGGCGACGCGCGCGCGCTGGCGGCTCGGCGGCAGAGGTCGCGAGTGCGAGAGGCCCGGCCGACAGGTGGACACGCGGGCTCCGCCAGCTCGGCGGCAGAGTGAGGGAAGGGGGGGGAGGGGCAGACACCCTGACAACCGGGCGACGGGCGCGTGCTGGCGGCTCGGCGGGCGAGGTCGCGAGTGGGAGAGGCCCGGCCGACAGCTGGACACGCGGGCACCGCCAGCTCGGCGGCAGAGTGAGGGAAGGGGGGGAGGGGCAGACAGCCTGATAACCGGGCGACGGGCGCGCGCTGGCGCCTCGGCTGGCGAGGTCGCGAGTGGGAGAGGCCCTGCCCGCAGGTGGACACGCGGGCACCCGCAGCTCGTCGAGAGTTAGGGAAGGGGGGAAGTCAGGGAAGGGGGGGAGGGGATAGAACCCCGTCGGGCTCGTCGACCCGCGGCTCCTGGCGGCTCTGCGGCCGAGTTAGGGGAGGAGTGGGGGAGGGGCAGACAGCCTGACAGCCGGGCGACGGGCGCGCGCTGGCGGCTCGGCGGGCGAGGTCGCGAGTGGGAGAGGCCCTGCCCGCAGGTGGACCCGCGGGCACCCGCAGCTCGTCGACAGGGTTAGGGAAGGGGGGGAGGGGATAGAGCCCCGTCGGGCTCGTCGACCCGCGGCTCCTGGCGGCTCTGCGGCCGAGTTAGGGAAGGGGGGGTAGGGGCAGACTCCCTGCCAGGCGGGCGACGCGCGCGCGCTGGCGGCTGGGCGCCATAGGTCGCGAGTGCGAGAGGCCCGGCCGACAGGTGGACACGCGGGCACCGCCAGCTCGGCGGCAGAGTGAGGGAAGGGGGGGAGGGGCAGACACCCTGACAACCGGGCGACGGGCGCGCGCTGGCGGCTCGGCGTGCGAGGTCGCGAGTGGGAGAGGCCCGGCCGACAGCTGGACCCGCGGGCACCGCCAGCTCGGCGGCAGAGTGAGGGAAGGAGGGAGGAGGGGCGGAGTCCCTGCCAGGCGGGCGACGCGCGCGCGCTGGCGGCTCGGCGGCAGAGGTCGCGAGTGCGAGAGGCCCGGCCGACAGGTGGACACGCGGGCACCGCCAGCTCGGCGGCAGAGTGAGGGAAGGAGGGAGGAGGGGCGGAGTCCCAGCCAGGAGGGCGACGCGCGCGCGCTGGCGGCTCGGCGCCAGAGGTCGCGAGTGCGAGAGGCCCGGCCGACAGGTGGACACGCGGGCACCGCCAGCTCGTCGACAGAGTGAGGGAAGGAGGGAGGAGGGGCAGAGTCCCTGCCAGGCTGGCGACGCGCGCGTGCCGGCGTCTCGGCGGCAGGGGTCGCGAGTGCGAGAGGCCCGGCCGACAGGTGGACCCGCGGGCACCGCCAGCTCGTCGACAGAGTGAGGGAAGGAGGGAGGAGGGGCAGAGTCCCTGCCAGGCTGGCGACGCGCGCGTGCCGGCGTCTCGGCGGCAGGGGTCGCGAGTGCGAGAGGCCCGGCCGACAGGTGGACCCGCGGGCACCGCCAGCTCGTCGACAGAGTGAGGGAAGGAGGGAGGAGGGGCAGAGTCCCTGCCAGGCGGGCGACGCGCGCGCGCTGGCGGCTCGGCGACAGAGGTCGCGAGTGCGAGAGGCCCGGCCGACAGGTGGACACGCGGGCACCGCCAGCTCGGCGGCAGAATGAGGGAAGGGGGGGGAGGCGCAGACAGCCTGACAGCCGGGCGACGGGCGAGCGCTGGCGGATCGGCGGGCGAGGTCGCGAGTGGGAGAGGCCCTGCCCGCAGGTGGACACGCGGGCACCCGCAGCTCGTCGAGAGTTAGGGAAGGGGGGGAGTTAGGGAAGGGGGGGAGGGGATAGAACCCCGTCGGGCTCGTCGACCCGCGGCTCCAAGCGGCTCTGCGGCCGAGTTAGGGGAGGATGGGAGGAGGGGCAGACAGCCTGACAGCCGGGCGACGGGCGCGCGCTGCCGGCTCGGCGGGCGAGGTCGCGAGTGGGAGAGGCCCTGCCCGCAGGTGGACCCGCGGGCACCCGCAGCTCGTCGACAGGGTTAGGGAAGGGGGGGAGGGGATAGAGCCCCGTCGGGCTCGTCGACCCGCGGCTCCTGGCGGCTCTGCGGCCGAGTTAGGGAAGGGGGGGGAGGGGCAGACTCCCTGCCAGGCGGGCGACGCGCGCGCGCTGGCGGCTCGGCGCCAGAGGTCGCGAGTGCGAGAGGCCCGGCCGACAGGTGGACACGCGGGCTCCGCCAGCTCGGCGGCAGTGTGAGGGAAGGGGGGGGAGGGGCAGACACCCTGACAACCGGGCGACGGGCGCGTGCTGGCGGCTCGGCGGGCGAGGTCGCGAGTGGGAGAGACCCGGCCGACAGCTGGACCCGCGGGCACCGCCAGCTCGGCGGCAGAGTGAGGGAAGGGGGGAGGGGCAGACAGCCTGACAACCGGGCGACGGGCGCGCGCTGGCGCCTCGGCTGGCGAGGTCGCGAGTGGGAGAGGCCCTGCCCACAGGTGGACACGCGGGCACCCGCAGCTCGTCGAGAGTTAGGGAAGGGGGGAAGTCAGGGAAGGGGGGGAGGGGATAGAACCCCGTCGGGCTCGTCGACCCGCGGCTCCTGGCGGCTCTGCGGCCGAGTTAGGGGAGGAGTGGGGGAGGGGCAGACAGCCTGACAGCCGGGCGACGGGCGCGCGCTGGCGGCTCGGCGGGCGAGGTCGCGAGTGGGAGAGGCCCTGCCCGCAGGTGGATCCGCGGGCACCCGCAGCTCGTCGACAGGGTTAGGGAAGGGGGGGAGGGGATAGAGCCCCGTCGGGCTCGTCGACCCGCGGCTCCTGGCGGCTCTGCGGCCGAGTTAGGGAAGGGGGGGTAGGGGCAGACTCCCTGCCAGGCGGGCGACGCGCGCGCGCTGGCGGCTGGGCGCCATAGGTCGCGAGTGCGAGAGGCCCGGCCGACAGGTGGACACGCGGGCACCGCCAGCTCGGCGGCAGAGTGAGGGAAGGGGGGGAGGGGCAGACACCCTGACAACCGGGCGACGGGCGCGCGCTGGCGGCTCGGCGTGCGAGGTCGCGAGTGGGAGAGGCCCGGCCGACAGCTGGACCCGCGGGCACCGCCAGCTCGGCGGCAGAGTGAGGGAAGGAGGGAGGAGGGGCGGAGTCCCTGCCAGGCGGGCGACGCGCGCGCGCTGGCGGCTCGGCGGCAGAGGTCGCGAGTGCGAGAGGCCCGGCCGACAGGTGGACACGCGGGCACCGCCAGCTCGGCGGCAGAGTGAGGGAAGGAGGGAGGAGGGGCGGAGTCCCAGCCAGGCGGGCGACGCGCGCGCACTGGCGGCTCGGCGCCAGAGGTCGCGAGTGCGAGAGGCCCGGCCGACAGGTGGACACGCGGGCACCGCCAGCTCGTCGACAGAGTGAGGGAAGGAGGGAGGAGGGGCAGAGTCCCTGCCAGGCTGGCGACGCGCGCGTGCCGGCGTCTCGGCGGCAGGGGTCGCGAGTGCGAGAGGCCCGGCCGACAGGTGGACCCGCGGGCACCGCCAGCTCGTCGACAGAGTGAGGGAAGGAGGGAGGAGGGGCAGAGTCCCTGCCAGGCTGGCGACGCGCGCGTGCCGGCGTCTCGGCGGCAGGGGTCGCGAGTGCGAGAGGCCCGGCCGACAGGTGGACCCGCGGGCACCGCCAGCTCGTCGACAGAGTGAGGGAAGGAGGGAGGAGGGGCAGAGTCCCTGCCAGGCGGGCGACGCGCGCGCGCTGGCGGCTCGGCGACAGAGGTCGCGAGTGCGAGAGGCCCGGCCGACAGGTGGACACGCGGGCACCGCCAGCTCGGCGGCAGAATGAGGGAAGGGGGGGGAGGCGCAGACAGCCTGACAGCCGGGCGACCGGCGAGCGCTGGCGGATCGGCGGGCGAGGTCGCGAGTGGGAGAGGCCCTGCCCGCAGGTGGACACGCGGGCACCCGCAGCTCGTCGAGAGTTAGGGAAGGGGGGGAGTTAGGGAAGGGGGGGAGGGGATAGAACCCCGTCGGGCTCGTCGACCCGCGGCTCCAAGCGGCTCTGCGGCCGAGTTAGGGGAGGATGGGAGGAGGGGCAGACAGCCTGACAGCCGGGCGACGGGCGCGCGCTGCCGGCTCGGCGGGCGAGGTCGCGAGTGGGAGAGGCCCTGCCCGCAGGTGGACCCGCGGGCACCCGCAGCTCGTCGACAGGGTTAGGGAAGGGGGGGAGGGGATAGAGCCCCGTCGGGCTCGTCGACCCGCGGCTCCTGGCGGCTCTGCGGCCGAGTTAGGGAAGGGGGGGGAGGGGCAGACTCCCTGCCAGGCGGGCGACGCGCGCGCGCTGGCGGCTCGGCGCCAGAGGTCGCGAGTGCGAGAGGCCCGGCCGACAGGTGGACACGCGGGCTCCGCCAGCTCGGCGGCAGTGTGAGGGAAGGGGGGGGAGGGGCAGACACCCTGACAACCGGGCGACGGGCGCGTGCTGGCGGCTCGGCGGGCGAGGTCGCGAGTGGGAGAGACCCGGCCGACAGCTGGACCCGCGGGCACCGCCAGCTCGGCGGCAGAGTGAGGGAAGGGGGGAGGGGCAGACAGCCTGACAACCGGGCGACGGGCGCGCGCTGGCGCCTCGGCTGGCGAGGTCGCGAGTGGGAGAGGCCCTGCCCACAGGTGGACACGCGGGCACCCGCAGCTCGTCGAGAGTTAGGGAAGGGGGGAAGTCAGGGAAGGGGGGGAGGGGATAGAACCCCGTCGGGCTCGTCGACCCGCGGCTCCTGGCGGCTCTGCGGCCGAGTTAGGGGAGGAGTGGGGGAGGGGCAGACAGCCTGACAGCCGGGCGACGGGCGCGCGCTGGCGGCTCGGCGGGCGAGGTCGCGAGTGGGAGAGGCCCTGCCCGCAGGTGGATCCGCGGGCACCCGCAGCTCGTCGACAGGGTTAGGGAAGGGGGGGAGGGGATAGAGCCCCGTCGGGCTCGTCGACCCGCGGCTCCTGGCGGCTCTGCGGCCGAGTTAGGGAAGGGGGGGTAGGGGCAGACTCCCTGCCAGGCGGGCGACGCGCGCGCGCTGGCGGCTGGGCGCCATAGGTCGCGAGTGCGAGAGGCCCGGCCGACAGGTGGACACGCGGGCACCGCCAGCTCGGCGGCAGAGTGAGGGAAGGGGGGGAGGGGCAGACACCCTGACAACCGGGCGACGGGCGCGCGCTGGCGGCTCGGCGTGCGAGGTCGCGAGTGGGAGAGGCCCGGCCGACAGCTGGACCCGCGGGCACCGCCAGCTCGGCGGCAGAGTGAGGGAAGGAGGGAGGAGGGGCGGAGTCCCTGCCAGGCGGGCGACGCGCGCGCGCTGGCGGCTCGGCGGCAGAGGTCGCGAGTGCGAGAGGCCCGGCCGACAGGTGGACACGCGGGCACCGCCAGCTCGGCGGCAGAGTGAGGGAAGGAGGGAGGAGGGGCGGAGTCCCAGCCAGGCGGGCGACGCGCGCGCACTGGCGGCTCGGCGCCAGAGGTCGCGAGTGCGAGAGGCCCGGCCGACAGGTGGACACGCGGGCACCGCCAGCTCGTCGACAGAGTGAGGGAAGGAGGGAGGAGGGGCAGAGTCCCTGCCAGGCTGGCGACGCGCGCGTGCCGGCGTCTCGGCGGCAGGGGTCGCGAGTGCGAGAGGCCCGGCCGACAGGTGGACCCGCGGGCACCGCCAGCTCGTCGACAGAGTGAGGGAAGGAGGGAGGAGGGGCAGAGTCCCTGCCAGGCTGGCGACGCGCGCGTGCCGGCGTCTCGGCGGCAGGGGTCGCGAGTGCGAGAGGCCCGGCCGACAGGTGGACCCGCGGGCACCGCCAGCTCGTCGACAGAGTGAGGGAAGGAGGGAGGAGGGGCAGAGTCCCTGCCAGGCGGGCGACGCGCGCGCGCTGGCGGCTCGGCGACAGAGGTCGCGAGTGCGAGAGGCCCGGCCGACAGGTGGACACGCGGGCACCGCCAGCTCGGCGGCAGAATGAGGGAAGGGGGGGGAGGCGCAGACAGCCTGACAGCCGGGCGACGGGCGAGCGCTGGCGGATCGGCGGGCGAGGTCGCGAGTGGGAGAGGCCCTGCCCGCAGGTGGACACGCGGGCACCCGCAGCTCGTCGAGAGTTAGGGAAGGGGGGGAGTTAGGGAAGGGGGGGAGGGGATAGAACCCCGTCGGGCTCGTCGACCCGCGGCTCCAAGCGGCTCTGCGGCCGAGTTAGGGGAGGATGGGAGGAGGGGCAGACAGCCTGACAGCCGGGCGACGGGCGCGCGCTGCCGGCTCGGCGGGCGAGGTCGCGAGTGGGAGAGGCCCTGCCCGCAGGTGGACCCGCGGGCACCCGCAGCTCGTCGACAGGGTTAGGGAAGGGGGGGAGGGGATAGAGCCCCGTCGGGCTCGTCGACCCGCGGCTCCTGGCGGCTCTGCGGCCGAGTTAGGGAAGGGGGGGGAGGGGCAGACTCCCTGCCAGGCGGGCGACGCGCGCGCGCTGGCGGCTCGGCGCCAGAGGTCGCGAGTGCGAGAGGCCCGGCCGACAGGTGGACACGCGGGCTCCGCCAGCTCGGCGGCAGAGTGAGGGAAGGGGGGGGAGGGGCAGACACCCTGACAACCGGGCGACGGGCGCGTGCTGGCGGCTCGGCGGGCGAGGTCGCGAGTGGGAGAGGCCCGGCCGACAGCTGGACCCGCGGGCACCGCCAGCTCGGCGGCAGAGTGAGGGAAGGGGGGGAGGGGCAGACAGCCTGACAACCGGGCGACGGGCGCGCGCTGGCGCCTCGGCTGGCGAGGTCGCGAGTGGGAGAGGCCCTGCCCGCAGGTGGACACGCGGGCACCCGCAGCTCGTCGAGAGTTAGGGAAGGGGGGAAGTCAGGGAAGGGGGGGAGGGGATAGAACCCCGTCGGGCTCGTCGACCCGCGGCTCCTGGCGGCTCTGCGGCCGAGTTAGGGGAGGACTGGGGGAGGGGCAGACAGCCTGACAGCCGGGCGACGGGCGCGCGCTGGCGGCTCGGCGGGCGAGGTCGCGAGTGGGAGAGGCCCTGCCCGCAGGTGGATCCGCGGGCACCCGCAGCTCGTCGACAGGGTTAGGGAAGGGGGGGAGGGGATAGAGCCCCGTCGGGCTCGTCGACCCGCGGCTCCTGGCGGCTCTGCGGCCGAGTTAGGGAAGGGGGGGTAGGGGCAGACTCCCTGCCAGGCGGGCGACGCGCGCGCGCTGGCGGCTGGGCGCCATAGGTCGCGAGTGCGAGAGGCCCGGCCGACAGGTGGACACGCGGGCACCGCCAGCTCGGCGGCAGAGTGAGGGAAGGGGGGGAGGGGCAGACACCCTGACAACCGGGCGACGGGCGCGCGCTGGCGGCTCGGCGTGCGAGGTCGCGAGTGGGAGAGGCCCGGCCGACAGCTGGACCCGCGGGCACCGCCAGCTCGGCGGCAGAGTGAGGGAAGGAGGGAGGAGGGGCGGAGTCCCTGCCAGGCGGGCGACGCGCGCGCGCTGGCGGCTCGGCGGCAGAGGTCGCGAGTGCGAGAGGCCCGGCCGACAGGTGGACACGCGGGCACCGCCAGCTCGGCGGCAGAGTGAGGGAAGGAGGGAGGAGGGGCGGAGTCCCAGCCAGGCGGGCGACGCGCGCGCGCTGGCGGCTCGGCGCCAGAGGTCGCGAGTGCGAGAGGCCCGGCCGACAGGTGGACACGCGGGCACCGCCAGCTCGTCGACAGAGTGAGGGAAGGAGGGAGGAGGGGCAGAGTCCCTGCCAGGCTGGCGACGCGCGCGTGCCGGCGTCTCGGCGGCAGGGGTCGCGAGTGCGAGAGGCCCGGCCGACAGGTGGACCCGCGGGCACCGCCAGCTCGTCGACAGAGTGAGGGAAGGAGGGAGGAGGGGCAGAGTCCCTGCCAGGCTGGCGACGCGCGCGTGCCGGCGTCTCGGCGGCAGGGGTCGCGAGTGCGAGAGGCCCGGCCGACAGGTGGACCCGCGGGCACCGCCAGCTCGTCGACAGAGTGAGGGAAGGAGGGAGGAGGGGCAGAGTCCCTGCCAGGCGGGCGACGCGCGCGCGCTGGCGGCTCGGCGACAGAGGTCGCGAGTGCGAGAGGCCCGGCCGACAGGTGGACCCGCGGGCACCGCCAGCTCGTCGACAGAGTGAGGGAAGGAGGGAGGAGGGGCAGAGTCCCTGCCAGGCGGGCGACGCGCGCGCGCTGGCGGCTCGGCGACAGAGGTCGCGAGTGCGAGAGGCCCGGCCGACAGGTGGACACGCGGGCACCGCCAGCTCGGCGGCAGAATGAGGGAAGGGGGGGGAGGCGCAGATAGCCTGACAGCCGGGCGACGGGCGAGCGCTGGCGGCTCGGCGGGCGAGGTCGCGAGTGGGAGAGGCCCTGCCCGCAGGTGGACACGCGGGCACCCGCAGCTCGTCGAGAGTTAGGGAAGGGGGGGAGTTAGGGAAGGGGGGGAGGGGATAGAACCCCGTCGGGCTCGTCGACCCGCGGCTCCTGGTGGCTCTGCGGCCGAGTTAGGGGAGGAGTGGGGGAGGGGCAGACAGCCTGACAGCCGGGCGACGGGCGCGCGCTGGCGGCTCGGCGGGCGAGGTCGCGAGTGGGAGAGGCCCTGCCCGCAGGTGGACACGCGGGCACCCGCAGCTCGTCGAGAGTTAGGGAAGGGGGGAAGTCAGGGAAGGGGGGGAGGGGATAGAACCCCGTCGGGCTCGTCGACCCGCGGCTCCTGGCGGCTCTGCGGCCGAGTTAGGGAAGGAGTGGGGGAGGGGCAGACAGCCTGACAGCCGGGCGACGGGCGCGCGCTGGCGGCTCGGCGGGCGAGGTCGCGAGTCGGAGAGGCCCTGCCCGCAGGTGGACCCGCGGGCACCCGCAGCTCGTCGACAGGGTTAGGGAACGGGGGGAGTTAGGGAAGGGGGGGAGGGGCTAGAACCCCGTCGGGCTCGTCGACCCGCGGCTCCAAGCGGCTCTGCGGCCGAGTTAGGGGAGGAGGGGGGGAGGGGCAGACAGCCTGACAGCCGGGCGACGGGCGCGCGCTGGCGGCTCGGCGGGCGAGGTCGCGAGTGGGAGAGGCCCTGCCCGCAGGTGGACCCGCGGGCACCCGCAGCTCGTCGACAGGGTTAGGGAAGGGGGGGAGGGGATAGAGCCCCGTCGGGCTCGTCGACCCGCGGCTCCTGGCGGCTCTGCGGCCGAGTTAGGGAAGGGGGGGGAGGGGCAGACTCCCTGCCAGGCGGGCGACGCGCGCGCGCTGGCGGCTGGGCGCCATAGGTCGCGAGTGCGAGAGGCCCGGCCGACAGGTGGACACGCGGGCACCGCCAGCTCGGCGGCAGAGTGAGGGAAGGGGGGGAGGGGCAGACACCCTGACAACCGGGCGACGGGCGCGCGCTGGCGGCTCGGCGGGCGAGGTCGCGAGTGGGAGAGGCCCGGCCGACAGCTGGACCCGCGGGCACCGCCAGCTCGGCGGCAGAGTGAGGGAAGGAGGGAGGAGGGGCGGAGTCCCTGCCAGGCGGGCGACGCGCGCGCGCTGGCGGCTCGGCGGCAGAGGTCGCGAGTGCGAGAGGCCCGGCCGACAGGTGGACACGCGGGCACCGCCAGCTCGGCGGCAGAGTGAGGGAAGGAGGGAGGAGGGGCGGAGTCCCAGCCAGGCGGGCGACGCGCGCGCGCTGGCGGCTCGGCGCCAGAGGTCGCGAGTGCGAGAGGCCCGGCCGACAGGTGGACACGCGGGCACCGCCAGCTCGTCGACAGAGTGAGGGAAGGAGGGAGGAGGGGCAGAGTCCCTGCCAGGCAGGCGACGCGCGCGTGCCGGCGTCTCGGCGGCAGGGGTCGCGAGTGCGAGAGGCCCGGCCGACAGGTGGACCCGCGGGCACCGCCAGCTCGTTGACAGAGTGAGGGAAGGAGGGAGGAGGGGCAGAGTCCCTGCCAGGCTGGCGACGCGCGCGTGCCGGCGTCTCGGCGGCAGGGGTCGCGAGTGCGAGAGGCCCGGCCGACAGGTAGACCCGCGGGCACCGCCAGCTCGTCGACAGAGTGAGGGAAGGAGGGAGGAGGGGCAGAGTCCCTGCCAGGCGGGCGACGCGCGCGAGCTGGCGGCTCGGCGACAGAGGTCGCGAGTGCGAGAGGCCCGGCCGACAGGTGGACACGCGGGCACCGCCAGCTCGGCGGCAGAATGAGGGAAGGGGGGGGAGGCGCAGACAGCCTGACAGCCGGGCGACGGGCGAGCGCTGGCGGATCGGCGGGCGAGGTCGCGAGTGGGAGAGGCCCTGCCCGCAGGTGGACACGCGGGCACCCGCAGCTCGTCGAGAGTTAGGGAAGGGGGGGAGTTAGGGAAGGGGGGGAGGGGATAGAACCCCGTCGGGCTCGTCGACCCGCGGCTCCAAGCGGCTCTGCGGCCGAGTTAGGGGAGGATGGGAGGAGGGGCAGACAGCCTGACAGCCGGGCGACGGGCGCGCGCTGCCGGCTCGGCGGGCGAGGTCGCGAGTGGGAGAGGCCCTGCCCGCAGGTGGACCCGCGGGCACCCGCAGCTCGTCGACAGGGTTAGGGAAGGGGGGGAGGGGATAGAGCCCCGTCGGGCTCGTCGACCCGCGGCTCCTGGCGGCTCTGCGGCCGAGTTAGGGAAGGGGGGGGAGGGGCAGACTCCCTGCCAGGCGGGCGACGCGCGCGCGCTGGCGGCTCGGCGGCAGAGGTCGCGAGTGCGAGAGGCCCGGCCGACAGGTGGACACGCGGGCTCCGCCAGCTCGGCGGCAGAGTGAGGGAAGGGGGGGGAGGGGCAGACACCCTGACAACCGGGCGACGGGCGCGTGCTGGCGGCTCGGCGGGCGAGGTCGCGAGTGGGAGAGGCCCGGCCGACAGCTGGACACGCGTGCACCGCCAGCTCGGCGGCAGAGTGAGGGAAGGGGGGGAGGGGCAGACAGCCTGATAACCGGGCGACGGGCGCGCGCTGGCGCCTCGGCTGGCGAGGTCGCGAGTGGGAGAGGCCCTGCCCGCAGGTGGACACGCGGGCACCCGCAGCTCGTCGAGAGTTAGGGAAGGGGGGAAGTCAGGGAAGGGGGGGAGGGGATAGAACCCCGTCGGGCTCGTCGACCCGCGGCTCCTGGCGGCTCTGCGGCCGAGTTAGGGGAGGAGTGGGGGAGGGGCAGACAGCCTGACAGCCGGGCGACGGGCGCGCGCTGGCGGCTCGGCGGGCGAGGTCGCGAGTGGGAGAGGCCCTGCCCGCAGGTGGACCCGCGGGCACCCGCAGCTCGTCGACAGGGTTAGGGAAGGGGGGGAGGGGATAGAGCCCCGTCGGGCTCGTCGACCCGCGGCTCCTGGCGGCTCTGCGGCCGAGTTAGGGAAGGGGGGGTAGGGGCAGACTCCCTGCCAGGCGGGCGACGCGCGCGCGCTGGCGGCTGGGCGCCATAGGTCGCGAGTGCGAGAGGCCCGGCCGACAGGTGGACACGCGGGCACCGCCAGCTCGGCGGCAGAGTGAGGGAAGGGGGGGAGGGGCAGACACCCTGACAACCGGGCGACGGGCGCGCGCTGGCGGCTCGGCGTGCGAGGTCGCGAGTGGGAGAGGCCCGGCCGACAGCTGGACCCGCGGGCACCGCCAGCTCGGCGGCAGAGTGAGGGAAGGAGGGAGGAGGGGCGGAGTCCCTGCCAGGCGGGCGACGCGCGCGCGCTGGCGGCTCGGCGGCAGAGGTCGCGAGTGCGAGAGGCCCGGCCGACAGGTGGACACGCGGGCACCGCCAGCTCGGCGGCAGAGTGAGGGAAGGAGGGAGGAGGGGCGGAGTCCCAGCCAGGCGGGCGACGCGCGCGCGCTGGCGGCTCGGCGCCAGAGGTCGCGAGTGCGAGAGGCCCGGCCGACAGGTGGACACGCGGGCACCGCCAGCTCGTCGACAGAGTGAGGGAAGGAGGGAGGAGGGGCAGAGTCCCTGCCAGGCTGGCGACGCGCGCGTGCCGGCGTCTCGGCGGCAGGGGTCGCGAGTGCGAGAGGCCCGGCCGACAGGTGGACCCGCGGGCACCGCCAGCTCGTCGACAGAGTGAGGGAAGGAGGGAGGAGGGGCAGAGTCCCTGCCAGGCTGGCGACGCGCGCGTGCCGGCGTCTCGGCGGCAGGGGTCGCGAGTGCGAGAGGCCCGGCCGACAGGTGGACCCGCGGGCACCGCCAGCTCGTCGACAGAGTGAGGGAAGGAGGGAGGAGGGGCAGAGTCCCTGCCAGGCGGGCGACGCGCGCGCGCTGGCGGCTCGGCGACAGAGGTCGCGAGTGCGAGAGGCCCGGCCGACAGGTGGACACGCGGGCACCGCCAGCTCGGCGGCAGAATGAGGGAAGGGGGGGGAGGCGCAGACAGCCTGACAGCCGGGCGACGGGCGAGCGCTGGCGGATCGGCGGGCGAGGTCGCGAGTGGGAGAGGCCCTGCCCGCAGGTGGACACGCGGGCACCCGCAGCTCGTCGAGAGTTAGGGAAGGGGGGGAGTTAGGGAAGGGGGGGAGGGGATAGAACCCCGTCGGGCTCGTCGACCCGCGGCTCCAAGCGGCTCTGCGGCCGAGTTAGGGGAGGATGGGAGGAGGGGCAGACAGCCTGACAGCCGGGCGACGGGCGCGCGCTGCCGGCTCGGCGGGCGAGGTCGCGAGTGGGAGAGGCCCTGCCCGCAGGTGGACCCGCGGGCACCCGCAGCTCGTCGACAGGGTTAGGGAAGGGGGGGAGGGGATAGAGCCCCGTCGGGCTCGTCGACCCGCGGCTCCTGGCGGCTCTGCGGCCGAGTTAGGGAAGGGGGGGGAGGGGCAGACTCCCTGCCAGGCGGGCGACGCGCGCGCGCTGGCGGCTCGGCGCCAGAGGTCGCGAGTGCGAGAGGCCCGGCCGACAGGTGGACACGCGGGCTCCGCCAGCTCGGCGGCAGAGTGAGGGAAGGGGGGGGAGGGGCAGACACCCTGACAACCGGGCGACGGGCGCGTGCTGGCGGCTCGGCGGGCGAGGTCGCGAGTGGGAGAGACCCGGCCGACAGCTGGACCCGCGGGCACCGCCAGCTCGGCGGCAGAGTGAGGGAAGGGGGGAGGGGCAGACAGCCTGACAACCGGGCGACGGGCGCGCGCTGGCGCCTCGGCTGGCGAGGTCGCGAGTGGGAGAGGCCCTGCCCACAGGTGGACACGCGGGCACCCGCAGCTCGTCGAGAGTTAGGGAAGGGGGGAAGTCAGGGAAGGGGGGGAGGGGATAGAACCCCGTCGGGCTCGTCGACCCGCGGCTCCTGGCGGCTCTGCGGCCGAGTTAGGGGAGGAGTGGGGGAGGGGCAGACAGCCTGACAGCCGGGCGACGGGCGCGCGCTGGCGGCTCGGCGGGCGAGGTCGCGAGTGGGAGAGGCCCTGCCCGCAGGTGGATCCGCGGGCACCCGCAGCTCGTCGACAGGGTTAGGGAAGGGGGGGAGGGGATAGAGCCCCGTCGGGCTCGTCGACCCGCGGCTCCTGGCGGCTCTGCGGCCGAGTTAGGGAAGGGGGGGTAGGGGCAGACTCCCTGCCAGGCGGGCGACGCGCGCGCGCTGGCGGCTGGGCGCCATAGGTCGCGAGTGCGAGAGGCCCGGCCGACAGGTGGACACGCGGGCACCGCCAGCTCGGCGGCAGAGTGAGGGAAGGGGGGGAGGGGCAGACACCCTGACAACCGGGCGACGGGCGCGCGCTGGCGGCTCGGCGTGCGAGGTCGCGAGTGGGAGAGGCCCGGCCGACAGCTGGACCCGCGGGCACCGCCAGCTCGGCGGCAGAGTGAGGGAAGGAGGGAGGAGGGGCGGAGTCCCTGCCAGGCGGGCGACGCGCGCGCGCTGGCGGCTCGGCGGCAGAGGTCGCGAGTGCGAGAGGCCCGGCCGACAGGTGGACACGCGGGCACCGCCAGCTCGGCGGCAGAGTGAGGGAAGGAGGGAGGAGGGGCGGAGTCCCAGCCAGGCGGGCGACGCGCGCGCACTGGCGGCTCGGCGCCAGAGGTCGCGAGTGCGAGAGGCCCGGCCGACAGGTGGACACGCGGGCACCGCCAGCTCGTCGACAGAGTGAGGGAAGGATGGAGGAGGGGCAGAGTCCCTGCCAGGCTGGCGACGCGCGCGTGCCGGCGTCTCGGCGGCAGGGGTCGCGAGTGCGAGAGGCCCGGCCGACAGGTGGACCCGCGGGCACCGCCAGCTCGTCGACAGAGTGAGGGAAGGAGGGAGGAGGGGCAGAGTCCCTGCCAGGCTGGCGACGCGCGCGTGCCGGCGTCTCGGCGGCAGGGGTCGCGAGTGCGAGAGGCCCGGCCGACAGGTGGACCCGCGGGCACCGCCAGCTCGTCGACAGAGTGAGGGAAGGAGGGAGGAGGGGCAGAGTCCCTGCCAGGCGGGCGACGCGCGCGCGCTGGCGGCTCGGCGACAGAGGTCGCGAGTGCGAGAGGCCCGGCCGACAGGTGGACACGCGGGCACCGCCAGCTCGGCGGCAGAATGAGGGAAGGGGGGGGAGGCGCAGACAGCCTGACAGCCGGGCGACGGGCGAGCGCTGGCGGATCGGCGGGCGAGGTCGCGAGTGGGAGAGGCCCTGCCCGCAGGTGGACACGCGGGCACCCGCAGCTCGTCGAGAGTTAGGGAAGGGGGGGAGTTAGGGAAGGGGGGGAGGGGATAGAACCCCGTCGGGCTCGTCGACCCGCGGCTCCAAGCGGCTCTGCGGCCGAGTTAGGGGAGGATGGGAGGAGGGGCAGACAGCCTGACAGCCGGGCGACGGGCGCGCGCTGCCGGCTCGGCGGGCGAGGTCGCGAGTGGGAGAGGCCCTGCCCGCAGGTGGACCCGCGGGCACCCGCAGCTCGTCGACAGGGTTAGGGAAGGGGGGGAGGGGATAGAGCCCCGTCGGGCTCGTCGACCCGCGGCTCCTGGCGGCTCTGCGGCCGAGTTAGGGAAGGGGGGGGAGGGGCAGACTCCCTGCCAGGCGGGCGACGCGCGCGCGCTGGCGGCTCGGCGGCAGAGGTCGCGAGTGCGAGAGGCCCGGCCGACAGGTGGACACGCGGGCTCCGCCAGCTCGGCGGCAGAGTGAGGGAAGGGGGGGGAGGGGCAGACACCCTGACAACCGGGCGACGGGCGCGTGCTGGCGGCTCGGCGGGCGAGGTCGCGAGTGGGAGAGGCCCGGCCGACAGCTGGACACGCGGGCACCGCCAGCTCGGCGGCAGAGTGAGGGAAGGGGGGGAGGGGCAGACAGCCTGATAACCGGGCGACGGGCGCGCGCTGGCGCCTCGGCTGGCGAGGTCGCGAGTGGGAGAGGCCCTGCCCGCAGGTGGACACGCGGGCACCCGCAGCTCGTCGAGAGTTAGGGAAGGGGGGAAGTCAGGGAAGGGGGGGAGGGGATAGAACCCCGTCGGGCTCGTCGACCCGCGGCTCCTGGCGGCTCTGCGGCCGAGTTAGGGGAGGAGTGGGGGAGGGGCAGACAGCCTGACAGCCGGGCGACGGGCGCGCGCTGGCGGCTCGGCGGGCGAGGTCGCGAGTGGGAGAGGCCCTGCCCGCAGGTGGACCCGCGGGCACCCGCAGCTCGTCGACAGGGTTAGGGAAGGGGGGGAGGGGATAGAGCCCCGTCGGGCTCGTCGACCCGCGGCTCCTGGCGGCTCTGCGGCCGAGTTAGGGAAGGGGGGGTAGGGGCAGACTCCCTGCCAGGCGGGCGACGCGCGCGCGCTGGCGGCTGGGCGCCATAGGTCGCGAGTGCGAGAGGCCCGGCCGACAGGTGGACACGCGGGCACCGCCAGCTCGGCGGCAGAGTGAGGGAAGGGGGGGAGGGGCAGACACCCTGACAACCGGGCGACGGGCGCGCGCTGGCGGCTCGGCGTGCGAGGTCGCGAGTGGGAGAGGCCCGGCCGACAGCTGGACCCGCGGGCACCGCCAGCTCGGCGGCAGAGTGAGGGAAGGAGGGAGGAGGGGCGGAGTCCCTGCCAGGCGGGCGACGCGCGCGCGCTGGCGGCTCGGCGGCAGAGGTCGCGAGTGCGAGAGGCCCGGCCGACAGGTGGACACGCGGGCACCGCCAGCTCGGCGGCAGAGTGAGGGAAGGAGGGAGGAGGGGCGGAGTCCCAGCCAGGCGGGCGACGCGCGCGCGCTGGCGGCTCGGCGCCAGAGGTCGCGAGTGCGAGAGGCCCGGCCGACAGGTGGACACGCGGGCACCGCCAGCTCGTCGACAGAGTGAGGGAAGGAGGGAGGAGGGGCAGAGTCCCTGCCAGGCTGGCGACGCGCGCGTGCCGGCGTCTCGGCGGCAGGGGTCGCGAGTGCGAGAGGCCCGGCCGACAGGTGGACCCGCGGGCACCGCCAGCTCGTCGACAGAGTGAGGGAAGGAGGGAGGAGGGGCAGAGTCCCTGCCAGGCTGGCGACGCGCGCGTGCCGGCGTCTCGGCGGCAGGGGTCGCGAGTGCGAGAGGCCCGGCCGACAGGTGGACCCGCGGGCACCGCCAGCTCGTCGACAGAGTGAGGGAAGGAGGGAGGAGGGGCAGAGTCCCTGCCAGGCGGGCGACGCGCGCGCGCTGGCGGCTCGGCGACAGAGGTCGCGAGTGCGAGAGGCCCGGCCGACAGGTGGACACGCGGGCACCGCCAGCTCGGCGGCAGAATGAGGGAAGGGGGGGGAGGCGCAGACAGCCTGACAGCCGGGCGACGGGCGAGCGCTGGCGGATCGGCGGGCGAGGTCGCGAGTGGGAGAGGCCCTGCCCGCAGGTGGACACGCGGGCACCCGCAGCTCGTCGAGAGTTAGGGAAGGGGGGGAGTTAGGGAAGGGGGGGAGGGGATAGAACCCCGTCGGGCTCGTCGACCCGCGGCTCCAAGCGGCTCTGCGGCCGAGTTAGGGGAGGATGGGAGGAGGGGCAGACAGCCTGACAGCCGGGCGACGGGCGCGCGCTGCCGGCTCGGCGGGCGAGGTCGCGAGTGGGAGAGGCCCTGCCCGCAGGTGGACCCGCGGGCACCCGCAGCTCGTCGACAGGGTTAGGGAAGGGGGGGAGGGGATAGAGCCCCGTCGGGCTCGTCGACCCGCGGCTCCTGGCGGCTCTGCGGCCGAGTTAGGGAAGGGGGGGGAGGGGCAGACTCCCTGCCAGGCGGGCGACGCGCGCGCGCTGGCGGCTCGGCGCCAGAGGTCGCGAGTGCGAGAGGCCCGGCCGACAGGTGGACACGCGGGCTCCGCCAGCTCGGCGGCAGAGTGAGGGAAGGGGGGGGAGGGGCAGACACCCTGACAACCGGGCGACGGGCGCGTGCTGGCGGCTCGGCGGGCGAGGTCGCGAGTGGGAGAGGCCCGGCCGACAGCTGGACCCGCGGGCACCGCCAGCTCGGCGGCAGAGTGAGGGAAGGGGGGGAGGGGCAGACAGCCTGACAACCGGGCGACGGGCGCGCGCTGGCGCCTCGGCTGGCGAGGTCGCGAGTGGGAGAGGCCCTGCCCGCAGGTGGACAAGCGGGCACCCGCAGCTCGTCGAGAGTTAGGGAAGGGGGGAAGTCAGGGAAGGGGGGGAGGGGATAGAACCCCGTCGGGCTCGTCGACCCGCGGCTCCTGGCGGCTCTGCGGCCGAGTTAGGGGAGGACTGGGGGAGGGGCAGACAGCCTGACAGCCGGGCGACGGGCGCGCGCTGGCGGCTCGGCGGGCGAGGTCGCGAGTGGGAGAGGCCCTGCCCGCAGGTGGATCCGCGGGCACCCGCAGCTCGTCGACAGGGTTAGGGAAGGGGGGGAGGGGATAGAGCCCCGTCGGGCTCGTCGACCCGCGGCTCCTGGCGGCTCTGCGGCCGAGTTAGGGAAGGGGGGGTAGGGGCAGACTCCCTGCCAGGCGGGCGACGCGCGCGCGCTGGCGGCTGGGCGCCATAGGTCGCGAGTGCGAGAGGCCCGGCCGACAGGTGGACACGCGGGCACCGCCAGCTCGGCGGCAGAGTGAGGGAAGGGGGGGAGGGGCAGACACCCTGACAACCGGGCGACGGGCGCGCGCTGGCGGCTCGGCGTGCGAGGTCGCGAGTGGGAGAGGCCCGGCCGACAGCTGGACCCGCGGGCACCGCCAGCTCGGCGGCAGAGTGAGGGAAGGAGGGAGGAGGGGCGGAGTCCCTGCCAGGCGGGCGACGCGCGCGCGCTGGCGGCTCGGCGGCAGAGGTCGCGAGTGCGAGAGGCCCGGCCGACAGGTGGACACGCGGGCACCGCCAGCTCGGCGGCAGAGTGAGGGAAGGAGGGAGGAGGGGCGGAGTCCCAGCCAGGCGGGCGACGCGCGCGCGCTGGCGGCTCGGCGCCAGAGGTCGCGAGTGCGAGAGGCCCGGCCGACAGGTGGACACGCGGGCACCGCCAGCTCGTCGACAGAGTGAGGGAAGGAGGGAGGAGGGGCAGAGTCCCTGCCAGGCTGGCGACGCGCGCGTGCCGGCGTCTCGGCGGCAGGGGTCGCGAGTGCGAGAGGCCCGGCCGACAGGTGGACCCGCGGGCACCGCCAGCTCGTCGACAGAGTGAGGGAAGGAGGGAGGAGGGGCAGAGTCCCTGCCAGGCTGGCGACGCGCGCGTGCCGGCGTCTCGGCGGCAGGGGTCGCGAGTGCGAGAGGCCCGGCCGACAGGTGGACCCGCGGGCACCGCCAGCTCGTCGACAGACTGAGGGAAGGAGGGAGGAGGGGCAGAGTCCCTGCCAGGCGGGCGACGCGCGCGCGCTGGCGGCTCGGCGACAGAGGTCGCGAGTGCGAGAGGCCCGGCCGACAGGTGGACCCGCGGGCACCGCCAGCTCGTCGACAGAGTGAGGGAAGGAGGGAGGAGGGGCAGAGTCCCTGCCAGGCGGGCGACGCGCGCGCGCTGGCGGCTCGGCGACAGAGGTCGCGAGTGCGAGAGGCCCGGCCGACAGGTGGACACGCGGGCACCGCCAGCTCGGCGGCAGAATGAGGGAAGGGGGGGGAGGCGCAGATAGCCTGACAGCCGGGCGACGGGCGAGCGCTGGCGGCTCGGCGGGCGAGGTCGCGAGTGGGAGAGGCCCTGCCCGCAGGTGGACACGCGGGCACCCACAGCTCGTCGAGAGTTAGGGAAGGGGGGGAGTTAGGGAAGGGGGGGAGGGGATAGAACCCCGTCGGGCTCGTCGACCCGCGGCTCCTGGTGGCTCTGCGGCCGAGTTAGGGGAGGAGTGGGGGAGGGGCAGACAGCCTGACAGCCGGGCGACGGGCGCGCGCTGGCGGCTCGGCGGGCGAGGTCGCGAGTGGGAGAGGCCCTGCCCGCAGGTGGACACGCGGGCACCCGCAGCTCGTCGAGAGTTAGGGAAGGGGGGAAGTCAGGGAAGGGGGGGAGGGGATAGAACCCCGTCGGGCTCGTCGACCCGCGGCTCCTGGCGGCTCTGCGGCCGAGTTAGGGAAGGAGTGGGGGAGGGGCAGACAGCCTGACAGCCGGGCGACGGGCGCGCGCTGGCGGCTCGGCGGGCGAGGTCGCGAGTCGGAGAGGCCCTGCCCGCAGGTGGACCCGCGGGCACCCGCAGCTCGTCGACAGGGTTAGGGAACGGGGGGAGTTAGGGAAGGGGGGGAGGGGCTAGAACCCCGTCGGGCTCGTCGACCCGCGGCTCCAAGCGGCTCTGCGGCCGAGTTAGGGGAGGAGGGGGGGAGGGGCAGACAGCCTGACAGCCGGGCGACGGGCGCGCGCTGGCGGCTCGGCGGGCGAGGTCGCGAGTGGGAGAGGCCCTGCCCGCAGGTGGACCCGCGGGCACCCGCAGCTCGTCGACAGGGTTAGGGAAGGGGGGGAGGGGATAGAGCCCCGTCGGGCTCGTCGACCCGCGGCTCCTGGCGGCTCTGCGGCCGAGTTAGGGAAGGGGGGGGAGGGGCAGACTCCCTGCCAGGCGGGCGACGCGCGCGCGCTGGCGGCTGGGCGCCATAGGTCGCGAGTGCGAGAGGCCCGGCCGACAGGTGGACACGCGGGCACCGCCAGCTCGGCGGCAGAGTGAGGGAAGGGGGGGAGGGGCAGACACCCTGACAACCGGGCGACGGGCGCGCGCTGGCGGCTCGGCGGGCGAGGTCGCGAGTGGGAGAGGCCCGGCCGACAGCTGGACCCGCGGGCACCGCCAGCTCGGCGGCAGAGTGAGGGAAGGACGGAGGAGGGGCGGAGTCCCTGCCAGGCGGGCGACGCGCGCGCGCTGGCGGCTCGGCGGCAGAGGTCGCGAGTGCGAGAGGCCCGGCCGACAGGTGGACACGCGGGCACCGCCAGCTCGGCGGCAGAGTGAGGGAAGGGGGGGGAGGGGCAGACACCCTGACAACCGGGCGACGGGCGCGTGCTGGCGGCTCGGCGGGCGAGGTCGCGAGTGGGAGAGGCCCGGCCGACAGCTGGACCCGCGGGCACCGCCAGCTCGGCGGCAGAGTGAGGGAAGGAGGGAGGAGGGGCGGAGTCCCTGCCAGGCGGGCGACGCGCGCGCGCTGGCGGCTCGGCGCCAGAGGTCGCGAGTGCGAGAGGCCCGGCCGACAGGTGGACACGCGGGCACCGCCAGCTCGTCGACAGAGTGAGGGAAGGAGGGAGGAGGGGCAGAGTCCCTGCCAGGCTGGCGACGCGCGCGTGCCGGCGTCTCGGCGGCAGGGGTCGCGAGTGCGAGAGGCCCGGCCGACAGGTGGACCCGCGGGCACCGCCAGCTCGTCGACAGAGTGAGGGAAGGAGGGAGGAGGGGCAGAGTCCCTGCCAGGCGGGCGACGCGCGCGCGCTGGCGGCTCGGCGACAGAGGTCGCGAGTGCGAGAGGCCCGGCCGACAGGTGGACACGCGGGCACCGCCAGCTCGGCGGCAGAAAGAGGGAAGGGGGGGGAGGCGCAGATAGCCTGACAGCCGGGCGACGGGCGCGCGCTGGCGGCTCAGCGGGCGAGGTCGCGAGTGGGAGAGGCCCTGCCCGCAGGTGGACACGCGGGCACCCGCAGCTCGTCGAGAGTTAGGGAAGGGGGGGAGTCAGGGAAGGGGGGGAGGGGATAGAACCCCGTCGGGCTCGTCGACCCGCGGCTCCTGGCGGCTCTGCGGCCGAGTTAGGGGAGGAGTGGGGGAGGGGCAGACAGCCTGACAGCCGGGCGACGGGCGCGCGCTGGCGGCTCGGCGGGCGAGGACGCGAGTGGGAGAGGCCCTGCCCGCAGGTGGACCCGCGGGCACCCGCAGCTCGTCGACAGGGTTAGGGAAGGGGGGGAGGGGATAGAGCCCCGTCGGGCTCGTCGACCCGCGGCTCCTGGCGGCTCTGCGGCCGAGTTAGGGAAGGGGGGGTAGGGGCAGACTCCCTGCCAGGCGGGCGACGCGCGCGCGCTGGCGGCTGGGCGCCATAGGTCGCGAGTGCGAGAGGCCCGGCCGACAGGTGGACACGCGGGCACCGCCAGCTCGGCGGCAGAGTGAGGGAAGGGGGGGAGGGGCAGACACCCTGACAACCGGGCGACGGGCGCGCGCTGGCGGCTCGGCGGGCGAGGTCGCGAGTGGGAGAGGCCCGGCCGACAGCTGGACCCGCGGGCACCGCCAGCTCGGCGGCAGAGTGAGGGAAGGAGGGAGGAGGGGCGGAGTCCCTGCCAGGCGGGCGACGCGCGCGCGCTGGCGGCTCGGCGGCAGAGGTCGCGAGTGCGAGAGGCCCGGCCGACAGGTGGACACGCGGGCACCGCCAGCTCGGCGGCAGAGTGAGGGAAGGAGGGAGGAGGGGCGGAGTCCCAGCCAGGCGGGCGACGCGCGCGCGCTGGCGGCTCGGCGCCAGAGGTCGCGAGTGCGAGAGGCCCGGCCGACAGGTGGACACGCGGGCACCGCCAGCTCGTCGACAGAGTGAGGGAAGGAGGGAGGAGGGGCAGAGTCCCTGCCAGGCTGGCGACGCGCGCGTGCCGGCGTCTCGGCGGCAGGGGTCGCGAGTGCGAGAGGCCCGGCCGACAGGTGGACCCGCGGGCACCGCCAGCTCGTCGACAGAGTGAGGGAAGGAGGGAGGAGGGGCAGAGTCCCTGCCAGGCTGGCGACGCGCGCGTGCCGGCGTCTCGGCGGCAGGGGTCGCGAGTGCGAGAGGCCCGGCCGACAGGTGGACCCGCGGGCACCGCCAGCTCGTCGACAGAGTGAGGGAAGGAGGGAGGAGGGGCAGAGTCCCTGCCAGGCGGGCGACGCGCGCGCGCTGGCGGCTCGGCGACAGAGGTCGCGAGTGCGAGAGGCCCGGCCGACAGGTGGACACGCGGGCACCGCCAGCTCGGCGGCAGAATGAGGGAAGGGGGGGGAGGCGCAGACAGCCTGACAGCCGGGCGACGGGCGAGCGCTGGCGGATCGGCGGGCGAGGTCGCGAGTGGGAGAGGCCCTGCCCGCAGGTGGACACGCGGGCACCCGCAGCTCGTCGAGAGTTAGGGAAGGGGGGGAGTTAGGGAAGGGGGGGAGGGGATAGAACCCCGTCGGGCTCGTCGACCCGCGGCTCCAAGCGGCTCTGCGGCCGAGTTAGGGGAGGATGGGAGGAGGGGCAGACAGCCTGACAGCCGGGCGACGGGCGCGCGCTGCCGGCTCGGCGGGCGAGGTCGCGAGTGGGAGAGGCCCTGCCCGCAGGTGGACCCGCGGGCACCCGCAGCTCGTCGACAGGGTTAGGGAAGGGGGGGAGGGGATAGAGCCCCGTCGGGCTCGTCGACCCGCGGCTCCTGGCGGCTCTGCGGCCGAGTTAGGGAAGGGGGGGGAGGGGCAGACTCCCTGCCAGGCGGGCGACGCGCGCGCGCTGGCGGCTCGGCGCCAGAGGTCGCGAGTGCGAGAGGCCCGGCCGACAGGTGGACACGCGGGCTCCGCCAGCTCGGCGGCAGAGTGAGGGAAGGGGGGGGAGGGGCAGACACCCTGACAACCGGGCGACGGGCGCGTGCTGGCGGCTCGGCGGGCGAGGTCGCGAGTGGGAGAGACCCGGCCGACAGCTGGACCCGCGGGCACCGCCAGCTTGGCGGCAGAGTGAGGGAAGGGGGGGAGGGGCAGACAGCCTGACAACCGGGCGACGGGCGCGCGCTGGCGCCTCGGCTGGCGAGGTCGCGAGTGGGAGAGGCCCTGCCCGCAGGTGGACACGCGGGCACCCGCAGCTCGTCGAGAGTTAGGGAAGGGGGGAAGTCAGGGAAGGGGGGGAGGGGATAGAACCCCGTCGAGCTCGTCGACCCGCGGCTCCTGGCGGCTCTGCGGCCGAGTTAGGGGAGGAGTGGGGGAGGGGCAGACAGCCTGACAGCCGGGCGACGGGCGCGCGCTGGCGGCTCGGCGGGCGAGGTCGCGAGTGGGAGAGGCCCTGCCCGCAGGTGGATCCGCGGGCACCCGCAGCTCGTCGACAGGGTTAGGGAAGGGGGGGAGGGGATAGAGCCCCGTCGGGCTCGTCGACCCGCGGCTCCTGGCGGCTCTGCGGCCGAGTTAGGGAAGGGGGGGTAGGGGCAGACTCCCTGCCAGGCGGGCGACGCGCGCGCGCTGGCGGCTGGGCGCCATAGGTCGCGAGTGCGAGAGGCCCGGCCGACAGGTGGACACGCGGGCACCGCCAGCTCGGCGGCAGAGTGAGGGAAGGGGGGGAGGGGCAGACACCCTGACAACCGGGCGACGGGCGCGCGCTGGCGGCTCGGCGTGCGAGGTCGCGAGTGGGAGAGGCCCGGCCGACAGCTGGACCCGCGGGCACCGCCAGCTCGGCGGCAGAGTGAGGGAAGGAGGGAGGAGGGGCGGAGTCCCTGCCAGGCGGGCGACGCGCGCGCGCTGGCGGCTCGGCGGCAGAGGTCGCGAGTGCGAGAGGCCCGGCCGACAGGTGGACACGCGGGCACCGCCAGCTCGGCGGCAGAGTGAGGGAAGGAGGGAGGAGGGGCGGAGTCCCAGCCAGGCGGGCGACGCGCGCGCGCTGGCGGCTCGGCGCCAGAGGTCGCGAGTGCGAGAGGCCCGGCCGACAGGTGGACACGCGGGCACCGCCAGCTCGTCGACAGAGTGAGGGAAGGAGGGAGGAGGGGCAGAGTCCCTGCCAGGCTGGCGACGCGCGCGTGCCGGCGTCTCGGCGGCAGGGGTCGCGAGTGCGAGAGGCCCGGCCGACAGGTGGACCCGCGGGCACCGCCAGCTCGTCGACAGAGTGAGGGAAGGAGGGAGGAGGGGCAGAGTCCCTGCCAGGCTGGCGACGCGCGCGTGCCGGCGTCTCGGCGGCAGGGGTCGCGAGTGCGAGAGGCCCGGCCGACAGGTGGACCCGCGGGCACCGCCAGCTCGTCGACAGAGTGAGGGAAGGAGGGAGGAGGGGCAGAGTCCCTGCCAGGCGGGCGACGCGCGCGCGCTGGCGGCTCGGCGACAGAGGTCGCGAGTGCGAGAGGCCCGGCCGACAGGTGGACACGCGGGCACCGCCAGCTCGGCGGCAGAATGAGGGAAGGGGGGGGAGGCGCAGACAGCCTGACAGCCGGGCGACGGGCGAGCGCTGGCGGATCGGCGGGCGAGGTCGCGAGTGGGAGAGGCCCTGCCCGCAG